>NC_065593.1:11577663-11889663 GCF_024542745.1 Macaca thibetana thibetana
CACTTACCCACATGGTGCCGCCATCGTGGGAACGTTTGTAACCTCCCTGAGAATTTTCTCAGAGCCTGCTACTCATCCTCTTCGGCATCCCAGTGGGAGCCAATCCGCACGCTTTGAGGATGGCTTAGATTTCAGTGGGTGATCAACCCGGGTCCATCTTGTAAGATAAAAAACAAAGCATAAGGCAGATAGACTAAGCTCTCTCTCTAAGTGGCCCCATACACAATTCCCAGAGAGGATATCCTGCATCAAAGGGGAGCGAGGTACACAAACTCAAACTCCTTCTTCTTCAGGGGCAAGCCAGGGCACACACGTCTGTCTATCAGACCAGACACAAGACAACAGGGAGTGTGCTGCCCTGGAGAGCTGGAAAAGAGATGCCCACCTAAAGCCATTCAGAACAGAAGGTTTTGGGGAAAATTTGCTCTCCAAATGGTGCATCTTTGTCTGGCATTGCACCAAGCTGCTAATACGTGATTCCCTGATACAGCCTCTACCTGGAGCCTTTCCTGACACCTTTAATTGCTCCTTCCTCTTGAATGATCCTTGTGGGACCAGTTTCTTAACTGGCCCCTTGCAAGTGCATACCGCATTAGTGTATTTCTCATGCTGTATCTGTGTGTTTCTCTGTGAGTCCACTAGGTACAGGCTTCCCGGTGCTGGAGCCTGTGTTTTGTTCATCCAGCAGCCTCAGCACCTAGCTCAATGCTTGGTTGACATACTCAGAAAATGTGTATTTAATGAATAACTTCTAAAAGTGACAGGTGATCAGGGAAGGCCCTCGTTTGGATAAGTGTGTTTTTGCAAATTTGTTTTATTGTTTTCCGGTTTGATCCCAACATGGTTGGAGAACATGCTCTGCATGATTTCAATTCTCTGAAATTTGCTGAGGTTTGTCTTATGATCTATCTCTGTATGGGTTCCGCGAGTGCTTGGAAAGAATGTGCGTTCTGCCATTGTCCTATACGTGTGGATTCAATCCTGTTGGTCGGCGAGGCTGCTCAGTTCTTCTGTAGCCTTGCTAGTTTTGTGTCTTATTAGGTAGAAACACAGTTTTATTGATCGTTGAGAGATGTGTATTTGTTTTAATCATCTCATTCATTTTTAAAACACCTCATTCAGTTGTAGTCACACATGACACAAACCACGTACCCAGGAAATGCATCTTATGAGGGAAACAGCCTTTGCAGAACCTCAGGGCCTAGCTTGTCGTGTCTACTGTCACTGTTCTTTTTTTTACTATATCTCATTGACCCACCCTGGAAAGAAATGCAAAGAAGAAAAAAATACATTTCCAGTACTTAGCAGTAACTTGAGATGCTGGACGTGTGTGACCTTAAATAAACGCCTAGTTCCCCACGCTGCTGACGACAGTGATTCCAGGCTCCAACTGCTGCGTGTCTCAAGTCCAGGGCGCGGAGAGGATGATGCAGGCTTTGCACAGCCACTGCACACCCTGCTGCCATGGAACCTGCATGAACCCCATGGGTGGCACCGGGAGCAGCAGGGAGTGCCACGCCAAGTTGTTTACTAGGGAAATCAAACAGACAGACAAAGGTCAGGGCATCTAGTCCTCACTCCAAACCTCCAGGATTCGGCCAAGCCAGGAATCCTGTCACCTTGTACCCACTGTGTCTGCAATAAGAGTGTTGATCAAGGCCAGGCTCAGTGGCTCACACTTGTAATCCCAGCACTTTGGGAGGCCAAGGCAGGTGGATCACTTGAGGTCAGGCGTTCGAGACCAGCCTGGCCAACATGGTGAAACCCCGTCTCTACTGAAAATACAAAAATTAGCTGGGCATGGTGGCTGTCACCTGTAATCCCAGCTACTTGGAAGGCTGAGGCAGGAGGATTGCTTGAACTCAAAAGACGGAGATTGCAGTGAGCTGAGACCATGCCACTGCACTCTAGCCTGGGTGGCAGAGTGAGACTCCATCTCAAAAATAAATTTATTTATTTTAATTAACTAATTTAATTAATAATTGATTTAATTAATTTAATTAATAATCAATTTATTTTTAATTAATTTGAAAAAAGAATGACTTTCAGAATACCCAACCCCTGCACCTGAGCTGCTTCAGAGGGTACAGCTGAACGTCAGCCCTGCCTGTGTGCTGTCACCTCAAAGGCACAGTTTCTCTCCTTTCAACATTTCTGAAATCGGACTGATTGTCTTTCAATCCATAGCATCTTACAATCCCCATAGGCCACCCTTTAAAATGTCGCTGTGGCTCATGCCTGTAATCCCAGCACTTTGGGGAGGCTGAGGTAGCTGAATCACTTGAACTCAGGAGTTCGAGACCAGCCTGGGCAACATAGTAAGACCCCCCCATATCTACAGAAAACGTAAAACTTAGCCGGGTGTGGTGACATGCGCCTGCATTCTCAGCTACTCAGGAGGCTGAGGTGGGAGGATCGTTGGAACCCGGGAGGTGGAGGTTGCAATGAGCTGAAATCACACCACAGCACTCCAGTCTGGGCGACAGAGTGAGACCCTGTCCCCAAAAAAATTAAAATTAAAATTAAAAGTCATGTATTATCTCTGAAATCAGGCAACAGCTCATCATCGATGGCATCTTAGATTGATGAAATACAGAAAGAAGGGCTCAATTTATGTTTATTGAATCAAAAAGAAAAAGCCGGGTACCAAAGTGCTAGATACATGCTGAGCTGATAAAAGAATAGAAATAAGGACACTCGGGTATACCAAAGACCTGGTTTCAGCAGAAATGACTTCTTTGGGAGCAGTGCCTCTAGGCTTGGCTGCAGCAGCACTGAGGCACTGAGCATGCCGCTGGGCTCCCGCCTCCCAGGCACACCTGGGCAACGCAAGGTGTTAGCGGAGAAGGGAAATGGCGTGATGGGGAAGAATGCTCCCAGCTGTCTGTTCTAACAAGGCCAACGCCAGAGATTTGATCTGGCTCCTGCTCACAGGCCCCTCACCTACTCCAGTGCCCTGCTGCAAATAATGCTCTGGGGTCAGGTGTGGTGGCTCAGGCCTGTAATCCCAGCGCTTTGGGAGACCGAAGCAGGCAGATGACCTAAGGTCGGAGTTCGAGACCACCCTGGCCAACATGGGGAAACCCTGTCTCTACTAAAAATACAAAAATTAGCCAGACGTAGGGGCAGGCACCTGCAATCCCAGCTACTCGGGAGGCTGAGGCGGGAGAATCACTTGGACCCGGGAGGCAGAGGTTGCAGTGAGCCAAGATTGCGCCCCTGCACTCCAGCCTGGGCAACAAGAATGAAACTCCATCTCAAAAAAAAAAAAAGCTCATCATCACAAGAGGGAGGGAGCGAGGAGTGAAAATGCACCCTCACCCTCAAGGTGTCCCTTTCTCAGCAGTGGGCATTGGCCAAGAGGAGCCTAGTGTGGAAAATGCGTTACTCACCACCTGGATGTCAGACTCCTGTGGGGGTCACATCCCGGCTTCCCTGCTGGCCAGACTCCAGGTGATTCATTTCAACCCATTGAACCTCACTCCTCTCATTTGTAAAATCCAACCTTCATTCTGCTCCAGAATGACAGCCGAAATGCGGAAAGGCTAGACTCTGCTGCCCACGGAAGTTTCTTTTAGTGAATTCTGTTATAAAAGCCATATGTATTTAAAAGAATTTTTTTAAGTAAAAAGAACACAAGATACACCTAGAACCCCACATGCTTGGGGACACCCTGTGTGAATGCATCCTTCCTTTCCTTTCAGGGGGATGCTTATGTGAGTAACCCGTCATGAGCAAGCATAAATCAAGGGTGTCGTGAGACAGTCCACCTGAAATGTATTCAGAGGGAAGCGTCCTTCCTCTGCAGCTTGAGGGAAAAAAAATCAGGTTGTTCCCGCCTTTTCTGATTACTTTTTTTTTTTTTTTTTTTGAGACGGAGTTTTGCTATTGCTCTTGTTGCCCAGGTTGGAGTGCAATGGCGCGATCTCGGCTCACTGCAACCTCTGCCTCCCGGGTTCCAGCGATTCTCCTGCCTCAGCCTCCCGAGTAGCTGGGATTACAGGCACATACTACCATGCCTGGCTAATATTTTTTTGTATTTTTAGTAAAAAGGGGTTTCACCATGTTAGCCAGGCTGGTCTCAAACTCCTGACCTCAGGTAATCCACCCGCCTTGGCCTCCCAAAGTACTGGGATTACAGGTGTGAGCCACCGCACCCGGCCTCTGATTACTACTAGATTATGCAAAATCCTTTGGTCATGGTGGGTCCCGAAAGAGAGCATTGATTCGGGAATTGGGATGCCCAGTTTAACACCTGATAACATGGCCATTTTCATTGAATTCGAACTTTCTTTCCTCCTCTCTGCTCCTCCCCACAGCTAGTGCAAGTTGGAGGGAAGCTTCTTGCTGTTTCTTAGGCTTCTAGGGCCTCAGGGACTGGAAGGAGGCAAGACAGGAAAGCAAGAAAAACCCTCACCCGACTGACAGAGCTATAAGATGGCTTCAAGGTCCATCGGCCTGGTCCCTGTTTAAAACTGGGTCTGAATCTTTCTTTTGTGGGCACTTTTATGCGCCTTTCAGAGGCCTCCCTAGGATTATTCATTTCTGTGAAATGGGAGATGTGGGTTTTTTCTCCACTCACTTAATCCTTCCTCACCCGCTGGTTCCCGGGCAGTCTACTCCCCACCAACCCTGTCCTCTGGAGTTCCACTGACCTTCCGAGAGGTCCTCTTGGGCTGACTTCAGATAAGCTCTCAACCAACTCATGACCTACCCTGGCCATTGATGGCTGTGACTTCCTTGGCTCCGCAGGCCACCCCCGATGGAGAGGTCCCGGCTTTCCTTTCCTCTGCCCTCAGGGCATTGGCTGGGCCCAGGATCTTGCCCATAAGACGGGAAGCTGGGCTCCTGGCAGCAGGGAACCGTCCCATGTTTTAGTTTGCATTTAGGTATGACTGATATTCACTCATCTTCTGTATCTTGATACATTTTTTGTGAATTGCTTACTCATCTCCTTAACCAATTTCTTTATTAGCATCTTTATCTTTTTTTCTAATTGATTTGTAAGAGTTTTTTCATATATCAAATTAACCCTTTTCTGACATATAGATTATAAACACTTTTTCTAAATTTGTCTTGTCCTTTATTTGTGGGTGTTTTTCTTTCTTTTTTTTTTCTGTAAGAAGGTTTTTGTTTTGTTTTGTTTTGTTTTGTTTTTCTGTTTTTCTGGGGTTTTTTTGTTTGTTTGTTTGTTTTTTGTCTCTACTGGCTGGAGTGCAGTGGTGCAATCTCAGCTCACTGCAAGCTCCACCTCCCGGGTTCACGCCACTCTCCTGCCTCAGCCTCCCAAGTAGCTGGGACGACAGGCACCCGCCACCACGCCCAGCTAATTTTTTGTATTTTTAGTAGAGACGGGGTCTCACCATGTTAGCCAGGATGGTCTCGATCTCTTGACCTCATGATCCACCTGCCTCGGCCTCCCAAAGGGCTGGGATTAGAGGCATGAGCCACCACGCCCAGTCAAGAAGGTTTTTTAAAAAGGGTACAATCCATAAATCATTTCTGTTAGGATTTTTTTTCCTTCAATGGATGCTCAGGAGCCCTCCCCAATGAAAGGTATATATTCATCTCTACCTTCTTCTAGTTCTGTTTTGGTTCTGTTTTTATATTTCACTATTTAGTGTATTTTGATGCATCCAGCTTTTTTTCCCTCCCAAATAGGGATTCAAATACCACCCCCTTTTTTTTTAAACAGAGTCTCTCTCTGTTGCCCAGGCTGGAGTGCAGTGGCGTGATCTCAGTTCACTGCAGCCTCCATCTGCTGAGTTCAAGAGATTCTCTTGCCTCAGCCACCCAAGTAGCTGGGATTAAATTTTTGAATTTTTAGTAGAGACGAGATTTCGCCATGTTGGCCAGGCTGGTCTCAAACTCCTGACCTCAAGTGATCTGCCCACCTCTGCCTCCCAAAGTGCTGGGATTACAGGCATGAGCCACCACGCCCGGCCCCCACTCTTTATGTAATACGTCCTTTTCCCATTGATTCAACATGTTAACTTTATCATACACTAAATTCTCCTCAATACCTGACTCTATTTATTATCAATATTTCTATCTAGACTTGAACGGCTGACTCTTTAATTTCTGTAGTTTTACAATATATTTTAACAATTGTTTTTCGAAATGTTCTTTGCTTTCCTTCATAGAGTATTCCAATTAAAGTGTGCAAAATATGCCATATAACGTGTAGACTTTTTCTGACATTTCACAAGACCTGTTGGGATCCTGATTTACCGGATCAATTTAACTTGGAGACAGATTGACATCTTTATTGGATTTTGTCATCGAGACTCATCATGAGCTGTATAAATAAAACACCTGCATTGAGAGGACTCTTTCCTTCTCTGCAGCCCTAACAATTCAAGGTGACATTGTTAACCCAGTTACTTCTGGATTCGGGTTTCCCTCCGTCAGCAGACTGAGCTCTCCCAGCACCGTCCTCCCAGCTCTCTCAGGGATTCCCGGTACACCTGTTTTCAGGCCTCATGGAGACCTCTTATCCCCACAACTCTCTGCTTGGGTCCTCTCTTGGCCTTTTCTGCCTTCACTCCTGCTCCCACCTGATTTACACTTCATAGTCCAGCACCTCAATTCCTCCATCTCTCCAATATCACAACTTCCCTACCCATCATGCCCACTTACCAAGCCCCGACCAACAGTCCTGTCCAGCCAGTCCCTTCTCTCCACCTGCAGCAGGCTCTGGGCCCTGCTGGAGAAAATCACGCAGCCCTGAGTTCACTTGGAGCCACAGCACTTGGGATACCCAGCCTCCACTGGGCACCAGGCTGCCAGGCTGTCCTTCCATGTTCCCAGCCAGTCTGAGTCCACCACCTCATGGTGTAAATGAGACAATAATAGGTTCTTCCCTGGAGTCGGTGCTGTTGGTGCCTCTTCCAGATCCCTGTACTTGGTCAGCTCATCCATTTCCCAGGCACTGTAAACGCTGGCTGCAAATGGCGTGCAGATTGCAAATGGCGTGCAGATTGCAAATGGCGTGCAGATTGCAAATGGCGTGCAGGTACCTCCTTTCCCAAAGACTTGTCTTCTGCCAGTGGACGCTGCCCTGCCTAGGAGTTACACAGCTTATGCACGCACCCCCAGAGAGGGCAGCCCACATCAGTGACTGACACTGGTGTGCAAAGGCTGATCTTCTTGCCTCCAGCTGTGCAATAGAGTTTAGACTCCAGAGTCTTCCTTGGATCAAGCCAAAGCTAAACTTTCTTGAGACCACATCCTCTCCTGGCCCCTACTCCATGACCTCACTCCCCTGTCTCTGAAGAGCAGGCCCTCAGTAAATCCTGGCCACCTGAATCCTTGACTCAGAGTCTGCTTCCTGAGAACCCAACCTAAAGATACTATCTCATAAGGTTATTGTGAGTATTAAATGAACTAGAGCGATATGTACATATCTTCCTACAGCAAGGAAACTCTCCAAATCTGTGAACTTCTATTGCTTTTAAGTACCGTTAGTATTGCTACACAAGAATTCTGTTTGTCTACCAGCTAACACTCAGTTGAGAAAGTGCTACATTGGGTGAGGAGGGAATCAGTCCAGAGGAAAATTAATTAGACAGAAAGTAGGTTTACTTTTAAATACAAAGAATCCTGGTATTATCCCCAGAGAAAATGTGGAGGAAACTGGTGATGTTTGATTTGAAAAAACATGGTGACGTGTCTCCATTATCTTCAGATTGAGCTATCTCTAGGGCTGCGGTCCTGGGGGGCCAGGTCGGTGGGTTCATCTTTCTGTTCAGTGTAAGGAAGAATTTCCAACAATCAGAACTTTCTAACAAAGGAGGCGTGGTCTCACTCCACCATGAGCTCCCTTTCACGGAAGCAACTAAGTGGAGGCTGGAAATGACAAAAATTCCAGCCCGGGTAGGGAGTTGAATGAAGTGACCCCTACAGGACCTCGTGGTGCTAAGACTTCTGAGTTTTTTGAATTCATGGGTTCCCAAGAGAAGGGGTTCACTGTCAGCGGCTCCACCCACACAGTGTGTCCTGCCCCGTTTCCTTCTTCCCCACAGAGTGTGCTCGGGTGTTCCACACGGGTGGGGCAAGGCTGGTGCTATGTGGAAAGAACTGGGAGAGGCTGGAGAACCTATACGACGCCTTGATCAGCGTGGCTGACCCTGGCAAGGTAAGGTCTTCCAGCAGTCGGCGTGGGTAACTCCTGGGCACTCCCAGCCTCCACTGATCATTCAGGACCAGCTCTTGGACCAAGTGGAGGAAACTTGGTGATTGCTTTGGGGAATGTGAGGTAATGAACTCAATGACCTTGGCATAGGGTCATGTTTGCCATTCATAAGGGGTTGACTTGTTTTGACTACCCACCATGACAAAATCGTGTTCTGTAGCCACAGCCTCTTGCCCTGACCCTATATAACTCAAACTCAAGAAGGATCCAGAAGACAGAGGATGTTACAGGTATGGGCTGTGATTACAAACACAGCAATTTTTTTTTTAATACCTTAACTGACATCTCCATCAAAGAAACCAGATAAATGAGATCCCTTCCCAAGAAGTCTCCCAGAAAGTGAACACTTCTTTCAATGAGGCCGCAGTTTCCAAAGGTTTTTCTGGAGCATTGGTCAAAGAGCTCCCTTCAGGATACTTTTTTCGAATCTTTACCTTTGAGGTTGCATTTGGTGGTTGGGAATAGCTCAAAGTAATTCAGGGGTAAGTCTGATATTTGAGGAGATGAATCAAACAGGACAACACAGAATGCCCCAAAGTGTGTTTCTAGGGATGTGATGAGGCACTGGGTAAAAGCGAGGGTTTGTGGTCAGTTGTGTGAGAAACACTGAGTTAAGCTAAGCTTGTCCAGTTTCTTCACTGCAGGACTTTTCAGAGCCTTTAATATGCCAATGTGCACTGTGTATCTCCAAGAAGAACTTGGAGAACAGTCTGTGTTTCCCAAGCAATTTTGACCACAGAACCCTCTCTTCAAGGGCATATCTCAGGACTAGTCTTTGTCAAACACTGGGATTGCATTTACCACTCGGTGTCATCAATTTTCCCATCTGTCCACCCTCCTACACATCCCTGGATCAACAGAGTCAATGCAGCAAGTGTCTGGCTAAACACAATGCCTGGCACTTAGTAAGCAGATGTTTCAAAAATATTGTGTTGAGTGTATGATTTTAGTTTTCTAAAATGTGGCTATGAAGTCCTGTGATGGATTTATTTATTTATTTATTTTGCAACTTGCAAGCCAGGTTGAAAAGCAATTTCCACAAAGGAGCTCAGAACTGTTAAAAGTAATGATGTCACCCCTGGAATCATTGCCAACCTGCAAAGGGACTGCTGCGAAAGGCGATATTCGTTTATCAGTTCTGGAACCTTGGCCAAGAGTTTAGACTTATTGCTGCATATTCACGTCAAGATTTGTTGTTTTTGCCCTGGTCCCCAAGAATGAATTATCTGGCAATATCCTCCATCCCAGAATCATTTCTGCTTCTTCGTCTTTTTTTTTTTTTTCAGTCATTTCATGATCTTTGAATTTCAAAATGGGTGGCTTTTAGATCGAGGGCTCCCAAGGTCTGCAAGAGGGAGGAGATCCCACATACCCTGACTCTGTCATTGGTTCAGCAGACATTCACTCCAAAGCTCGTCCTGTTGGACCTCTCAGACATCAGCTGCGTCCCAGATGTGGCAAAAGAAGTCCTGGATTGCTATGGCTGTGTAGACATCCTCATCAACAATGCCAGCATGAAGGTGAAGGGGCCTGCCCATAAGATTTCTCTGGAGCTCGACAAAAAGATCATGGATGCCAATTACTTTGGCCCCATCACATTGACAAAAGGTCTCGTGAGTTTGACTTTCCAATGGGTATCTGGGCCACCAGATTCCACAGAGGGCTCTGTTAAATAGCCAGACAGTCATCCTATTCTGTATGGAATTCTCCAGTCCCCTTAGAAAATTCCCTACCTATTGGGTGAAAGCTTTCAGCATTCCCATTTTCAATGTTTATGTAGGAAAAGGAACCCAGGAAGTATCTGATTGGCATATTTCAACCACCCTCTCTGTGAAACCCCTCTCCCCACCCAAGCTTTGCCCTTTTACTTCTCTTTCCTTATGTCCCTGGCTTCCCTCCAATTCGACGTCTCTGAACAATTGTCTCATCCTCCAACAATTGTCTCAACAACTGTGTACATTCTGCTGTATCAACCTTGCGGTTGATCTGCTTCTAACCATGACAGTTGGTCAAAGGTAAAGATTCTGTCCTCAGAAATGAAGAAGAAAAAGGACTTATTACCAAATTACAAGAGACCCAGTATTCTGTCAATCCCTCCACAGAAACAGGGAAGGCAGGAGGCTGTCTCCCTTTAATGAATAAGACGGTGATTCCTATGTGAGCCTGTCTGAAGGGCCTAGGAGACACCCAGGTGCAGATTTCTCACCACTAAGTTCAAACGCCGGTCTGAAGCCTGGGAAATGGGGCTGGAAATGACCACAGAGTAGAATGAAAAGTTGACAGATCATGAGGTCAGAAGTTCGAGACCAGCCTGGCCAACATGGTGAAACCCCGTCTCTACTAAAAATACAAAAATTAGCCAGGCATCATGGTGGGAACCTGTAATCCCAGCTACTCAGGAGGCTGAGGCAGGAGGATCATTTGAACCCAGGAGGCTGAGGTTGCAGTGAGCCGAGATCACGCCATTGCACTCCAGCGTGGGTGACGGGCTGAGACTCCGTCTAAAAGAAAGAAAAGTTGAAGCCCCTGCTCTCCAAAAAAATAAAAGTTATCAAAGCAGAAGCTCAGGGGGAATGTAATGTGGAGAACGTCTCCATTTAGGGAGTGGGGTGTCCTGGCAAGGTCTAAGATCTAGCATGATCTTGCAATTACCGTCTCTACAACCAGCTCCCATGCTGGACACCTCTAACAATCGGATTCCGAGTGCTAAGACAGATGAAGAGAAAGAAGCATTTGGGGCAGAAAGATGACTTTCCAGAGCTTCTAGAATGGTGTCCCAGAGAGAACAGTTTCCTCCAGTCCAATCCCTGTGGGCACAGCAAACAGGCCAGCACAAGTGTGTCATCTATCAACCTTTAACAGAGACTGTTCACTGGCATCAAAGCAATGAACGAAGAAAGTGGAGTGGAAAAGGGCCAGACCTGGTTTCTCTTCCTGGTTAGCCCTCACTAAGGACCCTGGGTCTAGTCCCTAGCTCTGGACCTCAGTTTATCCATCTTTTTTATTTTTTTTCTTTTCTTATTTTTTTTTTTTTTTTTTTTTCGAGACGGAGTCTCGCTCTGTTTCCTAGGCTGGAATGCAGTGGCATGATCTCAGCTCACTGCAACCTCCACCTCCCGGGTCCACCTCCCGGGTCCACCTCCCGGGTTCAAGTGATTCTCCTGCCTCAGCCTCCTGAGTAGCTGGGACTACAGGCACCCGCCACCACGCCCAGCTGATTTTTTTGTATTCTTTTAATAGAGACAGGGTTTCACCGTGTTAGCCAGGATGGTCTCCATCTCCTGACCTCGTGATCCACCCGCCTCGGCCTCCCAAAGTGCTGACATTACAGGCGTGAGCCACTGCGCCCGGCCCAGTTTGTCCATCTTTAACATGGAGGTGCTGGGTTTCACAGATCATTCTGAAAGTTGACTCTTTGAGTATTGTCTTTTCACTTTTTGCCATATCCCCATTCCGCCTGTACTATTATTAATTTAATACCTTTCTCTGAATTTTCTCATTTTTAAACTAAATTCACTTTAGGAGGAAATCTGTATAAAACCAACACAAATTTAAAACCTCTTTCATTCTCAATAAATAAAGGGCAACCTGAAAATTAAACAAAGTAAGTTCTCCCAAGGTAGCCTGAGAACGTCAGAATCTTCCCTCTCTTTGTTAAAAGATTAGCACGTGCAAGAGAGGTGTTAAAGACGTACTAGAACCATTGTGAGACTTCCTTCTTCCTTCTGGAGGCCATAGTAGGAGAATTGAAATGGGAATGACTTTCTCACTACTGAGATCAGCGTCTGTTCTATTCTATTGGGTACCACACGCACTACCTGAGTGCAATATGCCCATGGAACAAATCTGCACGTGTTCCCTCTGCATCTAAACAAAAGTCGAGAGGAAAACACAATAAATATAAACATACCTTTAATAAAAAGAAATCAGTGTCACTAAATGCACATTGGTGGGAAAGCACCAATTTAAAATCACCCAGCAATTCACCAGCCCACACTTCAGGAACGCTGGATAAACGATTGCAGGGTTCATTCCATCTCTGCTGCCCTGCTGCAATCTAATTACCACGGAGGGAGTGGAGCCCCATGATGGAGCGGAGCCGGGGGAGGGGTCTGCCGGCGGCTGCCTAACTCAGTCACAAAGTTTTAACCATGACTCTTTGTCCTGTGTTTTCCAGCCCTGCTTCCCAACATGATCTCCCGGAGAACAGGCCAAATAGTGTTAGTGAATAACATCCAAGGGAAGTTTGGAATCCCGTTCCGTACAGCTTGTAAGTTGCTAAGATAAAAATATGAATCTTCTGTTGTATGTCTTATGGTATAAGGCAGGAGCTGTTATGTCTAAGACTAGGCAGATGGTCACAGGGGAAAGGGTCCAAGGATGACACCATCTGCTGTGTTTTCTTTCATCCCTATGGTTCCTATTTTTTGAGCGCCTACAGCATGCAAGTGGCTATGGGAGATACTGAGATATTAAAGATAAGCTCCCTCTGTCTGCAAAGCTCCCAGTCTCCTATGTGGGCAGGACATGCACTAGGTGAACCTGACAATACCAGGTGAAGGTCACGCTCCTGACAAAGATGCACAGTCATAGCTCCAATGCCCCTTCCTCCATAAAGATGCCCTTGAAGGTCAGGGAAGATTATCATTGGGAAAGAGAAGGATGGGTGCACATCACAAAATGGGAGGGCAATGGAGACCTGAGGAAGGAACCAGGAAAAACAGAAAGGGGCAGAATTCAGGGTGGGGGCAGCTCCAAAAATGAGTGTCCTTTCAAAAGTTCAAGGAGAAGGACTTCTAGGTGTATGTTCCTGGGATCTAGCTGGAAAAATTCTGGAGCCATTTCCACATCTGATGAGCTAGTTCTAAGAGGCAGGGAACATGCCATATACATTTCTTCATGACCCACACTACCATGTGCAAATTAGGGGCTCAGTAAATATTTGATGGGTACAAGGGTAGAAGGGAAGAAGGGAGGGAAAAAAACGAGTAGGTCCCCATATGAATTTGCTCAGGCTGCCATAACAAAATACCAAGGCTGGGGCTTACACAACAGAAATTTGTTTTTTCATTCTGGAGGCTGGAAGTCCATGATCAAAGTGTCGGCAGGGTTGGTTTTCTCTGGAACCCCTCTCCCTGGCTTACAGATAGCTGCCTTCTTGCTGTGTCCCCACACAGTCTTTCCTCTGTGCATGTGCATGTCTGTTGCCTCCTTGTATGTCCAAATTTCCTCTTCTTCTTCTTCTTTTTTTTTTTTTTTTTTTGAGACAGAATCTCACTCTGTTGCCCAGGCTGGAGTGCAATGGCAAGATCTTGGCTCACTGCAACCTCTGCCTCCCAGGTTCAAGCGATTCTTCTGCCTCAGCCTCCTGAGTAGCTGGGACTACAGGCACCCACCACCACGCCCAGCTAATTTTTGTGTTTTTAGTAGAGACAGGGTTTTACCATATTGGCCAAGCTGGTCTCAAACTCCTGACCTCAGGTGATTCGTCTGCCTTGGCCTCTCAAAGTGCTGGGATTACAGGCGTGAGCCACCACACCCGGCCCCAAATTTCTTCTTCTTATAACAGCACCAGTCAGATTGGAGTAGGGCCCAGCCTAATGGCCTCATTTTATATTAATTACCTCTTTAAATATCTCTAAATACAGTCACATTCTGAGCACTGGGGATTGGGTTTCAGCATACAAAATTTGGGAGGATTGACAACAGAATTCAGCCCAGAACGCCCCCTCTAGTAGTGTTTTACCTTCCTTTTTCCATTTGCCTTAGCTAGTTTAAGCCTACTGTGCTGTGAGCCTGTGATGTGGGAAAACTTGATTACTCCTCCATGTAGTAACCTCAATGGGAATGGCACCAGGCAAGCAGGTGGCACCATGCCACAGCGTCACTGGGGGCCCAGGGTCATGCTAAGTCATTCCATCAACACCATCTTCTGGGTGGTCACAGCTAGGTCCCTGCTGGCAAGAAGAGGAAAGAGACTGTGGAGGATCCATGCCCAATGTCCAAAACCCCAGGCTGGCATTGGACATCCCATTGCCCCCAGGCTGGCATCACCACTGCTCACGTCGTACTGGGAGAACTCAGTCACACCTAAGTGCAAGGGACACTGGGGAGTGCAGTGCACTTGGGGGCCCAGGAAGAAGGGAAGAGTGAATGGGCCACATACAGCAATCTTTGGCACATCCCGCATTTTCCTCTCTTCCCCAGCCCACTTAGGAATCTCCCCACTGCTCCTTGTATTTTTAAACTTTCTGTTATTTTCAGCAGCTGGGTGACTTTTCACCTTCCTTGCTTCCTGCCTTCATTCATTCAACAAAGTGTTTCAATGCCTAAAGCCAGACACAGAGACGACATAACATAGCGAGGCATGGGCATGACAATGGGCCCTTTGACCACTGACCCGTATTGGACAAATGCACGCATTTCCTGGGAATATTTGCAAAACACAGCATTGGGGACTCAGAATTCTCTCAAGGCTGTCTCCACCCCCATCAGCCACGGTCTGGCTTCTCTGCACTGAGGAATTGAGGGGCACAGAGTTTCCCACGTAAATGTCATAACTGAAGCGATGCCACCCTGGACTGGCCCCAAATTCTCTTCTTCCTCTGAATCTGGCTTTGGACAGACACAAGGGGCTGGCGTGGGAGTGACCTGGGGTCTGCTGACTCAGAGGTTTCTTTCTTTTGACCAAAGGAACGCAATGTCCCTGAGCACCTCAGCACAGTTCCCTTACCATCCACTCAGGCAAGGAGATGGGGGCTCTCAGGCTCAGAACCTGGCACACAGACTCGAAAGGGGATGCAGCCCGCCATGTGTCCCTCCCGCTGCAGGCACCCACCCTTTTCCTGCATCAACCATGCCACATGGGGCCGGGCACAGTGGCTCACACCTGTAATCCCAGCACTTTGGGAGGCCGAGGCGGGTGGATCACTTGAGGTCAGGAGTTTGAGACCAGCCTGGCCAACATGGTGAAACCCATCTCTACTAAAAATACAAAAATTAGCCAGGTGTGGTGGTGGGCACCTGTAATCCCAGTTACTCGGGAGGCTGAGGCAGGAGAATTGCTTGAGCCCGGGAGGCAGAGGTTGCAGTGAGCTGAGATCGAGCCACTGTACTCCAGCCTGGGCAATAGAGCAAGACTCCCTCTCAAAACAAAACAAAATAAAACAAAACAAAAAACACCACGTGGAAAGTCACCTGTCCATGTATCTGCCCCACTGATGAACTGAGTACTCCGTGAGGCCAGAGCTGCCTCTATCCACCTCTGGGTCCCCAGCTCCTCACCCACCAGAGCAGGGGCTTCACTGTTGAATACTGAAGGAATCAAGGCATGGTGGATGAATGAAAAACAAGCTGGTAGACCTTTTTTTGTTAACACTTGCATTGGCGGGTGTAATTCACATACCACACTATGCATCCATTTAAAGCGCATGGTTCTGCAGGGCACGGTGGCTCATGCCTGTAATCCCAGCACTTTGGGAGGCCAAGACAGGCAGATCACCTGAGGTCAGCAGTTCGAGACCAGTCTGGCCAACATGGTGAAATCCCATCTCTACTAAAAATACAAAAATTAGCTGGGCATGGTGGTGTGTGCCTGTAAACCCAGCTACTCAGGAGGCTGAGGCAGGAGAATTGCTTGAACCTGGGAGACGGAGGTTGCAGTGAGCCGAGATCGCACCTCTGCACTCCAGCCTGGGCGACAGAGTGAGACTCCGTCTCAAAAAAAAAAAAAAAAAAGGCCTCATTGGAGAGAACTGGAAGCTTGCTGGTCATGATGTCAGGGAGACCAGGAAAGGGTTCTGGTTGAAGGCATCTGGGCACGGTGGCAGGAACCACAGTACATCCACCTTCTGCCCCTTCCGCCTCTGACTGACATCCCTAAAATGTGAAGTTGGGGTGCATCACACCCCAGATGTGGCTCTAACTTCCCAAAGGTCTAAGCAATGTCCACTCCCTTCTTTTTGGAATTCCTGGAATGATCCTTTTTTGCCCAACCTATGGCTTCTATGATTTGAACTGAATTTGGTGAGTGGATGACTTGGATGGGCTCTCGGAGGAGAAGGGAAACAGGAAGGAAGGGAGAGGGGATATCTGTGATTCAGGCTCACTGCAGCCACCAGCTGGCCCCAGACCCTGGACAAGTTGCGTAGGCATCATCAGCCTTCCCAGGAAGGAAGGGGAATTCATGTTGGTGCCAGCATTCTGTATGTTTTCTCATTTGATCTTCACAGTAATTTGGCAAGGGAAATATTACTCCCATTTTAAAGATAAGAAAACTGAGTCTCAGAGAGGCAAAGTGATTTGCCCAAGGTCAGGTCACACCACCAGCAAGTGGCTAAGCTCAATTCAGTTCCAGCTCTATGTCCACCGCTCCCGAGGGCTCTCTGTGCTCATTTGTAAAGTGAGGGGCAGATTCTTGAGGACCCTCTCAGCTCTGAGCTTGCAGGAAATGTGTCTGTGGGCCCCCCTGCTTCCAATGCGCATGCCCACCGGGAAGCCGGGCCCGGGAGTGTCCTGCGCCCACCTCCGGATGGTTTCTCCTGCAGACGCTGCCTCCAAGCACGCAGCCCTGGGCTTCTTTGACTGCCTCCGAGCCGAAGTGGAGGAATACGACGTTGTCATCAGCACCGTGAGCCCGACTTTCGTCCGGTCGTACCACGTGTATCCAGAGCAAGGAAACTGGGAAGCCTCCATTTGGAAATGTGAGACTTCAGAGGGAAGCTGGGGCCCCTGGGAGCCTCGGGAACAGTCCGGTGTCACTGGGGGGTGAATGACCTTCAGGTGGGTACTCCTGAATCATGAGTCTGGGGGTGGGAGTGGAAGAGGCTCAGCAACCCCCAACAGCAGGGCGGGGGCCGCAAACCTTTAGGCCCGAGGCACCCGGTAGACAAAATCCTCCCTGCAGCCTACGGCCCATGCGCCCGCTGAGCTCAGCCACTCGGCTTCCTCTGCCACCTCGGCAAGCAACTGCCTGCCTCTGGACCTGTTTCCCAGATGTCATGGGATTGAAGAACTTTCCTGCTCCCCCTTTCCCGTGCACAGAGTGGAGACCGAGAGTCTAAAGCCAGGCCACCTGGGCCCGGCGCAGTGGCTCACGCCTGTTAATCCCAGCCCTTTGGGAGGCTGAGGCGGGCGAGGACCACGGGGTCAGGAAATCGACACCATCCTGGCCAGCATGGTGAAACCCCGTCTCTACTAAAAATACATAACATTAGCCGGGCATGGTGGTGCGTGCCTGTAGTCCCAGCTACTTGGAAGGTTGAGGCAGGAGAATCACTTGAACCCGGGAGGCGGAGCTTGCAGTGAGCCGATATCGCACCACTGCAGTCCAGCCTGGGCGACAGCGCGAGGCTCTGTCAAAAAAAAAAAAGTCTGCACTGGAAGCCGGCCTCTGCCACATATTAGAGGGTTGGACGTGAGCAAGTCCCTTAATCACTTCGTGCCTCCCTAAGAGGTAGGTATTGCTATTGTTATTTATTAGTATTATTATTTTCATTTTAGAAAATGACGGATACTAGCAATAGCAATACCTACCTCTTAGGGTTGTTGGGAGGACTGAAGGTTCTGGAATAGCAACCAGCCCTTCTATCTATCAGCGCACCTTATTATGGCCACTACTCTAGGATACTCTAAGCGTACAGGCGCTACACCTTGCCCAAGGCTTCCACCTTGAGGAACCAAGATGATCCAAGATAGGGGGCAGACCAGGGGTTCCAGGATGCTCTTGACACACACAGCTTCACGACCGTCACAAACAGCCCCTTAATCCACCTGGCACCTTCTTAGATCCTAACCTCTTTGGCATCCCTTCCCCCACACATAACCGCCCTGCGAAATTATCAGGGCAGGACACCAGGTCCACCTTATTTAAAGACGAAGAGGCAGAAGGAAGCCCAGAGAGTGGAGTGTCTCCCGCTGGGCGCCGTGGCCCGCAGGTGACGGAGGGGGCCTGGAACCTGTGACTCCGGGGACAGCCCACGCTTCCCGCCCCCCAGCCTTTGTGCACGTGCAGGGCTCTGACCAGCCGGCTCCCCACTGAGGCCATAACCCCACCCCCAACGGGGGCCGTTCAGTCTTTTTCAGGAAGCTGACCTACGGCGTGCACCCCGTGGAGGTGGCAGAGGAGGTGATGCGCACCGTGCGGAGGAAGAAGCAAGAGGTGTTCATGGCCAACCCCATTCCCAAGGCTGCCGTGTACGTCCGCACCTTCTTCCCGGAGTTCTTTTTCGCCGTGGTGGCCTGTGGGGTGAAGGAGAAGCTCAATGTCCCGGAGGAGGGGTAACTGCAGCAGGCCAAATGGGCCACCCCTTGGAAATAAAGGTTTTTCTGGAAGGTGCTGGTGCTTCTGTCCTGTGCTCTGCACTGGGGGCCCTTGCAGCCCCACCCCTCATCTGTGTGGGGTCTCTCCTTGACAGTGAGGATGGCCTGGAGCCAGCCCAGAAGCTACGTAGCCTGGGGTTCTCCACGTTCCCAGGTCAGACTTCCAGAAGCTTCTGCTCTGTCGGGTGACGACTCAGCAGGAAACAGGAGCTGCAATGCCTCTAACCCCCACATACACACACTCACATTGTATGCCTATGTGCTCAGGAACTCAGTCTGAAAACCACCTCCACTGTATACAAGGCTGACCTGGCCACTTCACCTCCACCCACGAGAGCAGGACTGGACGACCCTTTAGAACAGTGCTGCAAGGATGGAAATATTCTATAATCTGCGTTGTCCAACATGGCAGCACTGGCCACATGTGGCTGCTGGGCACTCGAAACGTGGCCCTCTGTGTCTGAGACACTGAATTTGTAATGCTATTTAATTATAATTAATTTAAACTTGAATAGCCACGTGTGGCTAGCAGCTCTAGAGTTAGGGGTGTGTGAGAATCAGCCCCTTCCAGACTGATTTCATTGGCCTCAGACCCCTCCCAACCCCATCCCCAGCTCTCCCCTGCACCCCCGCCCCCACCATCCCCACCCACGCAGCTAAGCTGGAATTTTAGCTTCCACATTGCTTCTAACAAATGCGGAGAACCTCTGCCCAGGTATCCACCTTATTTCAGCCTTTCCTTCAATTCTCAAAGCAAAAAGCATTTAAAACGCCATGCTCTCCTTGGAGGTGGGCACTTCGTGTAGTCTCCTTTTTCTTATACAAAACCGTAAATGAGGGCGGGCGCGGTGGCTCACGCCTGTAATCCCAGCACTTTGGGAGGCCGAGGTGAGTGGATCACCTGAGGTCAGGAGTTCGAGACCAGCCTGGCCAACATAGGGAAACCCCGTCTCTACTAAAAATACAAAAATTCCCCGAGTGTAGTGGCATGTACCTATAATCCCAGCTACTCAGGAGGCTGAGGCAGGAGAATCTCTTGAATCCAGGAGGTAGAGGTTGCAGTGAGCCAAGATCGTACCACTGCACTCCAGCCTGGGCGACGGAGCGAGACTCCATCTCAAAAAAAGAAAAAACAAACCAACGAAAACCAGTAAATGAATCTTGGACACTCGGAAAGCATAGGGTACCTTTTTGCACTAATATTGTAACGACTCAAGCTTTTCTAATATTTATAGATGAAAGAGGGCAAAAATTTCTTCCCTGAACCTAAATCATTTACAAAATGACATATATAGGGTACACATATGCACATCTGTAAATCCTGATTTAGAAAGCAAAATGCCCAGGATCACTGATCACCTGGAGCCCAGCCTACCCCAGGACCAGGCTGGTGGTCCCGTCCTGCGACCGTGGAGGCATGATGTCAGGTCAGAACTTAGGGGGTCACCGAAGCAGGCAGGCAAGGCAGGCCTGGAGCCTGCAAGGGAACTGTCTTTTGAGAGGTTGTTGTTAGTGGGTGGAGGGTATATTGGGGTGCTCAGGACAAAGCCAATAGAGGGTGGGTAGGGGCTGCAATCGCGAGGAGAGAGGCCTGAAACTTACTTGGTGACCAGAGAGTAGGGATCCAGCTTTGGGACAGGAGCAGCTGGGGCCAGGGTCACAGCAGCCAATCCTGGGACACACCAAGGGTGGTATGCCAGCAGAGCATGGCCACGACCCAGATCCAGGCTGTAGGGTCCTTACCTGTTCCCTTTAGGACTCTGCCTGGTCACAGGTGAGTTCCAGGCCGAGAACACCCCAAAGGGATAGAGCAGGGGCAGGAAGGGATTGTGTCGGGAATCGTCCCCACTGGCACTGAAAGCCACGTTCTGGGAGAGTGAGGACTCTGAGGCAGGGTGACAGCAGACACCTGGGATTCCCCAAAAGAAGCCACCTGGAGCAACGGACCACGAAGGACTCTCCGGTTTAAGTGGCTCTGCTCCACTGATCCCCTGCCAACTGGCAGAGGGAGGTCAGAGACTTGCGGGTGGACCTGGCCAGTCTACCTGGTGGGCAGCCTAAGCGCCCTGCCGTTAAATTTCCTGTCCACGGGCTTTGGCCTCCCTCTGACTAAATGCTCCCTGGTGATTTCAGATGTCCCTGCGCCCACTCAGGCCCTGATGCGCTCTCAGGATGGGGTAGCTCATTGGCCTATGAATGAAAATCCACAATCCTTATCTTGAAACATAGTGGGGGTAAAATAATTAATTAATTAATTAAATGCCATGCAATATGACAAATAGCCACCAGGTGGCACTGTGTCTCCAAACCAATTTTACAGCTCATCTCTCCAGGAAACCCTTCAGCACAGCAGCAGTAACCCACCTAATTACATTCACAATTTCCAATGGGCCTCCCCTTGCAAGATTCCATTAGGTCTTCGCATCAGCCTTAAGTCATTGGAAGGGCTGACAGACCCATTTCACAACAAGACAACTGAAGGTGATTATGTTCTATGAGACACAGCTGCTCTGGGCAGAACAAGGGCAGTTAGCTCCTGGGACCCAGGAGGAGTGGAATCCAGACCCCAGTAACTGCCCCAGACCTTAAAGGGACTGTGCCAAGACACTGCAAGGTGTGAAGCAGTCCTCACACTCCACATAGAGAGAAAGACAGGCGGTTTTCTCCTCCCACCCCCAACCACCCATATCTACAAAAGGTTTAACATTAGAAAATGTGGGTAACCTAAAGAAGCAGAGAGACAAAGCAATCAGTTGCCCTGACAGCCACTGTTCACAGCTGGGCTCTTCTCTGGGGAGACCACACACAATCTTTTTTTTTTTTTTTTTTTTTTTGGCTGCAGTGCAATGGCGAGATCTCGGCTCACCACAACCTCCGCCTCCCGGGTTCTAGGGATTCTCCTGCCTCAGCCTCCTGAGTAGCTGGGATTACAGGCATACACCACCACGCCTGGCTAATTTTTTTTTTTATTTTTTATTTTTTAGTAGGGACGGGGCTTCTCCATGTTGGTCAGGCTAGTCTCGAACTCCCAACCTCAGGTGATCTGCCCGCCTCAGCCTCCCAAAGTGCTGGGATTACAGGCATGAGCCACCACGCCTGGCCTTTTTTTTTTTTTTTTTTTTTTTCAGACAGAGTTTGGCTCTTGTTGCCCAGGCTGGAGTGCAGTGGTGTGATCTAGGCTCACTGCAACCTCCGCTTCCTGGGTTGAAGTGATTATCCTGCCTCAGCCTCCCAAGTAGCTGGGATTACAGGTGCCTGCAACGATACCCATTTAATTTTTTGTATTTAGTTGAGACAGAGTTTCACCATGTTGGCCAGGCTGGTCTCGAACTCCTGGCCTTGGGTGATCAACTCCCGCCTTGGCCTCCCAAAGTGCTGGGATTACAGGCGTGAACCACTGCCCCTGGCCCAAGACCAGAATCTTTACAGAGAGCACACTTCTTGGAGCCTCAGGGGCCACCCTAGATGTGGCTGTAAGAAGACCACACAGATGAAGACACACAGCTGGGCATAGCCACAACCAGCGCCTGGAACCGTCTGTGCCCCTCCAGATGCTGTGAGCACTCCATCTCAGTGCTGGCACTTGTGGCCGCTGCAATAGGTGCCCTTGTCTGTTGGCTACTGACCGGGCTCAGCCACTGGGGCCTGGCTGGCAGGGAGAGACTGAGGCTGCAGTGGCAACCTGCCATTGAACCACTGGTTACCCTCAGGAGCCACTCCTGCCCTTTGCCTCTTAGGGCCTAGGGGCATTCATGGGTCCTGGCTGCTGCTGGCCCTGGGTGCTTCTTTGTCCTTTCTTGGAATCCCTTAATCCTGACAAAATCTTTGCGATGCCCCTTCATTAAATGATCCCTAATCACCTCGTGTTATAGGATGAATTCTGTCGCTCCTATAAAAAAATAGGATTTTCTAACCTCCAGTACCTTAGAATGTGACCTTATCTTTGTGAGGCTGAGGCGGGCGGATCACCTGAGGTCAAGAGTTCGAGACCAGCCTAGCCAACATGGTGAAACCCCATCTCTACAAAAAATTAGTAGAGCGTGGTGGAGGGCGCCTGTAATCCCAGCTACTCAAGAGGCTGAGGCATGAGTATTGCTTGAACCTGGGAAGCAGAGGTTGCAGTGAGCCAAGATCGCACCATTGCACTCCAGCCTAGTGACAGAGCAAGACTCTGCCTCAAAAAAAAAAAAGGTTGGTGTTCCTTAAGTTTAGTAGTCGTTTCATAAGTAATCTTTTATTATTCTTTAAACCATTTGCATGCATGATTTACACTTTCATATTTATGACATATTTATAATTTCCTAGGGTCTCCATCAGGTCTGCCTCATCCTATGTATCTTCAGTAAGGACATGCTCATTTTAGATAATGATATACTTCAAGGGGTTACCTAAGGAATAACCTGGGGTGTGCTTAAATATCCTCCACCTTTGATCTGTCTACAATGTAGACCCTGTAGTCATGCCAGGCCAGCTACGTGTACTTGTTCAACTGAGAATGTTCCAAATGCTTTGAAAGAAAGCTGTTCAAAAACTTGATTTGGCTAAAAATTTGCACTAATCTCTAGCCACTAAAAGGGCCATACCTCCCTACAGGCTCTAGAACCTTCTTTCAGATCAGCCACAAAATTTCACCCTTCTTCGCTTCAAAGTCAGCTCTTCACCCACCAGTTCTATCTACTAAGTCCTTCCTGCTTCTCTGAACTCCCCAGAGACTCAACATGTTCCCAGAAATTTAAACTGAAGGCCAGTAAGGAAAAATCTAGTGTATCACATCCTAAGTGCACACGGACTGTTTCAAGGGCTTGATCTGTACTTGGAGGAAAATGCTGAAAGGGCAAGTTAAGGCTCGGAGGAGTGAACAGTGGAACTTGGCAAAGTGCTGTGAAATGGGAAGTGAAGGGCAGGGTGGTCTGTGCCAACGTCCCCACTGGCCTCTCCTCGGTCAGAACTCCTGCCGCCATGCTTCCACAACACCCCAGAATGACACGCTCAACTCTCCTTGACTCCTTTCATGAAAATAAAAAAAAACTGTCCACCTAGGAAAAGTATGCCTTTTCATTTCTCTGCTGTATATAACAGGACTCTCTCTCTCTCCATATATGTGTGTGTGTGTGTATGTGTGTGTGTTTGTGTATATATATTTATTTAATAAAGAAATATATCATATATAAAATATATAATATATAAATATATCATATATAAAATATATGATATAGAAATATATATGTATTTAATTAATACTATTTTATGTTAAATAAATATATGTAAATACATAATATAAATATGTATTATTTATACAATATATAAATATGCTATTATATAATATATAAGCATATTTATATATTTATGTATATGTTTAATTAATATTAAGTATATATTAATATTAAGTATAATATATATAAAGTTATATTAAGTATATATAAATGTGTGTATATATAAATACATAAATATACATATATATATTTGATTACTTCAAAACTTTTAGATCACATCTTGCCAAAGTCTTCCAGGGTCCCTAGGCTCTGCTTCCACATCTTAGTGCTGCTGCAGAGGTGTGCTCACCCACCAGAAAGCCAGGGTCCCAGGTGTCTTCCTCCAGACCTCAGGGTAGGTGCTCCCCAGAGGACACCTGACTCCTCTCACGTCCAGCTCTGCAACTCATGGTATGTACTCTGCAGCTTCCTGAGCGCATTCAGGTTCCTCCCTCGTTGACAAACTTTCCAGCATCCATAGAGGCAACTGAGGACACCGAGGGGCCTTCCTCCCAGCTTGGGAACAATGAGGAGGAGTAAATAACAGACATCACATCGGGGGGAAAATGCCATCTTTGGTATGTTTTTAAATGGAGCTATTTCTTATACACCGTAAAGCGCACAAACTGTACATATAGAGCTCAGTGGATTTGTCCACGTGTATGCACCCATGTAACCACCATGCAGATCAAATGATGGAACTTTCTGTCACCTCCGAATATTTCCTCATACCTAGTCAACCTCCGCCCTCAGAAATAACCACCAGTTTGACATTAATCACCCACAGGTCATTTTTAGCTGTTCTTGAATTTTGCATAAGTGGAATCATAGAGTATACACTTTTTTTGCGCTTTGCTTTCGTCACACGATTTCTACATGAGTCATTCAGGTTGTATCAGTGGTTTGTATTTTTTTGTTTTTTGTTTTTTTTGAGAGGTATTCCATGATACGAATATTTCACAACTCATTTACCTCTTCTAGGGATATTTTCTATTGACCTGTAGTTGTATTTATTTGTTGTGTCTTCTGCTGTGTCCGTTCTGCTGTTAAAAACTATCTCCTCAGTTCCTTAATTTTTTTTTTTTTTTTTTTTTTTTGAGATGGGGTCTCACTCTGTCACCCAGGCTGGAGTGCAATGGAGCAATCTCGGCTCACTGCAACCTCTGCCTCCTAGGTTTAAGCAATTCTCCTGCCTCAGCCTCCTAAGTAGCTGGGATTACAGGCACATGCCGCCATGCCCAGTTAATTTTTGTATTTTTAGTAGAGACGGGGTTTCACCATGTTGGCCAGGCTGGTCTTGAACTCCTGACCACGTGATCTGCCCACCTCAGCCTCCCAAAGTGCTGGGTTTACAGGTGTGAGCCACCGCCCCCAGCTCCTTAATTTCTTTTTATACAGAGTCTGGCTCTGCCGCCCAGGCTGGAATGCAGTGGCACGATCACAGCTTACTACAGCTTAGACCTCCCAGGCTCAAGCAAACCTCCTGCCTCAGCCTCCCAAGTAGCTGGGACTACAGGCACACACCACCACACCTGGCTAATTGTTTTTTATTATTTGTAGAGACACCATCTCCCTATGTTGCCTAGCCTGGTCTTGAATTTCTATGCTCAAGTGATCCTCCTGCCTTGGCTTCCCAAAGTGTTGGGATTATAGGCATGAGCCACCACACTCAACCTGAGTTCTTAATTTCTGACACTGCATTTTTTTTTTTTTTTTAGATGGAGTCTTACTCTGTTGCCCAGGCTGGAGCGCAGTGGCACGATCTCGGCTCACTGCAAGCTCCACCTCCTCGGTTCACACCATTCTCCTGCCTCAGCCTCCCGATTAGCTGGGAGTACAGGTGCCCGCCACCATGCCCGGCTAATTTTTTTTTTGTATTTTCAGTAGAGACGGGGTTTCACTGTGTTAACCAGGATGGTCTCGATCTCCTGACCTCGTGATCCGCCCACCTCGGCCTCCCAAAGTGCTGGGATTACAGACCTGAGCCACCGCGCCTGGCCTCTGACACTGCATTTTAATTTCATTTTTAGAATTCCCATTGGCTATCTTTATTTTTTTTATTTTTTATTTTTTTGAGATTTGAGTTCTCTGGTAAACTTCTCCACTCTTTCATCTGTGTTCCTGAATTAATTCAAGTTATTTTAAAGTCCTTGTCTGCTTATCCTAATATCTTATTGAAAACTACATTGTATATGTTCTTCATTATACAAAAGTTTCACTGTAGCATCCAGCTCAAAGCAGTAAAGTTCGAACCTGAAACTGCTGAGTTTCTCTGTTTAGGAGTTCTAACAAATCACTCTGGTTGCTTCACAAATTTATCAAGGGGTTCTTTCAAAGACTAAATGACCCATCATTTCCTTAAATAAGCCAATTCTTATTAGGGTGATGTGGTTGCCATGTTGTGCTTGAGAACATTCTGGCTAGGGGCATTTCAGGGCTCCCATGAGGATGTTCAAAAATGAAATAGGTGGGCCGAGCACGGTGGCTCACGCCCATCATCCCAGCACTTTGGGAGGCCAAGGCGGGTGGATCACGTGAGGTCAGGAGTTTGAGACCATCCTGGCCAACATGGTGAAACCCCGTCTCTACTAAAAATATAAAAATTAGCCAGGTGTGATGCTACTCAGGAGGCTGAAGCAGGAGAATCGCTTGAACCCGGGAGGCAGAGGTTGTAGTGAGCTGAGATCGTGCCATTGCACTCCAGCCTGGGCGACAAGAGAGAAACTCCACCTCAAAAAAAAAAAAAAAAAAAAAAAAAAGAAATGGGTGATAGTTTTGCTACAGTGAGTCATAAAACAGCAAAGTCAAAATATTCCATTCCAAAGTACGCCTGTATCTCTACCCCCACCCCAATTCTTTACCCAAAGCTTTAGTCTATACTCCAGCCTGGGTGACAGAGCGAGACTCTGTCTCAAAAAAAAAAAAAAGAAAGAAAGAAAGAAAGAAAAAGAAAAAGAAGAGCTCTGTGAGCTCTGGCTGTACTTTACTCCCTGATTATACTTGGCACTAGAACATGGTGCTCATTATGAATCTAAGAAGCTTGTTGCCCTGCCTCACATTGATACAGAACGTCTCATTTGAAAAGGTAGATCGGTCTATTTTCGCATTCACTTCTCCACATCACGAGGAGGCAGAGAAATCAAATATTAATCCAGCCTAAAGAGGTTAAAAGTCACTTAACTAGTAAATAGCCCACTCAAGAGCTTTGATTTCTAATCTAGGCTCTCTTCTCCCCAACTAATACATTGTCTATATGGAAAATTCCAATAAACATACTTTTCATGTCACGGTGATAATTTAGCCCATGTTGATGAGGAGCTTACAGTCCAAGGTTAAAACAAGTTAGATAAACATCTCAATATATTTTAACTGTACAAGGCTGCATGCTGGATATACCAGATATACATAGAAACCTAAATGTATAACAGTATGTAGGCTTTCACCAGATAAAAGGAAGTGACCAGAAAGGGGCTTGTTTAGGTCATGGAAGAAGATCAGAAGGGATGGGAGAGATGGATGGAGCACTGGAGGATTCAGAGAACAGTAGAACTGGAAGGGGATGTGGCAAGAGGGCAGTTCTGTTTTATAGATGAACAACTCAAGGGCTAAAGAGGAAAAATGGCATGCTGAGATAAATCTGTTGAGTAGATGAAAGGGAAGTGGTTGGGCTGGGAAAAGCAGGATGCAAGCCATCTAATGAATGGTTCTGTCTAAACTTGTGTGGGAAACAAGAAGGACTAGAGAAAAAAACGAGTGTAGAATTAAATAAGGGGGAATGGGTGGGAAAATGGCAGACTCACTGAGGGTGATGGTCACTGTTTCTGTGTTGAGGGCTGTCAGCAACTGTGTCCTTTGACAGGGCAGGAGCATCCAGCGGACATCTGTTTCTGGCGTCATCTCTGGAACCAGAGTTTTCTCCTCCTCCACTCTCTGACAGTCCCCAGTTTCTGCTTCCTGTCCACTCCTTTGACTGAGTTGTTTTTATCCTGACCCACATTAATCAGCCTGTTGCCTTGGATCCTTCCCTCGCATATCCTATCTTTATCGTTTGTCTTTCCTTCCTGCCTGATAATCCTGGAGGAGTCGAAACTTATAAAAAAAAAAACTTGAATTAGAGGCCCTTCATCGGTTGCCAGGTAAGGTCCCAATGCCTTAGCCAAGCACTTGGACATTGACTGGCCCAAATATGCCAGCTTTGTTCCACTCCATTGCCCAGTACATATTCTACATCCTTATCAAAAGACATGATTTCCCCTAAACAATCCCACCCTTTCATAGCTTCATGTCTTCACTCCACCCAGAGTGTCCTCTGCTATAATCCCCATCTTTTGGAATCCATGATTTTAGAGATAAGCACAAACGATAGATGTCTATTGCTCTTACCTGCCCAGCATTCGTTTTCCTCTGATTTTTCTACAGGAAACACATCTTTCTTCCTCTTAGTCATATTGTCTGCATGTCACTGATCCTACTCCTGAATCCAGTGGTAACCCATCACTCAGACCTAGCATTTCAGCATACTACTCTTGGCCACGGTGTTGAAAAAAAAGGGTGGGGTGGGGGGGTCATCGGAATTATCTCAGGCTCATCAATACCAATCTCAGGACTTTGACTAAAATTTTAAGAAAAATAACCACAACCTTTTTTCCTTTGGGGTGGCTGATTTGGCAGAAGTAAGTCTAAGCAAAAGGAGAAATTTAAAGATGTAACTAGGTCATTGGACTTGCTTTTGCCCTGAGAATATGTGCTGATTCTAGGTCTTCAGTTTTCATGACTTTTGGAGCATGAGAAGCAGAAAACAAACCCCAGAAACCCCCAAATAGGCAGGCATATTGTGGTAGACTAGATTATCAATCATGTTGTAATAGACTAAATAATTATTCACAAATATTAACTTTCTCCCTGTAGTGGGATTGTAAATCCATGCCCTTTGCCATGGAACTTTGGGATGCCATCCAGTAAATGAAGGAGGGTGAACAATTCTGTCTTTCTGATTTGAACCTTTATATTCTTGTTCCATCAAATAGCAAATAACTAAGAATAAACACAATAAAATATAAAGGTTCTATTCAGTAAACTACAAATGTTATTGAGAGAAATTTTTAAAGACCTAAATCGCTGAACGGCTATGTTTGTGGATTAGAAGACTGAATACTATTATAATGTCAACTCTCCCCAAACCAATCTATAGATTAAATAAAATCCCAATCAGTACCCTAGCAATTGTATGTGTATGTGTGTATAAACTAACTAATTGATTCTAAAATGTATTTAGAATTAGAAAGGTCTAGGAGTAGCCAAAATAATTTTTTTATAAAAGGAAGTAATTTGTTAAGATTTGTGTCCTGCACTGGTTAAATCTAACCACTGATATAAAAATATAATAAGTAAAATAAAATGTTAAAGTAAACAGTAGGATATAAATAAGACATAAATTTTTAAACTACTATTGAAGAAGGAACAAAGGACATTTGATCTGACCAATAATAAAAGACAGAAAGGAAGTAAAAATAAGTCCAAACTATCAGAAATCACAGTACATGAGATAGAGTTAAATTTCCCATTAAAAGATGGAAATCATCTGATTTAGGTTTAAGAAAAAAAATCAGCTGTATGGTACTACAAAAGACTCACCTTAAAAATGGAATATTGAAAGATACACTCGTCAAATGCTAACAAAAAGAACACAGGTGTAACAAAATAATGAGCAAAATAAAATTTAAGTAAAAAGGAGATATTTTATAGTGACAAAATACAAGCAAAACAGATAAATCAGGCATCTGATAGTGTTTTTAAATATATAAAGCAAAAACATAAGGAAATACGGTGGAGAAATCATAATAATATCGAATAATAGTCTTCTCAAAAATCAATAGATCAAGTAAAAAAAAGTAGTGTTATGAGTTTTTGATTAATCAATAAATTTGATGTAATAGTTATTTATAAAACTTGTACTCACAGAATACACATTTTAAAAACACTTTAAATATTTACGAAAAATAACACGATCGTTTCATGTTATTGAGAAATTAACATTTATTCCTAATTTAAGAAAATATTAGGCAAAGGTCTCAACTTCTTAAAGGAACATAAAGGAAGGATATTTACAACCAATATCATTCCTAAAAGGTAAAACACTAAAGTCACAAACTAGACGTGAATGTTAGCTTTCATCACCACAAATGAGTCAATACTGTTGGTCATAACTAGTACAGAGAAACAAGAAAATTAGAAGTATGGACACTTAAAAGGAAGAGACAAAATTAGTATTAATAAGAGAATCACTTATTTAAAAAAAGAAATGAGCCTGTAATCCCAGCACTTTGGGAGGCCGAGACGGGGGGATCACGAGGTCAGGAGATCGAGACCATCCTGGCTAACACGGTGAAACCCCGTCTCTACTAAAAAATACATAAAACTAGCCGGGCCAGGTGGCGGGCGCCTGTAGTCCCAGCTACTCGGGAGGCTGAGGCAGGAGAATGGCGTAAACCCAGGAGGCGGAGCTTGCAGTGAGCTGAGATCCGGCCACTGCACTCCAGCCTGGGTGACAGAGCAAGACTCAGTCTCCAAACAAACAAACAAACAAACAAACAAAGAAATGAATAGCAAAATCAAATTGACCAGACACAAGATCCAATTTAAAAAAGAAAAAAAAAACAAAAAAAAAGAAAAACAAAAAACAGCCGGGCATGGTGACTCACACCTGTAATCCCAGCACTTTGGGAGGCCAAGGCAGGTGGATCACTTGAGCTCTGGAGTTTGAGACCAGCCTGGGCAACATGGGGAAACCCCATCTGTATGAAAAATACAAAAATTAGCCAGGTGTGGTGGCTCATGCCTGTAGTCTCAGCTACATGGGAGATTGAGGTAGGAGAATCGCTTGAGCCCAGGAGATGGAGGTTGCAGTGAGCCAAGATCGCGCCACTGCACTCCAGCCTGGGAGACAGAGTGAGACTCTGTAACGCATGTACAAAAAAAGCCATTTGAAAATGTAATAGAGAAAAAGATTCCCTTTCCAATGGCAATGAAAACTATCAAATATGTGGGAATAAATATTAAAAGTCATGCGCAAGACCTAGGTGAAGAAATACAGAAGGACATGAATAATTTTCTCATTCATGAAAACTTGAATTAAAGAAAAGCATAACCATTTCCGTTGCTCCCTTAAACGAAACAAAAAAATGGGATAAAATGAAATGCCCATCAATAGGAGTTAAGTAATCCTTGCTACCTCTAGTACTATAGGACACAAAGCATCAGTTTTTCTTCAAATTTTAGTCAAAGTCCAAGATTGGCATTGATGAGCCTGAGACAATTCCTATGACCTCCCACCCCTCTTTTTTTTTTCCAACACTGTGGCCAAGAGTAATATGCTGAAATGCTGGGTCTGAGTGATGGGTTCACTGCTGGATTCAGGAGTGGGATCGGTGACATGCAGACATATGACTAAGGGGAAGAAAGATGTGCTTCCTGTAGAAAAATCAGAGGGAAAAGGATGAGGTATATCCATAAAAGACAATATGAAAACATCTCCAAGTTATAAAAGCACGTTGCAAAAAAATACATGCATCATGTTCTCATTTATGTATAAACATACCTACAAATGAAAATTACATTTTTCTTTATACAAGAGGAATGCACAAATAAAACATAGAAATATGGAAGAAACACTCCAAACTGGTGATAGTGACTTCTGGGAAAGGTATTGGGACTCTGGCTACATTGTGCGCATGACATTATTTATTCTTTCAACTCTTCCATGTATTTGAAATTTTTTACTATGGTCCTACATTGGTTAATAGTTAATAAAAAGCAGTAAACATTTCGTATAGAATATAGGGCATTTTCTCTTCTTTTGCAAGGATATTCACTTGTTTAGGAAATCAAGAGGCCAATTCAGACGCAAAGTTTATCTGGTTTATGAGGAAGATACTAAGAGGTGGTTCTGTCTGTTTTTGTGTTTACAAAACCACATCGTGACTTTGCATACCAACATATAAGATATTCTTTTCCCCTTCTCTGTGTCTGTGTTCATTTTCTTTGCTGCCCACTACTTCTGAGTCAACTTCCAGCCAATATGGCAGGCTGAATGGAATCAAAGGACTTCTTCCTCTGATTCCAGAAATAAAACAACAAAATGTTTAAGATATAGGAAAGCTCAAAATTAAGAAAGGGATCTCTTCAGGTGCCAGTAAAAAAGGAGAATTCCAAAGTCAGACCAGTGAACAGAAGCCGAACAGCACAAAGGACTATTGGAACTGAAGACCAGTTGGGCATTTTGTCCCTACAGACAGAGTTAAAGGAGTATTAGCTCTGGAAGGCTGGAGGACAGGACACAGAAATTGAGCTACTTACAGAAAGATGAGACCCTGTAAGAGACGCCCATTCATTTATAAAATAAGAATGGGAAAAATTTACTTGTTGCCAGGTATCAATGTATTGCCTTCTAATTTAGGCTTCACTGTCGGCTCTATGAAAATTGATCTGTGCCCTGTCTGGGCGTGGTGGCTCCACCTGTAACCCCAGCACTTTGGGAGGCCGAGGTGGGTGGATCACAGGGTCAGGAGTTCAAGACCAGCCTGGCCAACATAGTGAAACCCCATCTCTACTAAAAAAAAAAATACAAAAAATAAGCCAGGCGTGGTGGCAGGCGCCTATAATCCCAGCTACTCGGGAGGCTGAGGCAGGAGAATCACTTGAACCCGGGAGGTGGAGGTTGCAGTGAGCTGAGATTATGCCATTGCACTACAGCCGGGGCAATAGTGTGAGGCTCTGTCAAAAAAAAAAAAAAAAAAAAAAAAAGGAAGAAGAAAAAGAAGAAAAAAAAATAAAAAAGAAAACAACAAAAAAAGAAAATTGATCTGAGCCCTTCAGGTATTTTCCATTTCCAGATAGTATGATGTCAAGTTTTGTCAGTAGAGGGCGCTGGAGAGGGATTTCAGCCTGGGTGCTGGGGTGCTTCTCTCAGCAAACCCCTGCAGTACAGACAGGACTTCCCCAGTGCCCAGCTCCTGCAGCAGAGGCAGCATGTCCAACAGCAGGTTGCCTTAATGCAGGTGGCTTTTCCAATATCCAGCTTGTGCGGTGCATGGCAGCCAGCAGCTTCCCCAGCAACCTCCTTGGAGTACTGTATTGGAGTGCCTCACGGGAGATACCTCCTCTGAATAGCTTCCCCTACAACATCCTGGAAGGCAGATTTCAAGCCTGCCAGGGTGCAGTACCACTCAACTCCCTCCAACCAGTGGACCATAGATTGGCACCCCAGTCCTGGGGGGATGTAGGGTCTCATCCCTGAATACTCTATCTGAGCCCCTAGAGGTATATCTGCTATTCCCTCCCTCCCTTCCTTCCTTTTTTTCTTTCCTCCTTCCTCCCTCCCTTCCTCCCTTCCTTCCTTCTTCCCTTCCTTCTTCCTTTCCTTCTTCCCTTCCCTCCCTTCCCCTCCCTTCCCCCCCCTCCCCTCCCCTTCCTTTTCTTTCCTTTCCATTCTTTCTCCGAGTGTCACTCTTGTTGCCCAGGCTGGAGTGCAATGGTGCGATCTCAGCTCACTGCAACCTCCACCTTCCAGGTTCAAGCGATTCTCCTGCTCAGCCTCCCAAGGAGCTGGGATTACAGATGCGTGCCACTACTACGGGGTTTTACCATGCTGGCCAGGCTGATCTTGAACACCTGACCTCAAATGATCCACCCACCTCAGCCTCCCAAAGTGCTGGGATTACAGTCGTGTGCCACCGCACCCGGCCCTCCCACATTCTTTACAATCTTCTTTACTTATTATGAGCCAATTCCTCAATAATCTATTATAGTATTGTTACGCTGTAACATGTTGTAATTAATAAGGTATATTTATATTAAGCTTGTTTGAATTACTGTGTGGTTTCTGTCTCCTAATTGGACTCTGACTGATACTTGTAGCGCCAAGATCAGGGACTGAGTAAGGGAGTGGAAAGGAAACAGTGTCACCTTTCTCTGTGCCAGTCTGATTCCCAGGAGAAAATCCAACATCCACACAAACAGGAGAAAGTCGAAAAGTGTCCCTCTTTCCTTCCCCTTTGAAATCCAGGGTCCTGGCAGGGAAAACACATCACAGCTGAATTGAAGAGCTCTCTCGTTTTAAGAGAAAATTAAGTTCTTCCCAAGTTTTCCTCATCATAGAAGAATTCCCTCTGCAGGTGCCTTATGTCCCAACCAAAACACTCACTTTTGTTCCACATTCTTCCTAAGTCCCTTAAGATTTACAATGCTCTCTTTGATTAGAAGGTTATAGACATAATAAAAATGAACATTTTTATATGTTTGGCACTATTGTGAATATTTCCAATGAGTGTAATCCTCATCACAATCAGTGAGGTAGGTTGCCTCATCAACCTCATTTTATACATGAGCAATTTTCCAAATCCTGCATTTAGTAAATAGTGGATCTGGTCATCGAATCCAGAGCCTTAACCACTTCCCAGTACAATCAAACAGTTGTCCGAGCTAGAAGATCCTCCTTCTACATATGCCATATAATGAAAATAAGACACAGGGGGATGAGGTGACTTGCTCAAAGTCACTGCAATGAGCACGTGTCTGGGACAAAAACTCACCTCCCAGTCTTTGGTTGGTCTCTCTCCAGTAGTCGCCCAGTCCCCTCAGTGCTGTTCTAAGCCCTGTAACTTTTCTTTTTTGAGGCAGAGTCACACTGTTGCCTAGGCTGGAGCGCAGTGGCCTGGTCTCGGCTCACTGCAAGCTCTGCCTCCTAGGTTCACGCCATTCTCCTGCCTCAGCCTCCTGAGTAGCTGGGACTACAGGCGCCGCCACCACACCTGGCAATTTTTTGTATTTTTAGTAGAGATGGGGTTTCACCATGTTAGCCAGGATGGTCTCGATCTTCTGACTTCGTGATCCACCCGCCTCAGCCTCCCAAAGTGTTGAGATTACAGGCATGAGCCACTGTGCCTGGCCTAAGCCCTGTAACTTTTGTTTAACCTCTTACATGAGGTTATCATAAGCCCTTTACCTAATAGAAGCCCTACTCTGAGATTCCTTTATCTTCAGGAGTATTCTGAAGCAATGCTTCTTGTGTTTCACGGGGCTTTCATCAGGAGGCGGCTTGCCGGGTTTTGGGTATGGATGCGGGTGTCTGGTCTTCCCCTAGGCTGGTAAGGAGCCTTGTGTTGACGGTGTCTTGCCCAGCATCCTCAGTCCCTGAAAGGAAAATGAAGACACCGGGTCACCTACAAGAGGTTGTCGGCCGGGCACGGTGGCTCACGCCTGTAATCCCAGCACTTCGGGAGGCCGAGGCAGGTGGATCATGACGTCAGGAGTTTGAGACCAGCCTGGCCAATACGGTGAAACCCCATCTCTACTAAAAATACAAAAACTAGCCGGGCGTGGTGGCACGTGCCTGTAATCTCAGCTACTCTGGAGGCTGAGGCAGGAGAATCACTTGAACCTGGGAAGTGGAGGTTGCAGTGAGCCGAGATTAGGCCATTCCACTCCAGCCTGGGCGACAGAGTGGGACTCCGTCTCAAAAACAAACAGGTTGTCGTGGAGAATATGTTGTCTAGGTCTCAGGGGACAGCACATGAGAGAAATGGGAATGTCAAACCCAAGCAGACACATGCCATTCTGAAAAGCTTATCATTGATACTCAGCTCAAGTGGTTCATTCATGGCAAACATCGGAGAAAATTACAAGGCTAATAACACACAGCAGTAGTCGGCATCTGCAAAAGGGCAGGCCACATCCCCAAGAAGCTCCCTTTACATTCCCGCATAACCACTCTCTTTCTCCAATACAAGATATCTTTAAATATGCAAATTCCTTCACACCAGAACATAATTTAATGTAACAAGACAAAGATTTTCTCCTAGAAGATATATATAAAGAATGATGTTCAGGACACTATTTCTTTTTAGGACATTTTTGTTTTCAGTGACAAAAGCTTAGAAACAATCTACGTCCAGGCATGGTGACTCATGCCTGTAATCCCAGCATTTTACAAGGCCAAAGCGAGAGGATCCCTTGAGACCTGGGGTTCAAGACCAGCCTCGGCAACAAAGTGAGACCCCCCCCTTCAATCCCTACAAAAAAAATTTTTTTTAATTAGCCAGGTATGGTGGTGCATGCCTGTAGTCTCGGCTACTCAGGAGGCTGAGGTGGGAGGATTGTTTGAGCCTGGGAGGTCAAGGTTGCAATGAGCCGAGATCATGCCACTGCACTCCAGCCTGGGCAGCAGAGTGCAACCCTGTGTCACAAAATAATAATAATCTAAATGCTCCTGAATTGGGGGATAAACTATGGTTCATTTGCATTAAGAAGTTATAAGCAGCATTTGAAAAGAATCTATAGGGCAGATCTGTAGAGATCTGGGAAAAGCTCCAAAATTTTAAGTTAAAAAAGAAAGCAAGTAGCAAAACAATAACTTTAGTATGGTGGTACGTAACTAAAAACCAGTTAGGCTGGGGGCGGTGGCTCACGCCTGTAATCCCAGCACTTTGGGAGGCCGAGGCGGGTGAATCACGAGGTCAGGAGTTTGAGACCATCCTGGCTAACACGGTGAGACCCCGTCTCTACTAAAAATACAAAAAATTAGCCAGGCGTGGTGGTGGGCGCCTGTAGTCCCAGCTCTTCAGGAGGCTGAGGCAGAAGAATGGCGTGAAGCCGGGAGGCAGAGCTTGCAGTGAGCTGAGATTGCGCCACTGCACTCCAGCCTGGGCGACAGAGCGAGACTCCACCTCAAAAAAAAAAAAAAAAAAAAAAAAAAGAAAAATTACAAAAGAAGGTAGAAATGTCTAGGACAGCATGGTGAGTGAGGTGTTCATTGAACTGGCCCCTCCAGCCTGAAAACAACTTCACAGATTTCCGCCATCTAGAAGCCAGATTGAATATGCGGACTGATCTCTGAAAGACAACTGAAAGCAAAGAGCCACGCATTAAAATTGCCAAACTCAAAGATCACTACATCCGTGGAAGTAAGGAGAGCAGGAGGTTGGGAACTTATCTCTGCTGCCAGATTTGTACTTCGCCTCTCTTGTCTAGATAGCTCCCTTTTGTGGCAAAATCATGCTGAAATAGTTTAAAAATTTACATACAACTTATTATTACGTTTTTCTCTATTTTTATATCACTTGTGTTTCAATAATATTCATTTATCATAATATTTTAAACTTCCTTTTTTTTTTTTTTTTTTTTTTTAAATATATAAAGTCTCACTCTGTTACCCAGGCTGGAGTGCAGTGTCATGATCTCAGCTCACTGCAACCTCCACCTCCCAGGTTCAAGCGATCCTCCCGCCTCAGGCTCGTGAGTAGCTAGGATTCAAGGCATATACCACCACGCCTGGCTAATTTTTTTATATTTTTAGTACAGACAGAGTTTCAGCACTTGGCCAGGCTAGTCTCAAACTCCTGACCTCAAGTGATCCACCCGCCTTAGCCTCCCAAAGTGCTGGGATTACAGGCGTGAGCCACCGCAACTGGCCAATATTTTAAGTTTTCAACTGTATTTTATCTCTTTATAAAAAGATTAGATTTGGGGGTACAAATGCATGCTTGTTACGTGGGTATATTGTGTAACAGTGGGGACCGGGCCTCTAGTGTGCCCATCACCCAAATACTGAACACTGTACCCAACAGGTAATTTTTCAACCCTCAGTCTCCTCATGCCCTCCCTGCTTTTAAAGTCCCAGTGTCTATTATTTTCATCTTTACATTCATGTGTATCCATCATTTAGCTCTCACTTATAAATGACAACATGAGATATTTCATTTTCTGCTTCTGAGTTAGTTCACTTAGGATAATGGTCTCCAGATTCATCCATGTTGCTGCAAAGGATATAATTTCATTCTTTTTTTCTGGCTGCATAGTATTCTGTGATTCAACTGTATTTTATCTCGATTTTTATCATTAAGATTTAATGATATAAATGATGAGACTCATTGCTCTTCACTTTTTTCCTGCCCTCTTCATCTTTCATGATATCTGTTAGAATTCTATGGTCAGCCAGGCACCGTGGCTCACGCCTGTAATCCCAGCACTTTGGGAGACTGAAGTGGGTGGATCAACTGAGGTCAGGAGTTTGAGATCAGCCTGGTCAACGTGGTGAAACCCCATCTCTGCTGAAAGTACAAAAATTAGCCAGGCGTGGTGGCAGGCGCCTGTAATCCCAGCTACTCAGGAGGCTGAGGCAGGAGAATTGCTTGAACCTGGGAGGCAGAGATTGTAGTGAGCCAAGATCACACCATTGCATACCAGCCTGGGTGACAGAGCAAGACTCCGTCTCAAAAAAAAAAAAAAAAAAAAAAAACAGGAACCCTATGGTCATTTGCTTAAACTGTTGCCCTCATAGAAAGCAGATTCTGACCATCCTACAACCAATTGGATGACCCTGATCATGTTATTATGTTGAACCCCATGAAACTGCCATTTTGGTAGGTCAAAAATAGTCAAATATATGGCTAGGCGCGGTGGCTCACGCCTGTAATCCCAGCACTTTGGGAGGCCAAGACGGGTGGATGACCTGAGGTCAGGAGTTCGAGACGAGCCTGACCAACATGGTGAAACCCCGTCTCTACTAAATACAAAAAATTAGCCGGGCATGGTGGTGCACGCCTGTACTCCCAGCTACTTGGGAGGCTGAGGCAGGAGAATTGCTTGACCCCGGGAGGCGGAGGTTGCAGTGAGCCAAGATTGCGCCATTGCACTCCAGCCTGGGCAACAGGAGTGAAACTCTGTCTTAAAAAAGAAAAAAATAGTCGAATGTGATCCAAAAGCAGAATATAAACTCTCTGTGTCTCCACCTCTACCCCTGCAAAGTGGAGCTACCAGTGTTATTTGTGTCATAGGAATGTTTGAAGCATAAATGAGTTCATTTATGTAGAGCCCTGGTAGCAGGTCCTGGCATGTAGTAGTAAACGTTTGTTGGTGATACTAGTGGTGGTGGTGACATTAGTAGTAGGAATACTAAAGTACTTTCTGAGGCCTTGCAGAAAAAGGAAATGACTGGATCACCAGTGAGACCTGCCATCTGTCAATCCCCACCCATAGAGGCTGGAACTAAAGAAAGCAACAGTTCCACGGAAACTTTTTTTTTTTTTTGAGACCGAATCTCACTCTGTCGCCCAGGATGGAGTGCACTGGCGCAATCTCAGCTCAGCGCAACCTCCACCTCCCAGGTTCAAGCAATTCTCCTGCCTCCGCCTCCTGAGTAGGGATTACAGGAGTGTGCTACCATGTTCGTCTAATGTTTGTATTTTTAGTAGAGACGGGGGTGTCCCCATGTTGTCCAGGCTGGTCTCGAACTCCTGACCTCAAGTGATCTGCCTGCCTTGGCCTCCCAAAGTGCTGGGATTACTCGCGTGAGCCACCACACCTGGCCGAGATCATACCTTTGTAATCTTTTCCAAATAAATGGTGTTTTATTCTTTGCAAAGTGTAGTCAGTTATTTATTCAGTGTTAACAGTTCGCACTGTTAACTAATTTCCTACCTCACCACTGCTTGATGGGTATTACCGTCACTTCAATGTAGAGGAAACTCTGGCTCAGACAGAAGAAGGAACTTGTCAAGGTCACAAACTAGGGAGTAGCAGGGCAGGATGTGAGTCCACGTGTGGCCGATTCCAAAGCACGTGCCATCATCCCTTTGCAAATGCAAACTCTTCAGCTTTAAGAGATGTGTTCCTAAAAACACCCTGTGAGGTGTCAAATGACAGTACCGTAATTCTAGTGGTGTGCTGGTCTTGTGCTCTCCAAGAAAAAAAAAAGTCCCAATTTGTAACGTTTGCTGATTTTATTGCCGTAAATAATTCCGCCATGGCTGATTTCAAGACGCGTGAAGCTCCTGAATCTTTAACACCTGGTTCTCAGGAGCTGATATGAGCCCTCCACAGCTCATCACTGCAGAGCTGCCGTTTTACTGATGAACAAACCAAGGCCCGCGAGCATCCATTTACTTGCCATAAGGCCACATCACTGATAGCTAACCCTGGATGGGAACTTAGGACTTTTACTAAAAGACCGTTGATGGCTGCCACGACTCCCCTGGTAGACACCATGCCACGTAAGGAAAGAAAAGCACCGCTACTGAAGACAAACCCCAAAATACCTCATTGCAAAGGGGACCGGCCGGGCGCAGTGGCTCACGCCTGTAATCCCAGCACTTTGGGAGGCCGAGGCGGGCGGATCACGAGGTTAGGAGATCGAGACCACGGTGAAACCCCGTCTCTACTAAAAATACAAAAAATTAGCCAGGCGTGGTGGCGGGCGTCTGTAGTCCCAGTTATTCGGGAAGCTGAGGCAGAAGAATCACTTGAACCCGGGAGGCAGAGGTTGCAGTGAGCCGAGATCGCGCCGCTGCACTCCAGCCTGGACCACAGAGCGAGACTCTATCTCAAAAAAAAAAAAGAAAGAAAAAAGAAAAAAGGGGGTGGGGGACATGTTCTTAAAATTTGATCTTTTTTTTTTTTTTTTCAGTATTCTCTCACTAACTGGGGTTCTTCATCCAGAAAATGGACTAAATGGAGGGGCCTAGATAAATGAGCAAAGCAAAGAGAACATCAGAAGAGAAGAAGAAAAAGATAAGATGGGTGAAGATGAAGAAATGTCAGCACAGGTGGGAACTAAATGGACTAAGAGAATAATACTTCCCGTGTGTCTCCCACCTCTTCTCTCTGCAGCTCCACCTCGCTGTCTTCCGATGAAGACCAGCATTTCCACAGGGTGGGCACGTCGTCATACACAACATTCGAATCTCACATTTCCACCACCAGAGAGGAATATGGAGTCACCACTTCTGGCCCTCAGGCTAAAAACATACTTCTGAATAGCCCATGGGTCAAAAGAGAAATCAAAAGGGAAATCAGAGGGTACTTTGAACTGAATGGAAATGAAAATACAACATGGAATTTGGAGAATCAGGGAAATGTATGACACTAAATGTCTATATTAGAGAAGAAAAGGGCTGGGCGCAGTGGCTCACGCCTGTAATCCCAACACTTTGGGAGGCCAAAGTGGGTGGATCACCTGAGGTCAGGAGTTCCAAGACCCGCCTGGCCAACATGGTAAAACTCCATCTCTATTAAAAAATACAAAAAAAAAAAAAAAAAAAACAGCCAGGCGTGGTGGCGAGTGCCTGTAATTCCAGCTACATAGGAGGCTAAGGCAGGAGAATCACTTGAACCTAGGAGGTGAAAGTTGCAGTGAGCCTGCACTCCAGCCTGGGCAATAAGAGCAAAACTTCAAAAAGAAGGAAGGAAGGAAGGAAGGAAGGAAGGAAGGAAGGAAGGAAGGAAGGAAGGAAGGAAGGAAGGAAGGAAGGAAGGAAGGAAAAGAAAGAAAGAAAGAAAGGAAGGAAGGAAGGAAGGAAGGAAGGAAGGGAGGGAGGGAGAGAGGGAGGAAGGAAGGAAGGGAGGGAGGGAGGGAGGGAGGGAGGGAGGGAAAAGAAAGAAAAGAAAGAAAGAAAGAAAGAAAGAAGGAAAGAAAGAAGGAAAGGGGATCTCAGATCAATTACATCAGTGTTCACTAAAAAAAAATAGAAAAAGTAAATTAAATCCAAATTAATTAGGAGAAAGGATGTAATAGACATAAAAACAGCAATCTCAGAAATGAGATATAACTCACACACACACACACACACACACAAATATCAAGGAAACCAAATGCTGGTTCTTGAAAAGATTTTTTAAAATTGATAAACTTCTAGCCAGAGTAATCAGGCAAAAAAGAGAGAAGACCCAAATTCCCAATATCCAGGATGAGAGAGGTAACATTACTACAGATTAGACAGATTCCCACAGAATAATATTGGGATTTTTTGTTCCAGTACATTGAACAGCTTAGACAAAATTTGCAAATTCCTTGAAAGATACAAACTACCAAAAAATATTGATAAATTGGACTGTTTCAAACTCAAAAATTTTGCTCTTCAAAAAACTATATTAAGATAATAAGAAAGCAAGTCACAGGCTGGGAAAATATATTTTCAAAGATACTTATGAAACAAGTCACAGGCTGGAAAAATATACTTCAAAGATACTTATGAAAAGGACTTGTATCTAGAGTATGCTGGTTGAACTGGCCATTTTTCCAGTACCTGCCTCAAAAGTTTATCATGTATTAAATGAGTTAATATCATAAAGTACTTAGAAGAGTGTCTTGCCCACAGTTAAGTACTATATCAGTGCTCCTCAGCGGTAATTATTAACTGCGATCTCTGCAGCTCTAGGATGAAATCAAGTCAGGACGTGCTTGATTAGCTCACCATTCCTCAGGACATCATGCTGGTGGTGCCTCACTGCAGGTGATATCCTACTGATGAGATGTAGCTAGAACTGTAATTATATGACTCCTATGGGCTATGGCCTCTCCTCCTCTAGACTTCCTGGCTTTCTTCTCTGACCCTGTGGGCCCTTGGAGCTTTTGGCACTACCTGTATGACTGCTCAGCCCAAGATTCTGGACTTGCAAGACCTTCCTTCCGCTAGTGGAAAAGAGCAGGAGTGGAGGATTAAGGAGGCGGGCCTCAAACCTGGGAGACACTTTAGGAGTCAGGAATGGGCTGTGACCATCAGACCAGTGACCAAGTGTAGGAGATTGGTCAGGGTGATGGGGAAAATTGTAGAAAGATGCCAAGTTTCTTGGAAGGCCAAGAGGTTTTACAAAGCTTCGGAAAAGGATTTGGCTGAAGGCAGCCAGGTTCTCTTATTCGTTGCCTGAAAGCTTAGGTTAGATAATAAGGGGATGTAAAGAAACTGATCTAGATAAGTTCATTTACTTAGGCCTTGGAACCTGGCCTTTTAAAAATGTTATTATTATACTTTAAGTTCTAGGGTACATGTGCACAATGTGTAGGTTTGTTACATAGGTGTACACGTGCCACGTTGGTTTGCTGCACCCATCAACTCATCATTTACATTAGGTATTTCTCCTAACACTATCCCTCTCCCAATCCCCACCCTACAACAGGTCCCAGTGTGTGACGTTCCCCTCCCTGTGCCCATGTGTTCTCATTGTTCAACTCCCACTTATGAGTGAGAATATGCGGTGTTTGGTTTTCTGTCACAAGGAACCTGGCCTTTAAAAATCCATGCAGGACTGCTCTCTCTGGGGAGGGCGACCATGCTGATTACCCACAAGTGTGTTGACTCAAAGCCTTTGTCATTAAATCTGTGCTGAACAAATGCCCACAGGGCCAGCTTGTCGAGGCCGTGGCTGCTGACTCTTCACAGCACCCTCCTCGGGGTCTGTAAGTGGCCCGGTCCCCTAGCCTGCTCTTTCAGTGGATATCTGTGTCTGAGTGCCTTCCTTCATCCGTCATTCGGCCAGGGTCTGCAGGTCGGACCTGGCAACCAAGCCTCAGACAGCAGGAATAGACTCAGGTGAGGATCTGAGCTTCCAGAGAAAGAATGGGAGGCCCCTTTGGCCATCCTGAGCTAGCTCCATTTCTGGCTATGCTCCTCTCTGGCTCAATGGCTTTCGACTTTTCTCTAACTCCTAGCTGGAAATCCCCAGGAGGATCTTTGTGATAGGAAAAAAGCATCCAATGGTTCTCCCATGCTTTCTCCTCAAGGATCACTTGACCAGAAGCCTGCAGCCTATCATCAGATGCATGGCCAAGGTTGGAACCATGACCCTATTGCTTCCAATCCAGGCAGAAATTGGACTCGACCATTTCCCATGCTCTGTTCTCACAGCCTTCTACCGGGTCCTTCTAGAGGGAGAAGCGACCTCAGGGAAGGGGATGCAAGGGTGCCTCAGGCATCCTTGTTGCAGACCCCAGATGGATAGATATCTATCAGGGGTCAAGTGTAATTACCTCTTCCTGAACCTCCACGGTTCAGAGCCTAGAGTAAATGTGTTACAGAGAACACTGCTAAGGCCTGGGACCCTCTCATGATATCCCAACAAACCAAGACTATTCTAAAGGCTGAGTCCTTAGCAGAGAGAAGCCAGGGAGGTGCATCTCTGCGTTCCAATCCAATCTCTTGGAGGAGGAAGAAAGTGAGACTGAGCTTAGGAAGAGCATGGAAACTGAATGTGACAAATTGCTCTGAGAGTCAACAGAAGAGAAAGAACCAGATAAAGCAGAAAGACTCCCAGACTCCTGTTCACCCAAGAGGACTTGGACAACCATGTCTTCCACAGTGCCTAAGTGTACATCGGTGTAAGACTTGAAGAGAACATGGACTTCTTTTGCAATGCAAACACACAGGTTTACTGGTGTCCATATTGCCCTCTGGGGTCAAGTGGCTGGATCTTCTTGCTTTCTCTATTATCTCAGTTCTACCTTCTAACTGTTGCTTTGATCAAAGGTAAGTTGTCTTTTTCACTGGGGTAAAAAAATGGACTCCATTCTTCCTTGTTTTTCTGTTTTTTTGGTTTTTGTGGTTTTCTTTTTGAGACGGAGTCTCAGTCTGTCGCCCAGGCTGGAATGCAATGGCGCGATCTTGGCTTGCTGCAACCTCCACCTCCTGGGTTCAAGCAATCCTGCTGCCTTAGCCTCCCGAGTAGCTGAGATTACAGGTGCACGCCACCACGCCCAGCTAATTTTTGTTATTTTTAGTAGAGACAGGGTTTCACCATGTTGGCCAGGCTGGTCTCGAACTCCTGACCTCAGGTGATCGGCCCTCCTCGGCCTCCCAAAGTGCTGGGATTACAGGCGTGAGCCACCACACCCAGCCCATTCTTCCTTCTTATGAAAAAAAAAAAAATGTAGCAGAGACATGTCAATGAGTCATACTAATATGTATGAGGGAAGACTTAATTCTTGGGATCAGGTGTCTTGAACAAATGTTTCCCGTCAAAAAAGGAAGTATTTGCAGAAAAAGGACTGTTTAAGTACAAGTGACCTCAACTGTTGGGCCCCAGGCCTGGGGTCAGGCTTAGCAGCTTCTAAGTCAGAAATGATAGGATATTTGTAAGAGTCGCTACTGAAGAGTGTGCAGACCTTTAGGAAATGAGACAGTCCACTAATTATCTGTCAGGCAGATGTGGAACTCACACCTTTTCAAGTACAAGCCCTCCAGAGAGAGGCCTGAGGAGGCTTCCGCTTCTTTAGAAAACAGCAAGGCATTGGAACGAAAAGCACTTTTAGATTTTAGAAAGAATTCAAGTAACTACTTTCTGATAGCAATAGCAAGCAACGAACCAAGTTTACTCAGCAGGAATGAAACAAGGTCATTTATCAAACCTGAATAATTCAGACAGCCATGTGTGTTTCATGGACAGGATTTTATTAAAATTGTACATAGATCTCATATTTAAATTAAAAAAATGAACATTTTTTTCTAGTATCAAAATAGTTATTTTTAAAATACCTTGAAAAACTTTAATACAATTTGTAATATATTAAATATTCACCTGAACTCTCAGCCATTTATCTCCCATCTCTGTCTGCTAGAATCTTGGCTTACCATCACTATCATTCTTTTGTTTTTTTCTCTTTTTTTGGTATCTTTAATGCTTATCCCAGAAAAGCATTAAAAATAAAATATTTTTATTTAAGTCCACAATGTTTAAAAAAAAAGAAAGAAAGAAAAAGGAAAAGCCAATGACAGTATTTGACATGACATTGAAGATTCTTATTAACCAGGCTCACTTTGTTTGCCCATATCCAAAGCTCTTTAGCAAATATCAGTTCTTGCCCTGAAACTGGTAATACTGACCCAATAGCATCCTCTAGTGGCCAGACTGTAGCAAAGCACCCAATGATACAGGAAGGTTTTGGACCTTGGGTTATGTGGACCTTGGGTGTTAGAAGTCTAGATATGGAGACCCCCCATACACACACACACACACACACACACATTTTTAAGGGATTACAAGACAACTGGCCTCCTGGAAACCCACTTTCAACACAAGCTGCCTACAGTTGCTTGGCAAAGTCCCAAGAACGCCAGCAATACTGATGACGCTCCATCAAAAGCTGGACTCAGGTAAGGTTTTCTTTCGACCTAAAGACAGAGTGTGGTATTTGACCCTCTGAAATGTGCCATAAGAAGCCTGCTCCCCTGGAACAGTCCTTTGTGACATGCCCAGTGCACTGCCTCTCGGGGCCCTGCTGGCTTTACGAGGGAGGCGGAGAGAGCTGGGAGCTGACCACACATCCCTCTCAAGCCGGCTGCCCAGGCCCCTGGCCAGGCCCTCTGGGATCCTGAGGGCAGGAGGTGAGCCTGGAACCTGCCCGTCCATGGCAGGACTCAGCCTGCCACTCACCAGGGAGACGGGGGGCACTTGTGGAGAGACCTCTGCCCTCTCACTCCTCCTGTTCTCCTTCTTCCGAAACACAGACCTCAGAAGCGTGAGTGTCCCCTGCAGGGGTCTGTCTAGCTCAGAGGTGCCTCGGCGACTGTCTTTGCTGTTTCCAGAGAATCCCACATAGGGGGAGGGGGGGCTACTCTTGCTTCCCATCTGGAAGCTCTCCTTCCAGTTCATGGCCTTCTGGCCCTCCGGTCGAGCTGGTTTCTCATGCTCCGCTGAAGGCATCACAGTGAGAGGCAGGTCAAACTTTCTGGGAAGCTTGATGTCCTGCCCTGCATTTTCTTTGAGTTTCCTTGCTGTGTTTGGACCATCCGAGTTTCCAGGGGCCAGACAGTGGTTGGGTTGAGCTGAGGGACAGGGCACCCCGGCTGGACCTCTTTCGATGGCCCGCCCACCATCTTCGCTGTTAGCAGGAAGGGCGAGGTTGGACCTTGGCGACGCTGACTTCTCATCCTCACCCGCAGTGCCCGTCAACAGCGACACAATGGACTGGCTCGTGGACCGAGGCCTTCGTCTGGATTCCAAGTACTCCACCAACTCGACAGAGGCGCCTGATGGTTTCTCCTTGGATCCAAAGGACCACCGCAGAGGCATGGTCTTGAACGGTCCCTGCTTGGCTCGGGAAGCGGTAGGTGCCTTCATGCTAATGCTTCTGCCTTTCACGCCCCGCACCAAACGCCTGGGCTCCAGCCCTCCTGAAAGCGACAGAAAGACTGTCAGTGTACAAGCCACCCTACAGCTAAATGCCAGTCATCTAACGTTCACTGAGCACCGCTGATGTGGGGGGCGCTGTGCTGGGCACTGGAGACACAGCAGTGAAGAAGCCACAAAGGGTTCCCGCCTTTGGGGAACAGCCATGGTTTCACCCACTCTTCCTCAATATCCACTTACACGTTTGAAGCCACAGGGTAAGCCAGTGCCAAAGAAGGTATCTACATGCTGGGCAGCACAGACACCCGGCAACGCTCAGTCTCACGGGCATCTAGCCCTAAGAATGAACATGAGTTTCATCCATCTTTAAATATTCCCATGAAACGGAATGCCCAGCAAAATTCTGCTTTTCTAGGTCATATTAGGTCCTTGTATTTTTCAAACGCAAGAAATTGATCTCCTACCCCGGGCTAAAAAAGAAAAAAAAAATTGTATTTAAAAAAAAAAGGGCAAAAACCGCAATTACTTTTGCACTAACCTATACAACTTGTAAAAATATATACACGTGCATGTATTATGCATGCATGTGAAAACATACAAATAAGAATAGAGAAATAGATGCCAAAAACAAGGTGTGGATAGGGCCATGGCAGTGCTGTTTGTGATGGATTTTTTTTTTCTTGTTTCCTATATCTCAACATTTCTAAAAGGAACATGTACAACCAAGGTTATGTATTTTTGCTTAAGAAATTCTCAGTCTTGGGAGGCTAAGGCAGGTGGGTCACAAAGTCAGGAGTTTGAGACCAGCCTGACCAACATGGTGAAACCCTGTCTCTACTAAAATACAAAAATTTGCCTGGCATGGTGGCACATGCCTGTAATCCAAGCTATTCAGGAGGCTGAGGCAGGAGAATCGCTTGAACCCGGGAGGCGGAGGTTGCAGCGAGCCGAGATCATGTCACTGCACCGCAGCCTGGGTGACAGAGCAAGACTGTGTCTCAAAAAAAAAAAAAAAAAAAAAAAAAAAAAAACGAAAGAAATTCTTAGTCATCAGTCACTGTACCACCATTAAAATGCCTTGTTTTGGCTGGGCGCGGTGGCTCACGCCTGTAATCCCAGCACTTTGGGAGGCCAAAGTGGGCGGATCACGAGGTCAGGAGATCAAGACCATCCTGGCTAACATGGTGAAACCCCGTCTCTACTAAAAATACAAAAAAATTAGCCGGGCGTGGTGGCAGGTGCCTGTAGTCCCAGCTACTTGGGAGGCTGAAGCAGGAGAATGGCGTGAACCCGGGAGGCGGAGCTTGCAGTGAGTGGATATCGTGCCATTGCACTCCAACCTGGGCGACAGAGCAAGACTCCGTCTCAAAAAAAAAAAAAAAGCCTTGTTTTACATGATGCCTGCAATCACTGAGAAAGAAATCTTCAGCTGAAACACACAAAATTCACCTGGCACAACTGAAACACACAGTCCACATGGCACAAGGACAGTCACACACATTTGGAGAAACGTTGCAAGGTGACCTCTGAAGTCTGCCCGACGGGTGGCCACTTCACTGTGCCACTTCATCATAGTGTTTGACGGTGCTGTGGACTGAAGGTTTGTGTCCCCTGAGATTCATACATTGAAACTCTATTCCCCAAGATGATGGTATTATAAGGTGGTAATTAGGTCGTGAGGGTGGAGCCCTCGTGAATGGGATTAGCGCCCTTCTAAGAAGGGGCTAAAGAGCTAGTCAGCTCTCTTTCTGCCATGTGCGGACACATGAAGCTGTCTGCAGCCCGGAAGAACCTCTCCAGAGCCCCATCATGCCGGCACCCTGATCTCAGACTTCCAGCCTGCAGGACTGTGGGGAAGAAATGTCTGTTGTGGATAAGCTGCCCAGGCGTGGTATTCTGTTCTAACAGCCTGAACGAACTATGAAACAGAGAAGCTCCAAAAGGGAGCAGAACTGCTGCCATAAAAAGCCCCCTGTTAGCGGCACAACCAACACGATGCGTGACACAGAGGGGCCAGGGATTGTCAGGTGCGCGGGTGAGAGCTCAGGAAGGGCAAAGGAACGAGGTGCAGGGGAGTGAATGCTGCAGGAACGCAGGGGAGGCAAGGTGCACATCAACCAAGCACCCCTGGAGAAATGGTGGGAGTGGGAAGAAGCAGAATGCCCATTATCTCCGAAAGGAGTTAGAAAGCATCTCAAGGATTTGACTTTCCAGGTTTTTCATAGAGAATGTTTTATATATATATATATATATATATATATATATATATTTTTTTTTTTTTCCTTTTTCTCAAAGCATTTCTTTTTTTTTTTTTTGAGACGGAGTCTTGCTCTGTCGCCCAGGCTGGAGTGCAGTGGCCGGATCTCAGCTCACTGCAAGCTCCACCTCCCAGGTTCAGGCCATTCTCCTGCCTCAGCCTCCCGAGTAGCTGGGACTACAGGCGCCCACCACCTCGCCTGGCTAGTTTTTTGTATTTTTTAGTAGAGACGGGGTTTCACCGTGTTAGCCAGGATGGTCTCGATCTCCTGACCTCGTGATCCGCCCGTCTCGGCCTCCCAAAGTGCTGGGATTACAGGCTTGAGCCATCACGCCCAGTCCTCAAAGCATTTCTTTAGATTAGCCAGTCATAGACACAATTTTACCCAAAATACTCTAATTTTGGTTTGGATTGACCTTATTAAATTCGCAGCCCTTCGGGCGGAAGAAATGTTCTGCGGTCTGAGATGTGTGTGAAGTTTATTTCTTTTTCTTTTTTTTCTCTCTCTTCTACAGCCCTGGGAAGGGCAGAAAGGGATGCTTTGTATTAGCAGGACAAAGCTGTGACTTTTAGCCTTTCAAAATGAGAGCATGTTGCCTGGAGCCCCAGCAGGTGGCGAGAGGAGTTGGCAGCTGCCCGAAATAGCAGTTCTTCCTTTCTTCCTGGTAGGACAGGGTCTGAGGCCAGGGCTGACATCAACGCCTGAGCTCCATTTCATGGGAACCACAGATGCCCACGGAACTCGCGTCTCCTCTTTCTCAAGACGGCAGTGAAAAAGCACCCCTATCTTTATTCTCCTTCCACTTATTGGGCTATGATAACAGGATCTGAGACAGTGACGGCTTTAATAAAATTGAGAAATAAACAGCGTAAGAACAGAAGGGAATAAGAGGCCCCCATGCGCACGTCACACTTCCTCTCTACTAAGTCACTTCCTGCCCAGGGTGGGTGCAAGTCCCGGTACCCCTCCGCTGGGGAGATGGACGAACCTTCTGGGATGCTGGGAGACAGAGGCTGAACACAGTGGTGTTCGGAGACCCCTGGGCACTAATTCTGGTTCAACCCCCACCCCACCCCACTCCACCCCAAGCAGATTCTGTTTCCAGCCAGTCTGGCTTGAATGAGAACCAAGAAGAACCTAGAGCCTTACACTGCATTAAAGACACAGGCAGTTACCTTCTTCCTGAAGGGAACATAAGCCCCGCAGCATTCATAATGTGCTTCTTGGACCCCACAAGAGCCCCCCTACCCATGCAGATGGCGCCAGTGCAGCTGACAGGCACAGTCCCCCGACATCCCCTCCACACCGCAGCTCTGGAGCCAGCAGGTGCAGCTTTGAGAACAGCCACGTCTGTTCCTATCCCTGGGTGGCCACCTTGATTTCTACATGACTTTTTTATTTTTGCCTAATGAAATACGCATCAATCCAAACTCATGTGTTTTGCGAACAGGGCTGGGGACCTCTTGGTGCCATGCTTAGCATCCCCCCTGCCCTCCCGCGACAGAACAAGACTTTTCCTAGTTGAGTACCTTCTGTTTCTTCAAGGGCTTCCATCATGCTTCATACATCCACCTTCTTACTCCTTCAAAAAATATTTCATAAGCACCTACTATGTGGCAAGGACTGTCTTCAATACTTGGGATACAGTTGAAGGAAAATAATATGATGCACTTGTCTTTGTGAGGTTTGGCAAAAGCAGGAAGAATATACGATACCATACAATGCTTCTTTGCTTTTTTTTTCTCTCTCTCTTTTTTTTTTTTTTTTTTTTTTTTTGAGATAGAGTCTCGCTCTTGTCCCCCAGGCTGGAGTCCAGTGGTGTGATCTTGGCTCACTGCAACCTCTACCTCCCGGGTTCAAGTGATTCTCCTGCCTCAGCCTCCCCAGTAGCTGGGATTACAGGTGCCCGCCACCACGTGTGGCTAATTTTTGTATTTTTAGCAGAGATGGGGTTTCACCATGCTGGCCAGGCTGGTCTTGAACTCATGACCTCAAGTGATCCACCCGCCTTGGCCTCCCAAAGTGCTGGGATTACAGGTGTGAGCCACCGTGCCGGGCCCCATATGATGTTTCTTGAGCCATGTACAATTACTTCACAGCCTGATGACCATTTCTGCATGGAGGTCAGGGTGCAACCCGGGACAAGCCTACCCCCCAGCTTTCCTCTGGTCCCCATAAGAAAGCTACACCGATGAGCTGAAGCTTCTCCACCTCCGATATTGAACCAGCAGGATGAAGCAGGGAAGGAAAAGGCTGGCTGTCACACCACCAGCCCTTGAGAGCCAAAGCCACTGCCCCTTTCATTACTCCAAGAGCCACTGCCATGCAAGAGAGGGTGGGGCAGAAAAGAAAACAGCAACACGCATGAGGGGGTCTGGCAGTCCGAGAAGAATCAACAGAACCATTGGAGCAGGCCGCTGATGAAACAGAGCCACCAGAGGAAACGCGATGGCTTAAAATGATCAATAAACTTGCATCTCAAGGAAGATACTGAAAAAACAGGGACTGAAAATCGTGACTGACCAAGAGATAAAAACTACAAGGGAGGCCGGGTGCGGTGGCTCTCGCCTGTAATCCCAGCACTTTGGGAGGCCGAGATGGGCGGATCACGAGGTCAAAGTGGCAATTATCAAATTGGATCAGAGCAGCAGAGTTCAAGACCGGCCCGACCAACATGGTGAAACGCCATCTCTACTAAAAACACAAAACCCCGACTCTACTAAAAACACAAAAAATTAGCCGGGTGTGGTGGCGCACGCCTGTAATCCCAGCTATTCATGAGGCTGAGGCCGGAAAATCGCTTGAACCCAGGAGGGGGAGGTTGCAGTGAGCCAAGATTGTACCACTGCCCTCCAGCCTGGGCCACAGAGCGAGACTCCATCTCGATAAAAGAAAGAAAGAGAGAAAGAGAGAAAAAGAGAGAGAAAGAGGGAGAGAGGGAGAGAGGAAGGGAGGAAGGAATGAACTACAAGGGAAAAGGCAGGAGACTCAGAAGACAGATCCAGGAGACTCAACAGCAAATCACAAAAACATCAAAAGCAGGAGAGACAATCATTAAACAAAAACCAAAAGACATTTCTCTAAAGACAGGCCCGAGTCTGCAGAACAAAAGGCACCCCCAAGTTCTAGGTAAGGTTGAAGAACAAAAACCTGTGCCTAGGCATATTCTGGGAGAATTTCTAAACTCCAAGGTCAAGGGGAGGATCTTAAAAAGCTTCCAACCAGAAAAAACAAATGACTCTCCCATAAACCAAAAAAAAAAAAAAAAAAAAAAAAGGCCTGGGCTTCTCACCTGCAACATCACATCAGCAACAATAAGGAAAGGAAAAGAAGCAGCAGCCATAGAAAATCTTTAAAAATGAAATGAACAAAATCAAGTTTTGCAGCTGTTACATTAAGTCGGCATGAACTGAAGCCTCCAGTTATAAGACAGCCTCTGAATTTTTGGTAAAAAGAAAACAAAAAACCCAGCACCAGGCTGTTGACCAGAAACCACTTAAAACTAACTCAAAAAGAAAGGCTCGTAAAGCCCAAGAGAGGGGCAAAAAATGATAGCAGGCAAATGGGAAAGAGAGAAGGCAAAAAGAAAGAAGAAAAGGGTGGGATTATTAAACTTGGACAAAGTAGAATTTAAGGTTGAAAACATTAAGCAGGGATAAAGAACCGCATTATAATGATAAAAAGCACAATTTATAAAAGAGATCTAATAGTCATAAACCCGTAGACACTTAGTAACAAAGCAACTAACAAGATAAAGCGAAAATTATTAAAACGCAAGGATTTCTTGATTAAAGATACAGCTAGGCTGGGTGCAGTGGCTCACGCCTGTAATCCCAACACTGTAGGAGGCCAAGGCAGGTGGATCACCTGAGGTCAGGAGTTTGAGACCAGCTTGGCCAACATGGTGAAACCCTGTCTGTACTAAAAATACAAAAAAAAAAAAATTAGCTGGGTGTGGTGGCAGGCGCCTGTAATCCCAGCTACTGGGGAGGCTGAGGCAGGAGAATCGCTTGAACCTGGGAGGTAAAGATTGTGGTGAGCCTAGATCGGGCCATTGCACTCCAGCCTGGGCAACAAGAGCAAAACTCAGTCTCAAAAAAAAAAAAAAAAAAGATACAGCTATACAGGAAGGTTTCAATATATTTCATTCCTGCCAGGATTCCCAGAGAAGGTACATTTAATAGTTATGACATAAAGCTCACATCCCTCAGATAGACAATATACATTAGTTTGCATGTGCACAGAGCATTTACAAAATAGTAATCATGTACTTGACCACAAAAAGGGACTAATATGTGATCTTGCGGCACGTCTGACTCGAAAAAGGGAATAACTTTTGAAAACCACGTTCTTGGATCACAACCCACAAAAATCAAAGAATAAAGTTGACCAAAATAGTCGAAATAGTTGAGACTTCCAGATAACCTCTAGATCAAAGAAGAAATCAAAACTGAAATGAAATACTATCTGGAAAGTGCTTAAAAAGAGAAAACCAAAACCTTTGAGGCCCAATAAAACCAGAGAGGAAATTTATCATCAGAAGCGCCCATACTGAGAAGCTATGAAAGCTTAACTTTCAGGGCCCCTTATTACGAGGGGGTCTCTGGGAAGGACCCCTAGCCATTTTTTTTTTACATGGTCATGATTGTATAAAAATTGCAAAAGTAAGATGTTTCTATGTTCTTTTTCTTATAGAACCTTCCCCTACACCCACCTCAATTATATAAGTTGCAGTCTCCAAAATACTTGGATCCATTCATTTTGGTTTAAGATTCCTTCATTATTATGATGTTCATAACCAGGGCTACCAGAAAGGTGGTGTTCTCAGGCTACCAGCATTTCTATACAGAGAGCTGCTGGTGTTTTGCAGTGGTGACTTTTTACTGAGCGGGACTGCTCCTGGGCATTGCAGGACACTTAGCATTCCTGCCCCCAACCTGGGGAATAAATGCCAGTAGTCCACCTCCACTAATTTTGACAGTCAAAAAAACCCAGCTGGGCGCGGTGGCTCACACCTGTAATCCCAGCACTTTGGGAGGCCCAGGTGGGCAGATCATCTGAGGTCGGGAGTTCAAGACCAGCCTGAACAACATAGAGAAACCCTATCTCTACTAAAAATACAAAATTAGCCAGAAATGGTGGTGCATGCCTGTAATCCCAGCAACTCGGGAGGCTGAGGCAGGAGAATTGCTTGAACCTGGGAGGTGGAGGTTACAGTGAACAGAGATTGCGCCATGGCACTCCAGCCTGGGCAACAAGAGCAAAACTCCATCTCAAAAACAAACAAAAACAAAAAAACAACAAAAAAAAACCACTCTCTCCTACATATTTGCAAACTCATGACGGTGGGAAGGAGAAGGGCTACCCACCACTATTTGAAAACTTATATGCTAGATTTGCTAGATTTTCATCTTGCCCAGGTTTAGTTTAAAAAAAAAAAAAAAAAAAGCTAGATTTTTCTTTTTCTTTTTTTTCTTTTTTTTCTTGTCTTTTTTTTTTTTTTTTTTTTTTTTTTTTGAGATGGAGTCTCACTCTGTCGTCCAGGCAGCAGTGCAGAGGCGCAATCTCGGCTCACTGCAATCTCCACCTCATAGATATAAGCGATTCTCCTGCCTCAGCCTCCCAGGTGGCTGGGATTATAGGCACGCGCCACCATGCCCAACTAATTTTTGCGTTTTTAGTAGATGCAGTTTCACCACGTTGGCCAAGCTATTGAGAAACTTCTGATCTCAAGTGATCCGCCTGCCTCGGCCTCCTAGTCTTTCTTTTTTTTTTGAGACAGGGTCTCACTCTGTCACTCAGGCTGGAGCACAGTGATGGGATCTCGGCTCACTCCAACCTCCACTTCTTGGGCTCAAGTGCTCCTCCAGCCTCACCCTCCTGAGTAGCTGGGATCACATGTGCCATCATGCCCAGCTAATTTTTGTATTTTTAGTAGAGACAAGGTTTTGCTATGTGGACCGGGCTGGTCTGAAACTCCTAGTCTCAGGTGATCCACCTGCCTCGGCCTCCCAAAGTGCTGGGATTACAGGCATGAACTACCACGCCCAGCAAACACTGGATTTTTCAAGCATCTCAGAACTTCTAAAACAGGTTTCAAAATCTGTCACCATGTTAGTCAAACCCCAAGAGGAAAAGCTCTCTTAGGAAGCAAGGCTCTTGCAGTCTCTCTCCAAGTGAAAGTGACTCTAGTCTGGAACGTATGTCTAAAGAGCCTGACAGCCAAGACCTGGCACCCAGAGGGAACGGGTCCATTTCAGTCCCACCACTTTCCAGGGGGGAGCTTTACAACCAGGTGCAACTGGCTGCTTCACACCGAGTCTCAGATTTCCCCTTGGTAGGGCTATAAGATCATCTCTCCCAAGGGTTTTGAGGACTGAACTAGTGAATGTGAGTAAAATGCCTGCCAGGGTCTGCAGGACAGTTATCATCCCTCCCCCAGCCCTCTCAGAGGTCTCTGAGGAGTTTTTCTAGAGGTGTACCTGACACCTGTCTGAATGGCATGTGAAAAACTTGGGCCATCCTTTGAAATCGCCTCCTCTTGGGACGGTGTCGAGCACATTTCTCCTTGGGAGAACCAAGAAATGGCCTGAGGGACTTTGCCGTTAAACAGAGCTGGGATGAATTTTTGAGCTTATCATAGGTGGTGCTGACAGGGATGAATGAGCTTGAGAAAGAACATCTTTTTTGTTGTAGACACTATTTTTCTTTTTTTTACATGGAGTTTCACTCTTGTTGCCCAGGCTAGAGTGCAGTGGTGCGATCTCAGCTCACTGCAACCTCCACCTCCCAGGTTCAAGTGATTCTCCTGCCTCAGCCTCCCGAGTAGCTGGGATTACAGGCATGCGCCACCATACCCGGCCATAGACACAATTTTAAATGTACAATCATGAAAATATAAGGGGAAAAGAAATGTCCAGCCAGGACAAGTCAAAACATACTGCATGAAATAGTATACCTGCACAGAAACAGATTTTTTCTTTTTTGAAATGGAGATTTGCTCTTGTTGCCCAGGCTGGAGTACAATGGCACGATCTCGGCTCACCGCAACCTCTGCCTCCTGGGTTCAAGCAATTCTCCTGCCTCAGTCTCCTGAATAGCTGGGATTACAGGCATGCACCACCACGCCCAACTAATTTTGTATTTTTAGTAGAGATGGGGTTTCTCTATGTTGATCAGGCTGGTCTCGAACTCCCAACCTCAAATGATCTGCCCACCTCGGCCTCCCAAAGTGCTGGGATTACAGGCGTGAGCCACTGCTCCCAGCCCAGAAACATTATTCTAAGGAAATCAGACAACTCCAAGATGCACAGACACACTATGAGTGTCATGTCTACTCGTGAAATTCTGGCAGCCCAAATACCACACACTGGGGAATGAATGAACTAACTCTGACACACAAATCACTGTAAACCAGAGGGGCGGACTCAGTGAGAATCTAAAACCACTTGTAGCTTTAAGATCTATCATCCTGTCTATTCAACTCACAAATATGTAACCAGAGTTTGGTACACGCCTGGTACAGTAAGTCTTTGCAGCATCATTGATAGGCCCTTGATAACTTGAACTTGAATCAAAACAACATATAACGAAACCAATTTTCCCATAGACTAATTGATATAAATAATAGTTAAGCTCCTACAGCATATTTCTGGTCCCAAAAGCATCGCCAAACTTCTAAATGAAGACCCAAACCCTTCTACTATTAAACATTGAAATAAACGTGAGCTACGGCTAGGCGCAGTGGCTCACACCCTGTAATCCCAGCACTTTGGGAGGCCGAGGTGGGCAGATCATGAGATCAAGAGATCGAGACCATCCTGGCCAACATGGTGAAACCCCGTCTCTACTAAAAATACAAAAATCAGCCGGATGTGGTGGTGCGCGCCGGTAGTCCCAGCTAGTCGGGAGTCTGAGGCAGGAGAATTGCTTGAACCTGGGAGGTGGAAGTTGCAGTGAGCCGAGATCACGCCATTGCACTTCAGCCTGGCGACAGAACAAGACTCCATCTCAAAAAAAAAAAAAAGTGAGCTATACATACATTTAAGAAAAGTAACGAGTAAGATAATGATTTGCCCACTTATTCCAGCTCAGGGTCATGAATGGCAGGAACCAGTCCTGGACAGGCCCCCTCCCATTTCAGGGAGGCTCACACTCACACTGAGACCGTGCAGACAATCAGATCACCTGACGGTCCATCTTTAGGATGTGGGAGGAAACTGGAGCACCCGGAGAAAACCCACGCAGACATGGGGAGAGTGAGCAAACTGCATTCTCCAGTAGTCCCGGCCAAGAATCAACTATTTTTTCTCATCAACATTATAGCGAAATGAGCATTGAACAAAATGACACTATTTAAGGACCTGCTGTATTGCACTGGGTACTTGGATACAATGATGACATAAAGTATAAAGAAATAAGCAGCTGATGGATACACACACACACACACACACACACACACACTGTGCCCAAGCAATTCCACTCCTAGGCATACACCCAACAGAAATGCAGAGGTGTGGACACCAAGGACATGATCAAAAATGTTCGTAGCAGGACTACTGGTAATGGCTGCAAACCAGAAACAGCTGCGAAACCTAACCACAATACAAAATGTCAACGATTCTTACAACGTAAGGACTTTTTAAATTATTATCATTTTTTGTTTTTTGAGAAGGAGTCTCGCTCTGTTGCTCAGGCTGGAGTACAGTGGCACGATCTTGGCTCATTGCAAACTCCGCCTACTGGGTTCAAGTGATTCTCCTGCCTCAGCCTCCAGAGTAGCTCAGATTACAGGCGCGTGCCACCACGTCCAGCTAGCTTTTGTATTTTTACTAGAGACGGGGTTTCACCATGTTGGTCAGGCTGGTCTCGAACTCCTGACCTCAGGTGATCCACCTGCCTCGGCCTCCCAAAGTGCTGGGATTACAGGTGTGAGCCACCGCACCCGGCTCAATATAAGAAACTTTAATAAGGGAGACGATGAGATTTGTCAAGCAGCAGACATTGCAGATAGCTTAATGACGAAACTTGCATTGGATTTTTGGAGAATCCATAAATAACTCAAGAAATCATAAATCTGTAACAACTCAGGGTGCTCCCCTTGGTGACCAGGCCAGATTTCTCCAGGTCAGACCACGAGGCTAGCCTCCACAACAGACTCCAGCCCATGGATGAATCTGCAGAAAGGAGGACATGGCTCCCCCACCTCACCCTGCAAGCCCTCTTCTCCACACCCCTGTGTTTGCTTTTTTATTGACAATCGTCAACAGACAACAGTTCGCTCTCTCTCATAAGTAAATTTCTGTGCAGAGAACTATGTATCTGCAAGCTGTTTTTTATTTAAAACAGTATGATTGAGAGAGATACACAGGAGCAAGGTGCTAGAACATTCTGTTTTTTAATCTGGTACATGAGGATGTTCATTTTATGAAAATTTATCAGATGTGTACTTAATATACTTTAAGTAATGAAGGATTAATATACTTTACTTACATATACTTATATATTATATGTAATTGTATGCGATATGTAAAGTATACTAATCACAACTATATATAATATTTCTATTAAAATTGTATTTAAAAAAAGAAGTTAGGACCTAACAAGAAATAAGGAACTAAAAAAATAATTTGAACATGTTACCACTTTCTGGCTGAAGGAACACAAAGGCTAAATAAAGATCACACACACACACACACACACACACACAGGTACAAACAATACACACAAAAACACACACATACACACTGTCACATACACAGACATATACACACAGAGACACACACACACAGAGACGCAAACACAGACACACACACAGACACACACACACACACACACAGACACACACACACACACACACAGACACACACACACACACACACACAGACACACACACACAGACACACAGACACACACACACACACAGACACACACACACACACAGACACACACACACACAGACACACACACACACACAGACACACACACACAGATACACAGACACACACACACACAGACACACACAGAGACACACACAGACACACACACACACAGACACACACACACACAGACACACACACACACAGACACACACACACAGACACACACACACAGACACACACACACACACAGATACACAGACAGACACACACACACACACACACACACACAGACACACAGACACACACACACACACACACAGACACACACACAGACACACACAGACACAGACACACACACACACACACACACACAGACACACACACACACACAGACACACACACACAGATACACAGACACACACACACACACAGACACACACACACAGATACACACACACACAGACACACACACACACACACACACACACACACACACAGACACACACACAGATACACAGACACACACACACACAGACACACACACACACAGACACACACACACACACACACACACACACACACACACAGACACACACACACACACACACACACACACAGACACATATACACAGATACATAGACCCACAGAGACACACACACAGATATACAGATACACACAGACACACACAGACACAAACACACACATACACACACGGAGACACACACACAGACACACAGACACACACACGGACACATACATAGAGACACACACAAGACACAAACACACACATAGACACATACACAGGGACACACACACACCCAAAGACACACACACACAGACACACACAGAGAGACACACACAAAGACACAGACATACACACAGGCACAAACACACATACACAGACATACAGTTCTTATATAGTAACGCTGGTTTTTTTGTTTGTGTTTTTGAGACAAACTCTCGCTGTGTCACCCAGGCCGGAGTGCAGTGGTGTGCTCACAGCTCACTTTAACCCTAACTTCCCAAGCTCAAGAGATCCTCCCACCTCAGCCTCTGGAGGAGCTGGGACAACAGGCACATGCCACCACGCCTGGCTAACTTTTTATAGAGATGGGGGTCTCACTATGTTGCCCGGGTTAGTCTTGAACTCTTGGACTCAAGCGATCCTGATCCTCCCACCTTGGCCTCTCAAAATGCTGGGATTCCAGGTGTGATCTGACAATGCTCAGCCTTAAGGACTTTGTTTCTGTGGCTATCCCCTTGTTCCCAGCGCTGTCATCAACGTCTCCCTGGAGACCTGATCATCTGAATGCATCTCTACTATCTCCTACTGAGCTGTCAGCCTGCCTTCCTTCAGTCACCTTGCCTGGTGGGGTGTGCACGCACTGCCACTGCCTCCACCCCAGCCTCTGGGCCACCTGCTGCAGGAAGGCCTTCCTTCTCTCCAGCCACAGCAGATGCTCCTGGAGCTTCTGCCGGAGGGAGGAGTCACCAGAGAGCTTCCAGCCTGATGGACTCTACCCATCCTCACCTTTCTCAGCCTTTCAACAGCATTCAGCACAGTTGGATGCTTCCTTAAGATTTTTTTTTTTTGCATCTGTCAACCACGCTCACCTGGTTTTCTTCCCCTCACTGGCTGCTCCTTCTCAGTTCTTTTCTTGGCTGCTCAACCCTTAGATGTTGGAGAGCCCCCAGGTTTGGTCTCGGGTCTTCATTTTTTTTTTTTTTTTTTTTTTTTGAGATGGAGTCTTGCTCTGTTGCCCAGGCTGGAGTGCAGTGGCACGATCTCAGCTCACTGCAACCTCCACCTCCCAGGTTCACGTGATTCCCCTGCCTCAGCCTCCTGAGTAGCTGGGATTATAGGCACCTGCCACCATGCCCAGCTAATTTTTTTTGTATTTTTAATACAGACAGGGTTTCACCATGTTGGTCAGGCTGGTCTCAAACTCCTGACCCTATGATCTGCCCACCTCGGCCTCCCAAAGTGCTGGGATTACAGGCGTGAGCCACTGTGCCCAGCCTTCATTCTTTTCTAGCTGTACTATTTCCCCAGGGGAGCTCAGCCAGCACCGTTCCATCCATGTGCTGATGACTCTCAAATATTTCTCTCCACTCCCCAGTTATCACGTTGATGTGATGATGTCTTAGCAGGGTCCCCCAACCCCTGAACCCCTGGGCTGTGGACAAGTAGTGATCCACGGCCTGTTAGGAACCGGGCCAGCGAGCAGGAAGTGAGTGGTGGGCAAGTGAGCAAAGCTTCATCTGTATTTATTTATTTATTTATTTTTTGAGACGGAGTCTTGCTCCATCGCCCAGGCTGGAGTGCAGTGGCGCAATCTCAGCTCACTGCAAGCTCCACCTCCCGGGTTCACGCCATTCTCCTGCCTCAGCCTCCCGAGTAGCTGGGACTACAGGCGCCCGCCACCACGCCTGGCTAATTGTTTTGTATTTTTAGTAGAGACGGGGTTTCACTGTGTTAGCCAGGATGGTCTCGATCTCCTGACCTCATGATCCGCCCGCCTCGGCCTCCCAAAGTGCTGGGATTACAGGCGTGAGCCATCGCGCCCGGCCGCTTCATCTGTATTTAAAGCTGCTCCCCATCACTCGCATTACCGCCTGAGCTCCGCCTCCTGTCAGATCAGCGGGGGTATTAGATTCTCATGGGAACACGAAGCCTATTGTGAATTGCGCACATGAGGGATGCAGGTTGCAGGCTCCTTATGAGAATCTCATGCCTGATGATCTGAGGTGGAACAGTTTCATCCCAAACCATCCTCACCCCGAGTCGGTGCAAAAATTGTCTTCCATGAAACTGGTCCCTGGTGCCAAAAAGGCTGGGGACTGATGTCTTCCAGGATCCTCAAAATTACTATGTCAAAAAACCTTGACTTCCCTCCAAAATGAACTGTTCCTACCCAACTTTCTCCCATCTCTTTAACTGTGCAGCTCTTCCCCTCGTTATTTAGACCCTAAGCAAGGAGTTATCCTTGACTCTTCTGTTTCCTTCACACCGCACACCCCACATTGGCAAATCCTAGCAGCTCTAGCTTCAAAATATATCCAGTTTGACCATCTCTTACCTAACATGCTAGTTCAAACCACCACTGTCTCCCACCTGGATATAACCATGTTAGTCTCCTGAATGACCTTTCTACGTCCCCACTCTTGCCTCCCTGTGATGTATTCTCCACACAGTAGCCAGAGTAGACTCCCTAAAAACTAGGAATCAGATCAGCCACTTTCCTGCTCAGAACTCTCCAGCAAGCTAAAAAAGTCCATTTTATGGAGGTATGGAGTATAATGATGGTTGCCAGAGGCTGGGAATGGGGGTGGATGAGAGAGGTGGGTTAATAGATACAAACAGGCCAGGTGCGGTGGCTCATGCCTGTAATCCCAGCACTTTGGGAGGCGGAGGCGGGCAGATCACGGGAAGTCAGGAGTTTGAGATCAGCCTGACCAACATGATGAAACCCTGTCTCTATGAAAAGTACAAAAATTAGCCAGACGTAGTGGCAGGTGCCTGTAATCCCAGCTGGAGGCTAAGGCAGGAGAATCGCTTGAACCCAGGAGGCAGAGGTTGCAGTGAGCCGAGATTGCGCCACTGGACTCCAGCTTGTGCGACAGAGTGAGACTCTGTCTCAAAAAAAAAAAAAAAAAAAAAAAGTACAAATACACAGTTAGATAAAATAAGTTCTTATGTTTCATAGCACGGGAAGGTGACCACAGTTAATATAAATAGCTAGAAGAGATTTGAAATGTTGCCGGCACAAAGAAATGATAAGTGTTTGAGGTGATGGATATTGTAAATACCCTACTTTGGCCATTACACATTGTACGCATGTATCAAAGTATCACATGTACCCCATATATATGTACAGTTATTATGTGCCAATTTTTTAAAAACAATGACTAAAACAGAAGCATTAAAAAAACAAAACAAAAAACACATCTCCACTCGCTATCCACTACACTTAGAAGAGTTCAAACTTTATACCTCAAGCTCAGAAAGGTAGGTTCTGACATGGCCTCTTGTCCACTCCTGCTCTCTCTACTCCTGCATGTCTCTGCTTCGGCCACAGCTCTGGTTTCTTCAGTCCCTCACACATCCAGTGCTCACTCCCAGCCTTCACCCTGGAGGGTTCCTCTCCTGGAACAAACCCCTAGGCTTCTATATAAGTCACTGTGTCTCACTCAGGGCTCTGCTCTTGTTATCCCCTAGAAAGATATTCCCCACCCACCCTATCTCCAGGACCCTGTGCACCCTCCCTCCTCCACCCCGGGCCTGGATACCCTCTTCCCTGATTCTCTTTGCCATTCTTCCTTCTTTAAGTACCATGTTCCCAGGTTTACTTATTTATAACAGTAAGCTACACAGGGGCAGAGCAAAGGTACCTGTGGCTGGAGGGTAGAGGATGGGGAGAAGCGGGCAAGGAAGGGCAGGTCGTAGAAGATCCCATTTAAGGGATGAACAAACCTCTCATAATGATGGACGCTTTCCATTCGAGGCTATGAAGTGACAGGGCTTTCATACAGAGCAATAACAATGGACGTTACAGGAAATGAAAATAAACCAAGCACACGTAACCAACGTACCCTTTTCCTGGTTGCAGAGGCTGTTGGTGAAGATGGGAGAGTCGGGAACCTGCGGCAGGGAGGGGCAGGGGGCAGAGCTCCAGGACAGCAGGCTTCCCCTTGTGCTGCCAGCGTAGCTCCCGAGCCGTAGGAGCCAGTGATCGGACAGGGAGGAGCTGGTAGAGCCTGTGGAGGAAACACAGAGAGGGAGGCTGAGCCCAACCCTAGACCTTCAGAGTCCTAGGGGAGCACTTCACAGCCAGATCCCCATTCCGGCCCCATCCTTCAGCCCCGGAACTACAGAACCAGAGCAGAACTGCAGAAACCAGTCAATGACGAGGGGGGAAACCTGTGATTGGGTACCCATGTGACGAAGCTTACAAGTTTAGGGAGAGGCATTTGAGCACAAAAGGAAAGTATGGGCCGGGGCGCAGTGGCTCACGCCTGTAATCCCAGCACTTACGAAGGCCTAGACGAGCGGATCACCTGAGGTCAGGAGTTCGAGACCAGCCTGACCTACATGATGAAATCCCATCTCTACGAAACATACAAAAAATTAGCCGGGTGTGGTGGCGGGCGCCTGTAATCCCAGTTACTCAGGAGGCTGAGGCAGGAGGATCATGTAAACCTGGGAGGCGGAGGTTGAAGTGAGCCAAGATCGCGCTACTGCACTCCAGCCTGGGCGACAAGAGTGAAACTCCATCTCAAAAAATAAAAAACAAAACAACAACAGCAGCAGCAAAGGAAAATACGTTGACAAGCTTTGAAATGCTTTCCATGAAATTCCTTGTCACCAGCTTTGGCATCCTAAATATGTTTTTTGTTTCTTTTCCAGAGTCAAAGGACTGTATTACTCAGAGCTGTAGCCAGAGGCAGAGTAACAGTATTTTATTACCAGTATCAGGGCCCCAGTACACAGAGTTCAACAGGTAATAAGTCATGTTATAGGAGTGTATCCCAAGTTTAGGGAAACCAAATCTTTTACAACGGGCAGTAAGGACCTTTTGCACCACAGAGATACATTGTCTTTTTTTTTTTTTTTTTTTTTTTTTTTTTGAGACGCAGTCTTGCTCTGTCGCCCAGGCTGGGGTGCAGTGGCCGGATCTCAGCTCACTGCAAGCTCCACCTCCCGGGTTTACGCCATTCTCCTGCCTCAGCCTCCTGAGTAGCTGGGACTACAGGCGCCCGCCACCTCGCCCGGCTAGTTTTTTGTATTTTTTTAGTAGAGATGGGGTTTCACCGTGTTAGCCAGGATGGTCTCGATCTCCTGACCTCGTGATCCACCCGTCTCGGCCTCCCAAAGTGCTGGGATTACAGGCTTGAGCCACCGCGCCCGGCCACATTGTCTTTATTACACTGGACAGTTAGAAAACCTTCTTTTCTCTAATAGGACAGGTTTTTACTTCTTTTTTCAATATCTCCTTCTATAAATGGAAGCTGGACTTGCGTTAGGATTGACTTAGACCTGCTGAGGACTCTTGGATTTATTTGGCCATTTTCTGATAACTGTTAGGAGAAAATCTGCTTAATTTTTTTTTTTTAATGCTCTCTTGTCCCAAAGATAAGGACAGTTGGTTTGCAGCATGAAACAAATCACACGAAAGGGTCAGCTTTGGCACTTTCTTTCTCCAGTTCCAAGCAAGTTTGAGGCTGTCTAATAAATGAATTTCTGGAGTGCAGCAGGTTTAAACAGCTCCCTTTGAGAGGCTGAGGTGGCTGGATCAAGAGGTCAAGAGATCGAGACTATCCTGGCCAACATGGTGAAACCCCGTCTCTACTAAAAAAAAATTAGCCGAGCATGGTGGTGGCATGTGCCTGTAGTTCCAGCTACTTGGGAGGCTGAGGCAGGAGAATTGCTTGAACCCGGGAGGCGGAGGTTGCAGTGAGCCAAGATCATGCCGCTGCACTCCAGCCTGGTGACAGAGCGAGACTCCCTCTCAAAAAAAAAAAAAAAAAAAAAAAAAAAAAAAAAGCTACCTTTCCTAGAAAAGTCCAGGATCCTATATAACTGCCCTGCCTTTCCAACAGGACTGACATCAGTTTATATTACACACACCTAATAAAACCTGCTGTGATATGAGACTAGGAATATGGAATTCCACACTGCCAAGTGTCACCTGCCCTGAATACAAATAATTATCCTTTTCCCCTTTCCTGAATTATCATCTATCCATCCCACACCCTGGCAAATGAACAACTAGTCTGTGCTGCTCAGATTCTACAGCAGCAGCCCGGGCTTCCTCTTTCAGATCCTTGCCAACCTCTCCTGGTCCTGCTGAGCCTCTCCCCAGTTCTTTAAGTGACTTCACCACACCCCCTCCTGTCATGAGCAGCAGCACCTACCTCTCATGGAGCTGCTGGCTGACCAGGGAGGGATGCTGTTCCGCTTCTGATAGAAGAGGATATAAGCCCCTCTGGTGTTGACCTCATCTTCTCGAAGCGGTTCCACCGTGCTGTCATCGTAACTGTACCACTGGCCATCCAGAGAGTTCCGGCAGTAGGCTGCAAAGGTCCCAACCCCAAGTCTCAGTTACTGGAGCCCCAAAAGGTAGGAAGACATTTCCCACTGGCAGAGCTGAAAAAGCGGTACGTTTAAACCAGAATGAGAAAAAAAAAAAAAAAAAAACAGTCCATTTTTGGCCAGAAATGAACTTTTTTGGAATCAGAAAAGATGAATAGGTTATACCCATGGATTCTTACTGATAACAAGTGCTGTTATTATTTTTATTTTTGTTTATTTATTTATTTATTTTGGAGACAGAATTTCGCTCTTTTACCCAGGCTGGAGTGAAGTGGCACCTTCTCGGCTCACAGCAACCTCCCTCCCCCAGGTTCTAGCAATTCTCCTGCCTCAGCCTCCTGCGTAGCTGGGATTACAGGTGCCTGCCACCACACCCGGCTAATATTTGTGTTTTTATTAGAGATGGGGTTTCACCATGTTGGCCAGACTGGTCTTGAACTCTTGACCTAAGGTGATCCACCCACCTCGGCCTCCCAAAGTGTTGGGATTACAGGCGTGAGCCACCGCGCCCGGCCAAGAGTACTGTTATTGTAAGTTGAATATTCTACCCCTTCCTCAGGCAAAATCTCTGATAAAAGGGAGCTCCCAAGTCAGGTAGCCAAACAATAATGTCAGCATTCACCCCATTTCTTCTGAGAAGCTTCAAAATGCTTATCTCTGATTACGTATGCAATAAAAGTGAAGACGAGAATCACAATTGGGCTCATGGCATACCTCTTTCTAAGAACTGAAGTCAAACATCTAAGGAAAGTTCATACATATTCTCACCACTTCTCAAACAACCACAACAACATATCCTTTTCCTTGCCCTCTACGTGTCAGCAAATGACAGCATAACCCAGTAATCTGGAGGTTTGCAAACTTCTCCCGTAAGGGACCAGATGACAAATATTGAGGCTTTGCAGGTCACATATGGCCACATATGTTCTCTGACACACGTTCTGCATGCCTTTCTCCCACTTTTAAAATTGTAAAAACCGTTTTTAACCCATAAATTATTAATAAAGTAAAAAAAAAAAACAAAACCGGCTGGGCACAGTGGCTCACGCCTGTAATCCCAGCACTTTGGGAGGCCAAGGTGGGCAAATCACAAGGTCAGGAGTTGAAGGCCAGCCTGGCCAACATAGTGAAACCCCATCTCTACTAAAAATACAAAAAATTAGCTGGGCGTAGTGGTGGGCGCCTGTAATCCCAGCTACTTGGGAGGCTGAGGCAGGAGAATCGCTTGAACCCAGGAGGCAGAGGTTGCAGTGAGCTGAGATCGTGCCACTGCACTCCAGCCCCGGCAACAGAGTAAGACTCCATCTCAAACAAAAACAACAACAAACAGGCCCTAGATTGGATCCGGCCCGTGGGCCACAGTTTGCTGACCTCCACAGTAATCCAAGCCAGCCACCTAGGAGTTCGTCTTTGCTCTTGCTTTTCCTTCCACTCCACACCTAGTCCAAAAGCCAGACCTATTGATTCTACTTTCAAAATATGTCTCGAATATCTTGATTGTCAACACCAGCATCTCAGCCAATGGCGTCTCTCACTCAGCCCCTGAAGCACCCTCCGAACTGGAATTCCAACTTCCACTCTAGATCCCTTCTACATATTCTCTATACAGCAGAGCAACTAGTTTGATTTGTACACTAGATTATGTCTTCACTCCTCTGCTTAAACCTTTTTTTCCCTTTGGAAAAAATGCAAACTCCCATCCATGGCCTAGAGTGTCCTGCCCACTTCTCCAGCCCCACCCTTCGTCACTTAGCCCCAGACGGCCGCACTTCATCCAGGCTCTCATCATGTCTTAAACACACTGAAAGCTTTCTGCCTCAGGGCCTTTGCACGTGCTACGGGCTCTGCTCATAATGCGATTCCTCCCATTATTCACATAGCTAGTTCTATCTCATCCTTAGCTCTGAGCCTACCTGTGACATCCTTGGAGAGGCCTTATATCTATCACAGACACAGTCAATCAGTCGATCAGTCGCCCTTTCAAAATGCCAGGTAGTGAAAGTGCTAAAACGATAAGCATCCTTTTATTGTCTGTCCCCAAAGTGAGACTGAAGCCCCATGAGGGCAGGTCTCGTATTTGTCTTGTTCATCACTGAAGCTCCAGGACCTAGTGCAGGGTCTGGCACAGAACGGGTACTTAATAGATATTTGTGCAATGAATTAATGAGCAAAGATCCTGGATTTCTTTCTAGTTCGGTGTCTTCCAAATTGCCAGTCATCAGCCCATCAGGACACTGGTAATCAGTGCACTTAAAAAAAATGTTTAATAAATAAAAAATAAAATATTTTAAAGCTTTTTTCTTTTTTTTTTTGAGATGGAGTCTCGCTCTGTTGCCCAGGCTGGAGTGCAGTGCCACGATCTCAGCTCACTGCAAGCTCTGCCTCCTGGGTTCACTCCATTCTCCTGCCTCAGCCTCCCAAGTAGCTGGGACTACAGGCGCCCGCCAACATGCCTGGCTAATTTTTTTGTATTTTTAGTAGAGACGGGGTTTCACTGTATTAGCCAGGATGGTCTCGATCTCCTGACCTAGTGATCCGCCCGTCTTGGCCTCCCGAAGTGCTGGGATTACAGGCGTGAGCCACCACGCCCAGCCAAAGCATTTTTAAAATTAATCAATATGTTATTCCGGAACAGAATGGACTAAGGTATATCACATGTAGCAAATGTAATTATCGTGTCATGAAATTCTGTTTTGTCTTAATCTATGTATGTACACATAAACACACATACGCACATATGTAAATAGATGTGCACACCAGGAGGTCATGATGGAACCCAGTGTTTCATTTTGCCATTTAGTCAAGTGCCTCATCATAATATTTTATTTCATTTAACATCTTTTAAGTTTATTTTGATATGTAAAATGGCAAAGAAAAATCCACTAAAAACAAAAAATACATCTATGGTGTGACAGCATTTATGTAAAAGTGTACGGCAACTTGAAAGCTACCAATTGTTGGGGCCTACAATATGAGAAGCCTCTTACATAGGTTAGTTCTAGTCATAAAAATCCCGGGCTGGCCACGGAGACTCACGCCTCTAATCCCAGCCCTTTGGGAGGCCAAGGCAGGCAGATCACGAGGTCAGGAGTTCAAGATCAGCCTGGCTAACACAGTGAAACCTCGTCTCTACTAAAAGTACAAAAAATTAGCTGGGTATGATGGCACGCGCCTGTAGTCCCAGTTACTCAGGAGGCTGAGACAGGATAATTGCTAGAACCCGGGAGGCAGAGGTTTCAGTGAGCCGATATCGTGCCATTGCACTCCAGCCTGGGTAACAGAGTGAGACTCCATCTCAAAAAAAAAAAAAAATTAATATCTAATATGGCAGATGGCATCTCAAGGAATAAATCTGGCTTTTCCATGAGTAGTGATCTTGGGACAAATTGGCAACTCCGGGGGGATAAAGTTGGATCTCTTTCTCTCAAGAACGTTAAGAAACTCCAAATCAAGGATTTAAATGTAATAAGCTAAAACCAAGTAGAAAACTCAAGAGAAACACTTTTTAATCTTAGAGTGAAAAAGGCTTTCTAATCATGACTCAAAATCCAAATGATTGACAATTTTACCTAGAAAAGCAAAAATAAAAACTTTCTGCATGGCAAAAAATTTCCACAGGAATAGCCAACTGACAGATGTTACACAGGGAACGAATACTTGCAATTTATATTACAGAAAAGAGGTGAATCTCATAGTCCATTAAGAATTAGAGCATCTAGAAATTGATGGGAAAAAGACTAATAATTTATTTGAAAAACAGTCAAGGACACGGATAGACAGTTTACAGGAAAGGAACCACAATGACTCAAACATACGAAAAGATGCTCAAGCTCACACTATTAAGACGCTAAATATTCAACTTACACTGAGATACCATTTTCCTCCTATTAGATTGGCAAAAATCCAAAAGTGTGATTGCACACTCTACTGGAAAGGCTACAGAGAACCAGGTGCTCTCTTACTCTTATCAGAGTGCAAACTGCTATGACCCTTTGCGCAGGACATCTTGTTCATGCTTGTTACAACACAGACACAGCTATTCCAATTCTGAGAATTTATCCCACCAATAAACTTCCATATCTAGAAAATGACATTATCTAAAGGGTTATGACAGCAATATTTGTGTGTGTGTGTGTGTGTGTGTGTGTTTTTAATTGAGAAAGAGTCTCGCTCTGTCACCCAGGCTGGAGTGCAGTGGTGCAATCTTGGCTCATTGCAATCTCCACCTCTGGGTTCAAGCAATTCTCCTGCCTCAGCCCTCCTAGTAGCTGGGACTACAGGCAGATGCCACCACGCCTGGCTGATTTTTGTATTTTTAGTAGAGACAGGGTTTCATCACGTTGGCCAGGCTGGTCTTGAACTCCTAACCTCAAATGATCTGCCTGCCTCAGCCTCCCAAAGTGCTGGGATTACAGGCGTGAGCCACTACACCCAGCCGACAGCAACATTTGTAATAGTAGAAGAATGAATCGGTCCAACGTCCATCTACAGAGTATTTAATAAATTGTTATATTTATTTAGTGCATTTACATTTATAAAAGAAGATGGAGAAGCTGTCTAGAAATGAGGACATGAAAAGATTTCCAAGATAGATTTTCAGGGAAAAAAAAAAAAAGCCTGGTGCAACACAGCAAATAGTACTTTTACTTAAATCAGGGGGAGGGGAGAAAATACATAAAATCAACACATATATATGTATATATAAAAATATACTCACAATTGCTTGTATTTACATAAAGAAACTGTGGAAGAATAGTACACAAGAAACTACTAAAAATGGTTACCTATAAATGAGGAGGGGGTAGATGAGGAACAAAGATAGAATCAAAACTTGTCACTGTCCATGTTTTTTAGGCTGTGTGAATTTTGAAACATAGGCATGCATTACCCACTCAACACATTTAAAATGAAACAAAAGGCATTTGAGATTTCTAAAACCCTGAAATGTGGTAGAACTATCATACTTCCAAGAAGCAAATAATTAAAAAGGAATAAAAATGTCAAGAGATGAGATAGAAAGCAACAGCTCAGCTTTGAGGGCCCAGCAAGCAGATAGAGTGGAGGTCACACACTTGCCTCTGGCAAGGAAGGGGTTCAACACAGAGTGCCTGGGGGAGGTGGAGGGGTCCAGGGGGGCAGGAAGGGGGCCACCCACCAGCTGTAGCCCCAGAGGCGCAGTACTGGATGTGTCAGGAATCACAAGAAGTCAAGCCAAGTGAGGACTCAAAACAAAACCAAGATGCTCTGAAAAAGAAACCTAAGACTAGGCCAGGCACAGTGGCTCACGCCTGTAATCCCAGCACTTTGGGAGGCCGAGAAAGGGAGATCATTTGAGGTCAGGAGTTCAAGACCAGACTGGCCAACATGGCGAAACCCCGTCTCTACTAAAAAATACAAAAATTAGCTGGGTGTGGCTGTGGGCACCTGTAATCCCAGCTACTCAGGAGGCTGGGGCAGGAGAATCACTTGAACCCAGGAGGCAGAGATTGCAGTGAGCCGAGATCGCTACCACTGCACTCTAGCCTGGGTGACATAGTGAGATTCCATCTCACAAAAAAACAAAACAAAAAAGCACAAAGATTATGTCCCAGACCTGAAGATCACATGTCTGCAGACACACAGGTCCCCTGAACGCAGGTCCCAACACAAGCAACGAGAAAGACCCACAGGGAAGCACACTCTGTGAAATTCCAGAGCACCTGTGATAAAGAACCTGAAAAAGCTTCCAGAGAGAAAAATATATCCTATCCTAGACAAAGGAACAGAAATCAGACTGGCCTGATTCATTCTCAACAGCAAAACCCCACTCCAGACCCCACTCCACATGGAGCAACATTGTTGATTTTCCATCACGGACTTTATGTCCCACCAGGCTATCAATCAGGTGTGCGAATAAAGGTATTTCCTGACACGTAAGCACTCCAGAGGTCAAGCTCCCATCACCCTTTCCTAGGAAGTCACCGAGGGTGTGCTTCCCCTAAATGAGGGAGTTGACACTCATCGACAACACCCTACATGGCTTGGAGACTTGTTCCTATCAAGAATCACTCATCTCGGCAGGGCAGAAGCTACTGAACCTGGAGCCAGGGTGACCCAGGTTTGAAGCCCAGGCTCTGCCATTTAACGGGCGGTGCACACTGTCTTGAGGGAAAAGATGGTGTATGCTGGCGCAGATGAGAACAAGTGGCCCGGGTCTTACCCAGGGCTGTGCTGGCTGCAGACACTGCCCTGCCTCCCACCTCGCCAGTCCTTTATTCCCCTTGGACTCTTCTCCCTTTGGTTTTAGTATTAAGTAGGTTCTTTCCTGGCAGGTGGTGGTACACTGTGTGTGCAAACACAGACCCAGGAGATCTCTGCAAGGGGAACCTCCCAGGGACTGTGTCCCTTCTGCTGCCAAACCACCGCCCCCCAAATCGGGCATTCTGCTCTGTAACGCTCACCCCAGGAGGGGCCTGGATCTCGCTTTTCATAAGGCAGACACCAACGCTTCTCACGCCTATGCTACTTCTAACTCCCTGCTGTGGTTTTACATCACTGCCCTTAATTTATGTTGGGGCCACCCCGTGGGTTTATAGATGGGGAGGCAGCACGTTCAGCATGGGAAATGACAAGGTCCAGGTTCCAGCTGTCCTTATTTTCACCACTCATGTGTGCACGGGGACTCATTCAGCCATAACGCTCTTAGTAAAAAAAAAAAAAAAAAAAAATCTGAGTAACAGAGATGCCTCCCAAGATACATATGGGCCTCAAGGGATTCCTGCTGAGCTATTTTCAGCCCAGAGAAGTGAGACAGGGGAAGTGGCTGGACAGAACGGTCCCAGCAGTTACAAAGGTGGCAAGGCCTCATCTGGAGCAGGACAGCTGTGGAAGAACAGGCTGGCACCGCACAACAGCATAAGGCGGCCACTGTGAGCTGAAAGCGGTTTTGGTGGCCCCCATAACCCTCACCGTGACCAGCCCAGGCTGGCCCAGTGTAACCCGGCCGTCCAGTGCATCTCTGTCCAATCAGGTGGTCCCCAGCCTGTAACGGCATCCTCATTTCTCTTTCTCCATGGGGGCCTGTTCCATCCATTCTCCAATGACGGAAATCATGCCCTAAACCCCTTAGACTACTAAGGCTCACCCTGATGACCCTCCACGCTATCTGCATGGTGGAGACACTCAACTGCTGCAGCTACCAATAGGCTTCTCACCGTCACTGAGATGCCCTGGTCGGGGAGAAGCAAACAAACAAGACATAATCGAGAAAAATGATCCGTCATGACACTCTCTGAAAGCCCTCAAAGGGATGATTATAAACAATTGAGAAAATCGTCTGGTCATTTGTTTCTGCCCTTCCCTTCATCCGCTGCTCTCAAGTTCCCCAGAGGAACAAACGTGGAAAGTACGCCACAGAATACAAGGCCACCAAATCCGGTAAGTAAGATTCCTCACGCTGAATCGCAGATGAGAATGAACGTCACTCTCTCGGTTCCAATAATGACCTCCCATATTTCATATGGTTGAAAATTTGGGTGATAACTAACCTCTGTTTGTTGGTTTATTTGTTTTGGAGACGGGGTCTCACTCTGTTGCCCAGGCTGGAGTACAGTGGTGCAATCATGGTTCACCACAGCCTCAGTCTCCTGGGCTCAAGGGATCCTCCCATCTCAGCCTCCTGAGCAGCCAGTACTACAAGTGTAAGCCACAATGCCTAGTTCATTTTTTTTTTCTTCATTTTTTTTTTGTAGAGACGGGGTCTTGCTCTGTTGCCTAGGCTGGTCTCGAACTCGTGGCCTCAAGTGATTCTTCCACCTCAGCCTCCCAAAGTGCTGGGATCACAGGCATGAGCTACCGCATCAGGCCTAACTTTATATATTCCAACCTCCAACCTAACTCAACGTCAACTCTGTAGCTGGGACAAGGTCCCTTCTGCTCTCGCACATGCCCTGGTGTGCAGTGGGTGAGGGGTCAGATCTCACTAAGTGCCCCAGGGAGCTCAGCATCCGAGCGGCACCCATTCCGGGGACATCTCGAGGCTGTGGCCACAGCTGCATTGGCAGAAAGGCAAGGCAAGGCTCACCTGTGTAATGCCCACCTTGCAGGTTGCCGTGGTGGTTGCAGACGGCGTACAGGTCGTACAGGAAGTCCAGCGGGCAACTGGTGGGCAGGCAGCCCGGCGGCTTCCAGGAAGGCCAGGGGCCCAGTCCTGCCTCGGGGCTGGTGCTTCTCTGGGCCACATGGGGAGCCATGTTGAGTCCAGAGAGTGGAAACTTCACTAGCGTGGAGAGCTTGTTTCTTCTCTCGCCCACCTGGCAGAACCTCTTGAGGTGGATGATGAGGATGTCAGGCAGCGTCCACAAACTCAGCTTCACCATCCCCTGCTGCAGGACTTGGCAGTGCGGACACTTCCAGGCGTCGTCTTGGGCCAGCTGGAAAGGAAACCACCCGGACTGTGAGGCCCCCGCGGCACGTGGCCAACCCACCAAACGCAGCCAGCCCCCTTCCCGGCCGGGGCGTGGACCCCCAGGGCAGGACCTGCTCCTCCTTGGTGTAGAACTGAAAACATTCATCCAAGGTACAGCTGTGCTGCTGGTGCGCCTGCTGCTGCTGCCACACGCTGTCGGCATCCTGCGCCCGCTCCTCCTGGAGGTTCCCGAACAGGCTGCACGGAGAGGACACCCACGGCGTTCAGGACTTTCCCGCTCCGAGACGGGCTTCGCCTATGTCTCTACTCACAGCAAACCCGCCACAAGGCATCGGCCAGGCGACGCTACCGTGCCCTGTCTATGGGTTCCTGGGGAGCTGCAGGCATCCTTCGGACTCAGCACTATATTCTACTGGAATTCTCTCTCCCCCACCAGCTCCTACAGGGACCAGGTCCTTGGCTTATTCATCTTTGTTTTCCTCACCCTAGCACAGGGCCTGGCACCTAGTAGTTGATCAATAAATACTTGCTGGAGTGAACAATGTCCTTTCTTAAAGCAAGGCTGATGCCCTCAGTGTTACAGAGGTAGCCAAGTGTGGTAATGAGGAGCATGGACTCCAGCCAGAGGGTCTGGGTTCAAATCCCAGCTCTACCAGTGTATGAGCTGTGTGCTCTCCAGCAATTGCTTAACCTCTCTGTGCCTCAGTTTCCACCTCTGAGAAATGGGGATTACAGGAGTACCCACCCCAGACCACCCACACATAGGGTGTGAAGAAGATTAAATAAATCCCCTACACACACGTAAAGTGTTCAGAGCAGTGACTGGCACGGGGTGAGTGGGTGGGTGCTGCGTAACTGTCTACTGTGACTGCGGTTACTACTCTTGACATCACCCACCACCACCACTGTCACTCCATTCCTGTCACTGTTATTTACATACAGAAAATTCTCACTCAGGCATCTCGCAGGAATGGGTTACACTGGCTCAAAGATGTGGGCACCCTGCCTGCAGCCATGCTGGGGGAAGCTGCATCCAGGGAAACCTGGGCACCGAGAGGCCCTGTCTCAGCTCTGTGGGAGGTAAATTCCCTTGAACTCACCGCTCCTTGACAGAGCTATCCCACTCCACCGCCAGCTTGACATGTGGAGGGCCTCCCGGCCTCCTGAGATGCAAAGCCCTGAGAAGAGAACAAGGGAGCCCATCAGAAAACACGGGACCTCCTTCCCGCAGCTCTTCAGGGCTCAGCAGTCTCCCTGCAACCCGGGGACGGATGTTCCAAACAGAAATACCCAAACTGCCTGTAAGCCAAGGTCAGCCATCCTCGGAGGCTGCTAAGTCGGCTGAAGGCTCCGTCTCAGACCTTCAGACCTACCTCATAGTGCCCTCCCCTCACTCCCATGGCAGCCTGTGAGCTCTATAGATTTGGGATTACTTTGAGGAGACAGATCAGCTGTTCCACTGCAGCCGCAGCTACCCTCTCAGCGTCTCCAGGGCACTTCCATTTGACCATCCTACACAAACACCCAATACTGAGGAAGCCCAAAGAGCTGCTACCTTGCCCCCCACTGCAGTGCAGAAGGAGCACCCTTAAGCCCCCCTCCACGACCTAAGAAGTCTTCTGCCTCCAAACCCTCCAGTGCATAGAAAATCCCAGTGCCCTGTCAACCTGTAGCTCTTTCCAACCACTTGGGCCCAGCCCATTTCAGAAAAGGTGGATCAGCCTCAATACAGAAGAGATGGGAAGAGAGCAAAGTGGAGGACATGAGGTTTTATCCTGAAATCAATAGGAACAGACACAAGTGATGGCAACGTCCGCACCCAAAGGAGTGTTTCGAATGTGTTGCAAGGAAAGGGGGATGTCAGATGAGTCCCAAACTATCACTAAGATGATCTGATAACAGGTTTTGAGCTCATGGAAGGCACAAAGTCCTATGGCTGAGCACGGACAGGTCGGAGCTGGAGTTGTGGCACCTTCCTGAGTGAGCCAGGAGGGAGCGAGGAACAAGGTATGTCTGGGAGTTCTCCCAGCCCGGTGAGCCCTGATGGGTTGGGACAAACACTGATTGCCCCCTCATTTTCCTGTAGATGCAGAGAATCATGCTGCCTCCTCATCCTCACTCCTTCCAAAGGAGGAGAAGTGCCTTATCTGATTGGTGGGATTGTAGAAGAAGGTGGGCTCTACCTCCTGTCATTAGGCCTACCTATGTCCTACAACCTAGCCACCCGCCGTTCTCCCCCATCCGTGCCTTGCGTTTCCTGGAAGCAGCTCTGTCTGGCAGGCGGAAGACAAAGTATGTGACCAATATTCCATTCTGAGGAGACAAACTGGGGACCCCTAGATCTAAGCTTCTTTCTTTAGGTCCCCCAAATTTTCCATTTCCACAATGACGGAGACCTGCCATTGGGGAGATCTGCCTTGGCGGAGGTCAGTGGGTGCATCATTTAATTCTGGGGGAACACATTTGAAAGCCCAAATTGGACTCACATCTAAGCAGGATCCTTAAATCAGTCTTACTAATAAACTTAAAATGTTCATCTCTTTCTGCCTCAATCCACAGTCTACTCTTCGACTGGAATTTAAACATGGAAGTGGAAAAGGAAAACAGGTACCTTCATGCTCCAAGTTTATTGTCCTTAGGACAGGGAAAGAAAGAGGTGTGGCTGTCGCCCAACTTCCCTCTTTACATGGAAATCAGATTGTCACTAGAGGGTGAGATTACCTCCCCCGACCACAGCTCTGATACAAAAAGAAAGAAGGCCTTATTCAATGTTTATGGAGATGCTATTCCAAGAAATGTACAAACCTAACAATCCCCACCCTTAACTGGCCGATAGGCTAATGGGAGGAGCACACAGAGATCATTCTAATGCACTCAGGTGTCTGGGGACGCACACCCCGGGCTGCTCTGAAGGACAGATAGGCAGGACCTGGCCAGAGGAATGACTGAGACCTTAAAAGCAAATGTAACATAAACAAACATTGAAAACTGGGACTTAATTAAACTAAAGAGGTCTGCACAGCAAAAGAAGCTATCAACAGAATAAAAGAGGCAGCCGACAGGATGGGAGAAAATTTTTGCAAACTATGCATCTGACAAAGGACTAATATCCAGAATATATAAGGGACTTAAGTCAACAAAACAAATAATCCTATTAAAAAGTGAGCAAAGGGCCGGGCGCGGTGGCTCACGCCTGTAATCCCAGCACTTTGGGAGGCCGAGGCGGGCGGATCACAAGGTCAGGAGATCGAGACCACGGTGAAACCCCGTCTCTACTAAAAATACAAAAAATTAGCCGGGCGCGGTTGTGGGCGCCTGTAGTCCCAGCTACTCGGGAGGCTGAGGCAGGAGAATGGCGTGAACCCGGGAGGCGGAGCTTGCAGTGAGCCGAGATCGCGCCACTGCACTCCAGCCTGGGCGACAGAGCGAGACTCCGTCTCAAAAAAAAAAAAAAAAAAAAAAAAGTGAGCAAAGGACATGAAAGACACCTCTCCAAAGAAGACATACAAGTGGCCAACGAACATATTAAAAACTGCTCATCATCGCTAATCATCAGGGAAATGCAAATGAAAGCTAAAATGAAATACCATCTCTCATCAGTCCAAAGGCTATTATTAAAAAGTCAGAAAATAGGCCGGGCGCAGTGGCTCAAGCCTGTAATCCCAGCACTTTGGGAGGCTGGAGATCAAGACCATCCTGGCTAACACGGTGAAACCCGTCTCTACTAAAAAATACAAAAAACTAGCCGGGCGAGGTGGCGGGCGCCTGTAGTCCCAGCTACTCAGGAGGCTGAGACAGGAGAATGGCCCGAACCCGGGAGGCGGAGCTTGCAGTGAGCTGAGATCCAGCCTGGGCGACAGAGCGAGACTCCATTTCAAAAAACAAAAAAGGTCAGAAAATAACAGATATTGGTGAGGATGCAGAGAAAAGAGAACGCTTAGGCACTGTTGGTTGGAATGTACATTGGTTCAACTCCTATGGAAAAAAGTATGGTGATTTTTCAAAGAACTAAAAACTCAACTCAGCAATTCTGCTCCTGGGTATCAACCCAAAGGAAAATAAATCATTGTATCAAAAAGACACCTGCACTCATACATTTATCACAGCACTGGTCACAACAGTAAGGCCATGGAGTCAACCTGAGTGTCCACTGATGGTGGACTGGATAAAGAAAATGTGATACGGGTACACCATAGAACACTACACAGCCAAAAAAAATGAATTCCTGTTTTTTGCAGCAACATGGATGAAGCTGGAGGCCATTATCCTAAGTGAATGAATGCGGAAACAGAAAATCAAATACCACATGTTCTCATTATAAGTGGGAGCTAAACCATGGGCACACATGGACATAAACATGGGAACAATAGACATTGAGCACTGCAAAATGGGGGAGGGAAAAAGGGGGAGAGGAAAAACTAGTACTGAGTACTACACTCACTATTTGAGTGATGGGTTCAATAGAAACTCAAACCCCAGAATTATATAATATACCCATATAAAAACCTGCACATGTACCTATGAATCTTTAAAAAAAACAAAAGTATATAAGTGAGAAGACAACATTCACCCAAGAAAGTTATAGAAATAAAAATAAATAAAAAATACAAATTTAAGAAATTTTTATCTTTATTTTATTATTTATTTTTGAGACACAGTCTTGCTCTGTTGCCCAGGCTGGAGTGCAGTGGAACAATCTCGGCTCACTGCAAGTTCCACATCCCGGGTTAAAGCGATTCTCCTGCCTCAGCCTCCCAAGTAGCTGGGATTACAGGTGTGCGCCACCACGCCTGGCTAATTTTTGTATTTTCGGTAGAAATGCGGTTTCACCATGTTGGTCAGGCTGGGTCTGAACTTCTGGCCTCAAGTGATCCACCCGCCTCGGCCTCCCGAAGTGCTGGGATTACAGGCGTGAGCCACCGTGCCTGGCCCAAAAATTTAATGAATTTTTTACAAAAGTCAGTCAGGGGAACCAGAGGGGAAAGGACACACAGGTGGAGAACTCAGCAGTAGAAGGCAGGGTGTGTGCTGGAAGATCCCAGCACAGTGAGGGACAGGCCACAAGGGAGAGGGAGGGCTCTGTAGGCCACCCTCACAAGTGTGGACTTTAGCCCGTGGGCACCGGGAGACCACCCAGTGGTCTCTAACACCAAGGACACTGGACGGATTCAGGTAAGTGAAATAGGAGGCTGCCAGAGCAATCCAGATAGGACATGATCAGGGCCTAAATTCAGGCAACGGTGTCAATGTGGAGAGGAGTGGAGAGATCTGGGGAAGTGCCAGGATAGGGAACAGATAAGACCTGAAAATGGACTGAATGGAAGGACAAAGCAGAAAGAAGGGATCAGGGATGATGCCAGGTTCCTAGCTTGAGTCCCTGAGTAGATGGTGGTGTCACCATTTAGACACAAAGATGGGAAATGAAAAGCTTTAAGCAAGAAGAGTTCAGACTCACAAGTGTTTAGTTACCTGTGCCTATGAGGCATGTAAGTAGGACAGGCGGGTCTGCAATCTAGAGAAAAATCTGGGCAGGAGATATGGATCTGGGAGACTTTGGCCTAAAGGCGGTAGACAGAACCAAGAGTAAGACCATCCAGGGATGGGGCCAGGCACGGTGGCTCACACCTGTAATCCCAGCACTTTGGGAGGCAGAGGTGGGCAGACTGCCTGAGCTCAGGAGTTTGGGACCAGCCTGGGCAACACGGTGAAACCCTGTCTCTACTAAAATACAAAAATTTAGACGGGCGTGGCAGCGTGCCCCTGTAGTCCCAGCTACTGAGAAGGCTGAGGCAGAATTGCTTGAACCCGAGAGGCGGAGCTTGCAGTGAGCCGAGATCGCGCCACTGCACTCCAGCCTAGGCGACAGAGTGAGACTCTGTCTGAAAAAAAAAAAAAAAAAAAAAATCGTCCATAAATGGAAACCAGAGGGCCAGGTGTGGAATGCTGAGACCCAATAATGTTTGAGCATCCAGAGAGGGAGAGGAAGATTTCAAGCAGACAAAAAAAAAAAAAAAAAAAAAAACTCATAGGAGATATATTTCTAGGTGGTGCATACATACAATGGAATATTATTCACCCCTAAAAAGGAAGGAAATTCTAACGTGTGCTGCAACATGGGTGAACCTTGAAAATACGGTGCTTAGTGAAATAAGCCAAACACAGAAGGATAAACACTATGATTCCTGCTACCTGAGGCACCTACAGTTGTCAAATTCATAGGACAAACAGTAGAGTGGTAGTTTTCCAGAGAATAAGGAAGACGAAGGGGAGGGATGCTGTGTGATAGGTACACAGTTTCCATTTTGCAAGATGAAAGAGCTCGAGTTGGATGGTGGCAATGGCTGTATAACAAGATGAATGTAACAATTCCACTGAACTGCACACTTTAAAGTGGTTATAATGTAATTTTGGCGCCGGGCGGTGGCTCACGCCTGTAATCCCAGCACTTTGGGAGGCTGAGGCGGGCGGATCGTGAGGTCAGGAGATCGAGACCATGCTGGCTAACACGGTGAAACTCCATCTCTACTACAAATACAAAATATTAGCCGGGCGTGGTGGCGGGCACCTGTAGTCCCAGCTACTCGGGAGGCTGAGGCAGGAGAATCACTTGAACCCGGGAAGTGGAGGTTGCAGTGAACCGAGATTGCGCCACTGCCCTCCAGGCTGGATGACAGAGCAAGACTCCATCTCAAAAAAAAAAAAAAAAAAAAAAAAGGAATTTTTGTATTTGTGTATTTTATCAAAAAGAAAATAAAAAATTTCCTATAGAACAAAGAGATGTTGGGATAGGCATGGAAGAGGCAGGGCAAAGGCTAAATGGAGAGCCCTGTGAAAGAGGTAAAGGTCATATCAGATGCCAGAGAGAGCTGTACCAGCAGGGCTGGGACTGGGATTGTGGGGTGGGGTGAACAAGGGCCAGACTGTAGTGAGATGTCCAGTGAATGGAAGGTGTGGGCCAGGAGAGGTGTGATCTCAAGAGGACATCCTTTAGGATGGTCAGCTTGCTGGACAACTCTACTCAATTCTAGTGCTTCTCAAACTACCTATGATAAAAGACTAGTTTGACGGTTTGTTTCCAAACCACTGCAGACCAATACTTTTATAAAAAGAAATAACGGGCCGGGTGCGGTGGCTCACACCTGTAATCCCACCACTTTGGGAGGCAGAGGCAGGTGGGTCACTTGAGGTCAGGAGTTCGAGACCAGCCTGACCAACGTGGTGAAACCCTGTCTCTACTAAAAATAAAAAAAATTAACCGGGCGTGGTGGCACGTGCCTATACTCCTAGCTACTTGGGAGGCTAAGGCAAGAAAATTGCTTGAACCCAGAAGGCGGAGGCTGCAGGGAGCCGAGATTGCGCCACTGCACTCGAGCCTGGAAGACAAAGGGAGACTCTGTCTCGAAAACAAACAAACAAACAAATAAATAAATAAATAAATAAATATAAAAAGTAATGGTCTCGCTCTGCCGCCCAGGCTGGAGTGCAGTGGCCGGATCTCAGCTCACTGCAAGCTCCGCCTCCCGGGTTCACGCCATTCTCCTGCCTCAGCCTCCGGAGTAGCTGGGACTACAGGCGCCCACCACCGCGCCCGGCTAGTTTTTTGTATTTTTTAGTAGAGACGGGGTTTCACCGTGTTAGCCAGGATGGTCTCGATCTCCTGACCTCGTGATCCGCCCATCTCGGCCTCCCAAAGTGCTGGGATTACAGGCTTGAGCCACCGCGCCCGGCCTAAGTTCCATTTTTAAAAGAAATTATTTTATCCACCATATTATAGATTACTCTTTGCTTTAACATTCGTAAGTGCTTCCTCTCAAGTTCTTGTCATGGGCTGGTGACAGTCAGTTCATAGGCTGGCAGTCTACAGTACCACTTTGGGTGGCACAGTTCTTATCTCCAAGACTGAGCGTGGGAAGGGGGTTCCTCTTCCTGGGGCTCCCTCTCCCTGGGAGACCCAAGCAGGCCCTTGAGGATCCTTCTCCTGCCTCCCTAACTCTATAAAGCAAAAGCATGCATCAGCCAAGGAGGATGTGGATGGGGTGTAGGCCACAGAACCTTCTGGCTCACCCGCTACCCTGGTTCCTGGTCTCTTTAGAAGGGGAGAGGCCCATCTCAGTCAGGCTGAATTTGGCTGACCAAGTCAGGAAATCAGAGGACCTTACTGAGAACCTGGGGTCTATGGAAAAATAAAGAGAAGTGCAAGACATTCATTTATAGAGCGGAACTGTCCATAGATGCTGCAACGACCTGGGGATTGTTTTGCAAGGCCACACGCACCGGAAGGCTATCAAGGTAGCAACCAGAGACACAGCCACACTGGCTTTAAGCCTCAGGCACAGTCCACAATCTCTTACAGTTTAGGACCAATGAATTAGCTGTAGAATCTTCACGTATCCTAGGGAGATATTCCTGTTGAATTCAGGAGCACGGCCGGATTGAACGAATTCGGTGTTCTGTTTTTTTTTTGGTTTTGGTTTTTTGAGATCGAGTCTTGCTCTGTCACCCAGGCTGGAGTGCAGTGGCGCGATCTCAGCTCACTGCAACCTCCAACTCCCTGGTTCAGGCAATTCCCCTGCCTCAGCCTCCTGAGTAGCTAGGATTATAGGTGCATGCTACCATACCTGGCTAATTTTTTTGTATTTTTAGTAGAGATGGGGTTTCACCAAGTGGGCCAGACTGGTCTCCAAATCCTGACCCCAGGCAATCCACCCACCTCAGCCTCTGAAAGCGCTGGGATTACAGGCGTGAACCACCATGCCCGGCCGAATTTGGGTTTTAGTTAGATCAATCTGGGTTCAAATTTGGGCTTGCCTATTAACTAGCTGTTTAAGTGTGATCAAGTTAACTAATCTCTGAGAACACTGGTGTCCTCCACATCTTTGAAGTGGACATAGTAGTGCCTCTTTAGACACAAGAGTTCAAAGCACAGAATATGCCCAGTGATCTAACATAGCGGCTGGTACTGGAGAGGTAAATGATCAAGAATAACGAACACTACGAGCAATCTCATTGACACATACCCTCAAAGGACTCTAGTAAAATAAGATAGGGTTCATTAACTTACTGAACCTGGACCTTCCCCCTTACCTGTCAACTGCCCAGTGACACAGGGGCCGACTGTCCTTCGGAGACAAATAGCTGCAGGCCACAGAGAGTCCCACAACGCGAATGGAGAACAGAGACCCCAGGTTCTGCCAAGACAAAAACAGACATAAGTCATTATGTAGCCCCTATATTGATTTAAATTAGACTCTAAAGTGGCGCATACATTAAAAAATATAATCATTATTTTCCATAGGGTATTTTGAATATTCCCGTAATAATTAGAATTCGAAATTAAGAGACAAAAACCTCATTTTTTTTAAAGATTCACACTATACCTTGTAACGCAGTGATCTAATACGGTGTTTAATACGTTAAACCTTCCCCCCAAAAATGAACACGGTGTGCTTAAATAGCAAATGCTTAACTGGGGCAGATACTGGTACATTTAATGGAACATAAATCAATCATGTTAATTAACTTTTTTTTTTTTTTGAGACGGAGTCTCGCTCTGTCACCCAGGCTGGAGTGCAGTGGCCGGATCTCAGCTCACTGCAAGCTCCGCCTCCCGGGTTCACGCCATTCTCCTGCCTCAGCCTCCCGAGTAGCTGGGACTACAGGCACCCGCCACCTCGCCCGGCTGGTTTTTTTGTATTTTTTTTTGAGACGGAGTCTCGCTCTGTCACCCAGGCTGGAGTGCGGTGGCCGGATCTCAGCTCACTGCAAGCTCCGCCTCCCGGGTTTATGCTATTCTCCTGCCTCAGCCTCCCGAGTAGCTGGGACTACAGGCACCCGCCACCTCGCCCGGCTAGTTTTTTTTGTATTTTTTTAGTAGAGACGGGGTTTCACCGTGTTAGCCAGGATGGTCTCGATCTCCTGACCTCGTGATCCGCCCGTCTCGGCCTCCCAAAGTGCTGGGATTACAGGCTTGAGCCACCGCGCCCGGCCTCATGTTAATTAACTTTTAATGGGTAACTTAACCTACTTTATGAAGATGATTATCATCCCCACAATGAGGCAATTTTCTAAAAGCCAGTTCGTGTATATTTTACAGGCAAAGTAAATATTTACACGTTTTTAAATAAGCCACATAAAGAGATAGCACCTTAGTTATTATTCTAAGATATGTGTTTATCATATTCGAACTTTTCTGAAATTGAAATGAGGCTTACAATGACATATTTAATGGAAGATGCCTCTTAACAATTCAATGCAATGAACAACTCAATTTAAAAAATGGGCAAACATTTGAGTAGCTACTTCTCCAAAGAGGTACAGACGGCCAAGAAGCCCATGAAAAGATCAGCAACATCATTAGTCATTAGAGAAATGCAAATCAAGACCACGTTGAGGCACCACTTCACACCCACTGGGATGGCTATAATTAAATTTTTTTTGAGACATTGAAGTCTCACTCTGTCGCCCAGGCTAGAGTGCAGTGGCGCAATCTTGGCTCACTACAACCTCCGCCTCCCGAGGTCAAGTGATTCTCCTGCCTCGGCCTCCTGAGCAGCTGGAATTGCAGGCGCCCGCCACCACGCCTGGCTAATTTTTGTATTTTTAGTAGAGATGGGGTTTCATCATATTGGCCGGGCTGCTCTCAACACCTGACCTCAGGTGATCTGCCCACCTCGGCCTCCCAAAGTGCTGGGATTGCAGGCGTGAGCCACCGTGCCCAGCCTACAACTAAATGTTTTTGTTGGTGGTGGTGGTGGTGGTTTTTTTCTTCTGAGACGGAGTCTCGCTCTGTCGCCCAGGCTGGAGTGCAGTGGCGCAATCTCGGCTCACTGCAAGCTCCGCCTCCCGGGTTCACGCCATTCTCCTGCCTCAGCCTCCCGAGTAGCTGGGACTACGCCACGCCCGGCTAGGTTTTTTTTTTGTTTTTTTTTTTTTTTTTTTTGTATTTTTCGTAGAGACAGGGTTTCACCATATTAGCCAGGATGGTCTCGATCTCCTGACCTCACCCACCTCAGCCTCCCAAAGGGCTAGGATTACAGGCGTGAGCCACTGCACCTGGCCTATTTTTTTTTAAAAATGGAAAATAACAAGCATTGGCAAGAATTTGGAGAAACTGGAACCCTTATGCATTGCTGGTGGGAATGTAAAATGGATAGTTGGGAATGTAAAATGGATGGTACCACTGCTGTAGAAAACAGTTCAGCAGTTTCTCAAAAGGTTAAATGTTCAACTACCATATAACCTTCAATTCTCTCAGGTGTATATCTAAGAGTCGCAAGGAGGGGCTTGAACAGATATTTATACACCAATGTTCACAGCAGCATGATTCACAAGTCAAAAGAAAGAAATAACCCAAGTGTCCACCAACGATGGATAGATAAACAAAATGTGGGATATATACACAACAGAATATTATTTAGCCTTAAAAATGAAGGCAGCCCAGCGCGGTGGCTCACGCCTGTAATCCCAGCACTTTGGGCGGCTGAGGCAGGTGGATCACCTGAGGTTGGGAGTTCGAGATCAGCCTGACCAACATGGAGAAACCCCGTCTCTACTAAAAATACAAAAAAATTAGCCGGGTGTTGTGGCGCATGCCTGTAATCCCAGCTACTCGGGAGGCTGAGGCAGGAGAATCACTTGAATCTGGGAGGTGGAGGTTGCAGTGAGCTGAAATCATGCCATTGCACTCCAGCCTGGGCAACAAGAGTGAAACGCCATCTCAAAAAAAGAAAAAAAAAAAATGAAGGAAATTCTGAGATATGCTACAACATGGATGACCCTTGAAAACATAACATTTAGGCCGGGCGCAGTAGCTCAAGCCTGTAATCCCAGCACTTTGGGAGGCCGAGATGGGCGGATCACAAGGTCAGGAGATCGAGACCATCCTGGCTAACACGGTGAAACCCCGTCTCTACTAAGAAATACAAAAAATAGCCAGGCGAGGTGGCAGCGCCTGTAGTCCCAGCTACTCGGGAGGCTAAGGCTGGAGAATGGCGTGAACCCGGGAGGCGGAGCTTGCAGTGAGCTGAGATCACGCCACTGCACTCCAGCCTGGGCTACAGAGCGAGACTCCGTCTCAAAAAAAAAAAAAAAAAAGAAAACATGACATTTAGTGAAATAAGTCAGATGTAAAAAGATACATATTATATTATTCTAGTTATATAAGGTACCTAAAACAGGAAAATTCATACAGATGGAAAGTAGAATGGTAGTTACAAGGAGCTAGGGAGAGGAGAAAATGGGGAATTGTTGTTTAATAGGTATAAAGTTTTGTTTGTTTGTTTGTTTTTGAGACAGTCTTGCTCTGTCACCCAGGCTGGAGTACAGTGGTACGATCTCGGCTCACTACAACCTCCACCTCCCTGGTTCAAGTGATTCTCCTGCCTCAGCCTCCCGAGTAGCTGGGATTACAGGTGCCCACCACCACACCTGGCTAATTTTTGTATTTTTGGTAGAGATGGGGTTTCACTGTGTTGGTCAGGCTGATCTCGAACTCCTGACCTCAGGTGATCCGTCTGCCTCGGCCTTCTAAAGTGCTGGGAGTACAGGCGTGAGCCACCACGCCTGGCCAACGTTTTTGTTTTTTAATAGGTATAAAGTTTTTGTTTTGATCGGTATAATGTTTAATAAAGTTTTTGTTGATGATGAAAAAATTGGGGGTATACATAGTAGTGATGGTGATACAACGTTGTAAATGTAATTAATATACACTTATGAGTGGTTAAAACAAATAAAAGTATATATCTTTTACCAAAATTTTTTTTAAAAAATCAACGGGGTCTTCATTCAAATAATAGAAACAGATGCTTAAATTTGTCACTGATGATCTCGACAACCAGAAATAAAATAAAATTTTCTTCCAAACTCTGACAAAGGTAAAAGGCAGACGCATTTTCTTAAAAACCGTGGAGGAAAGACGGGTTGAATTAGAGGAAAACAAGAGAAAAGCGTCACAATTCCAGGAAAGAGGAACGACACATGGCAGGACAGAATGACCCGAAACAGACCCAGAGAGCTGTGAGCCGACCCCTTTGGCTGTGGGAGCTGATGTGTGCAGGGAGTATCGGCCACAAGGCTGGTGGGTAAACTGGAACTGGGCTGCAGGGGGTCTTGAGTGTGAAGGGCAGGGAGCTCGTACGTCTAGCCAAACTCTAACCATGTTCTAGTTCATCTATGGCTTCAACAAAGAGGAAATCAACATCTGGAAGTAAGATGACTTCAGGGGCTTTGATTGAAGGTTGGCCACGGAAAGGTGTCCTCCCTAAGGAGAACGTTAACTTAAATCTGGGGGAGAAAGCTCTTTTTCCTCCGCCCCTAATGGAGCCTTGCTGTTTAGATAGCAAAGGCTAGCCACCATCACAGCACCAACGTCTGCATAGAGGCAGCCTACTCTGCCTGAACACAAATAGTGCTGGCCTCACACACCCCCGTTTACAAAATACCATAAAAACGTTTGGGTAGCCAGGCATGGTGGCTCATGCCTGTAATCCCAGCACTTTGGGAGGCCAATGTGGGAGGACTTCTTGAGGCCAGGAGTTCGAGACCAACCTGGGCAATACAGTGAGACCCCATCTCTGCAAAAAATTTAAAATAATTAACCAGGCATGATGGCAGGTGCTTGTAGTCCCAGCTACTTGGAAGGATGAGGTGGGAGGATCACTTGAGCCCAGGCGTTCAAGGCTGCAGTGAGCTACGATCACACCACCACACTCCAGCCTGGCCAACAGAGTGGGACTCTATCTCTTTAAAAAAAAAAAAAATTGGCAATGACAGCTCTTATTTTTTTCATAACACATGCAAATTAATCCTATCCAGTAAATTGGTCATTTTTGTAAGAAACTTTCTCGTTCTCTATTCTTGGCTAGGGAGGCTCATGTCCAAACCTTCAGTACACATATGTTTAATCTCTTCAGTTCAATGTGGAGACTTCTGAACATATTGTCTTCAAATGACTATATTTGAACCAGTATTTAATACAGTATTAAAAGAATTATGGGTTAAACGGATGAGCTAGGTTGGAAGCCTCACAACCATCTAGAACACATTACTCCTACAGAAAATCATGTCTGACCATACATTTACCTGTGAAGCTGTGGAAAAGCATCTGTGGCTAAGTCAAAGGTTGTCTGTATTAGGATTTTGCTGGCCTCCTTGATTACTTGATCCATTTCTGAAATTGAAATTGGGCCGGGCACAGTGGCTCACACTTGTAATCCCAACACTTTGGGAGGCTTAGGCGGATGGATCAACTGAGTCCAGGAGTTCAAGACCACCCTGGGCAAAATGGTGAAATGTCTCTAACAAAAAAAAAAAACTAGCTGGGTGCGGTGCCACACACCTGTAGTGCCAGCTACTCAGGATGCAGAGGTGGGAGGACCACTTGAGCCTGGGAGGTCAAAGATGCAGTGAGCCATTACCACACCACTGCACTCCAGCCTGGGTGTCAGAGTGAGACCCTGTCTCAAAAATAAAATAAAGCTGAAATGACTGCAAAGGTATGGAGGCAAAAGTACAGGTGGGGCCGGGCACGGTGGCTCACACCTGTAATCCCAGCACTTTGGGAGGCTGAGGAGGGAGGATCACGAGGTCAAGAGATTGAGACCATCCTGGCCAACATGGTGAAATACCATCTCTACTAAATATACAAAAATTAGCTGGGCGTGGTGGCGCTCGCCTGTAGTCCTAGCTACTCGGGAGCCTGAGGCAGGATAATCGCTTGAACCTGGGAGGCGGAGGTTGCAGTGAGCCGAGATCACCCCTCTGCACTCCAGCCTGGTGACGGAGTGAGACTCCATCTCCAAAAAAAAAAAAAAAAAAAGTACAGGTGTGTGAGCAGGTAAGAGTAAGGACAGCTGAGTTAAATGCTCACATGAAAATGGTTTCATGTATTGCAATAATCAGTAGCTTAAGGTTTGGGAGAAGGCAAAACTCTCACTGGATAGACTGACCTACTTGCAGAGGAGTTTCTAATTTGGGCCCTTTGGTGGATCTGCTCTACAATACATTGAACAAAATGCTTCAGAGATAAAAGTTGGGACAAATGTAGTGAAGGTTTTTAACAAAGTGTTATTTGGTATAAATCCTAAATCAAACATATGGTTTTTGCTGAGCAGGAAGGAGCATGAATTAGGAGGAATTATCTCTGAGATAAGATCTGTGTGTGCTCCAAATAAAAAGCTTTTACTATGGGAATAGTTAGGGGAAAACAGGAATCTGACACAACTGACCTGTCCCTAAAAATTTCAACATCTTCAAGCAACCATCAGAAAAGTTTCTGATATTATAGGAGCTAAAAAAAAAAATCAACAGTTCTTAAACATACTGTTTTTGTTTGGAAACTATCAATCTGAGAATAAATAAACAAGGCAAATATTGTTTTCCTTTGAGTTATCTTAGCTTTTAAAAAATCTGGACAAAATTATTTTAACATCTAGATTTTCATATTTGGACATAATCATTTTAATTTTCCACAGAAATTCTATCTCAAGTCCCTTGAAATTGTTGATTTAAACATACAGTTGCAATTTATTACAATATGCTATCTTCTAGGAAAAACTATGGTAAGCCATAAACATACAAAATTGGGAATAATAATGTAAATGCTTAGCGAGTGATGGAAAATGTGAAAAAAAAAAAACTTTTGTAATGTAAATGCCATTTTCCCAATGGTGTTTTGAAAGATTTAATAAGAAAAAGCTCTGTCCATGAAAGGTATTTTATAATGGCACAAAAGTAAAACACTACAGACTATAAGATGGTTACTTCTACTTGCACACAAATCTAAGTCATTTTATAAAACAGTATGAGCACTCCTTAACAGCAAATTCTCCTCTCCTGAGCTACCCTAAATTCCAACCCTCCCAATACACACACCCACACTCACACATGCACGCACGCATGCACACACACACACACACACCACTGACCTGTACAGGGGCCTCACTCTTCATAAGATGGCGGACCTTGCTGAGGATAGACTGCTGGAGCTGGGCCCAGGAAACAGCTCTATCTTCCCTTATCAGGAAGGGCGGCCCAAACCTGAAAATCCAAGGAAATCAGGTTATCCCAGCAAAGGAAAAACCAGCAACATCCACCAGTCATGAGTGGTTGTTCTACCCCTGGCTTCCTCTCAATAGGATAAGTGACGAGTTAAGAGCCAAGCACAAAAACTCAACAGCGAAAAAACAAAGAACCCCATTTGAAAATGGGCAAAGGATCTGAATAGACATTTCTCAAAAAGACACACGTAGCCAATAGGCATATGAAAAAATGCTCAACATGACTAATTATCAGGGAAATGCAAGTCAAAACCCCAATGAGATATCATCTTACCCCAGTTAGGATGGCTATCATCAAAAAGACAAGAAATAACAAATGCTGGTGAGGTTATGGAGAAAAGGGAACTCTTGTACACTCTTGGTGGGAAAAGAGACGCTGTGGAGAATAGCATGGATGTTCTTCAAAAAACTAAACATAGAACCACCATACAACCCAGCCATCCCACTACTGGGTATTTATCCAAAGGAAAGATTGTGCACTCCTGTGTTTATTGCAGGGCTATTCACAATAGCCAAGATTCTAAATCAACCTAAGTATACATCAGTGGATGAATGGAAAAGAAATGAAAAAGGAAACGTAATCTATATACATAATGGAATACTATGCACCCATGAAAAAGGAATGAAATCCTGTTGTTTGCGGCAAGATGGATGAGGCTGGAGGACATTATGTTAAGTGAAATAAGTCAGGCACAGAAAGATAAATACTGCTTGTACTCACGCGTGTGGAATCTAAAAAAGTTAATGTCATAGAAGTAGAGTAGAATAATAGTTCTACTAGAGGCTGGGAGGGGCTGGTGGGAGCTAGGAAAAGGTTAGGTAATGAATAAAAATTATAGCTAGATAGGAGAAATAAGCTCTAGTGTTCTATAGCAGTACAGAGTGACTATTGTTCACAATAATTTATTGTGTGTTTTCAACAGCTAGAGGATAGGATTTTCAATCTTCCCAACATGAAATGATAAATGTTTGAGGTGATGGCTATGCCAATTATCCTGATTTGATCATTACACACTATATACATGTATCAAAATATCACTCTGTACCCCATAAATATGTATAATTATGTGTCAATTAAAAATAATGTAAATGGTTTTTAAAGCTAAACACAATCCAAAATTGCCAATCAGAGAATCTTGTAACAAATGGAGACACTGCAATGTAAACAGAGGCCCAGTGATACAAAGCCAGATAGATACTGCTATGTAAACAGATTACTCCAAATGACCAGCTAGCTGGCAAAGTCTCTTCCCCACAGCAGGGAGTACAGTAAGAGAACCTTGGAGCCAGGGGAAGGCAAGGCAGAGACATAAATCCAGATGACACAACCGTTGGTTTGGGGTATCAGGAACATTCTCATCACTGGGGATGGTATCCATGTCCCAACATAGTAAGCGCACAGCAGTGAGCTCACGGTGTACAGGATGCTGGGTGAGGCTGCACCTGCAGGCCCTAACTCTGCTGTGGGTACTCCTGGACGAATCACTAGCCACTCACTGCTTCCTGGCCTCGCTGCAGCCTGTGTGAAGACCCAGTGAGGTAAGAATGTGAAACTGTTAAATAAAATTGGCTAAAGCAGAGCACAAGTATGAGGTGATCTGTCTGGACAGGCAAGGGCACTGTGCGTCCATTGTTGTGTGGACAGATCAGTTTACTTAATCCATCCTGTACTGTGCGGCGTTCCAAGTTTTTATTTAAACAATGCTTGCTTATCGCAGGAACTAGATATAACCTTGAACATAACCTTTGAGTGCACAATTATTCCCTTAGGGTAAAGTTCCAGAAGTAGAAAGGCAAGACTAAAGCTCTTTCTTCCCAAATTGTCCTCCGAAAAAGCCATACCAATTTACCTGATTTCCCGGACCCCGGCCCAGAATGAGCATTATCAATTTCTCAAAATTATTTAACAATCTAAAAGGTTAAGAATAGTATCTTGCTATTGCAACCAGAATTTCTTCTACTATAAATGATGCTGAATTTTGTTTCTTTTTTTTTTTTTTTTTTTTTTTTTTTTTGGAGACGGAGTTTCGCTCTTGTCGCCCAGGCTGGAGTGCAGTGGCGCAATCTCAGCTCACCACAACCTCTGCCTCCTGGTTTTAAGCCATTCTCCTGTCTCAGCCTCCCGAGTAGCTGGGATTACAGGAGTGCACCACCACACCTGGCTAATTTTATATTTTTAGTAGAGACAGGGTTTCTCCACTTGTCAGGCTGGTCTCCAACTCCCAACCTCAGCCTCGGCTTTCCAAAGTGCTGGGATTACAGGCGTGAGCCACTGTGCCAGGCTGATGCTGAATATTTTAACCTATGCTTGTATTTCTTCTGTGAACTAATGTCAATCTCTGTGGTTCATTTCACCAAGGGTATTTATCTCCTTAATTTTTGAGAGCTGGGATTTATAGAATGGACATAAATCCTTCGCCTCTCACATGACATAAATATCTTTCCTCATTTGCCCTTTGCCTTTCAAATTTGCTTTTAGTTTAAATTTTTAAATATATTTGAAACATCAGCCTTTTCCTTTACAGCCTCCTGACTTTCATGTTAAACTAGCCCCCACCCAAGGACATAAATATTCTCCCATGTTGTCTTTGTTTTTTTAATTTATTAATTTTTTTTTTTTTTGAGACAGAGTATTGCTCTGTTGCCCAGGCTGGAGTGCAGTGGTGCAATCTCAGCCGATTGCAACATCTGCCTCCTCGGTTCAAGTGACTCTCCTGCCACAGCCTCCCAAGTAGCTGGAACTACAGGTGCACGCCACCACCCCCGGCTAATTTTTTGTATTTTTAGTAGAGACAGAGTTTCACTGTGTTAGCCAGGCTGGTCTCGAACTCCTGACCTCATGATCCACCCACCTCGGCTGTCTTTAAGTTATATTATGACTTCCTTTTCTAGAGTTACCTCTCTAGTCAACCTGAAATTTATACGTGTGAATCCATAGCAGGAGTTAAAAGTTGACTATTTAGGCCGGGCGCGGTGGCTCACGCCTGTAATCCCAGCACTTTGGGAGGCCGAGGCGGGCGGATCACAAGGTCAGGAGATCGAGACCACGGTGAAACCCCGTCTCTACTAAAAATACAAAAAATTAGCCGGGCGCGGTTGTGAGCGCCTGTAGTCCCAGCTACTCGGGAGGCTGAGGCAGGAGAATGGCGTGAACCCGGGAGGCAGAGCTTGCAGTGAGCCGAGATCGCGCCACTGCACTCCAGCCTGGGCTGGGCGACAGAGCGAGACTCCGTCTCAAAAAAAAAAAAAAAAAAAAAAAAAAAGTTGACTATTTAAAATAAAAAGAAACAAAGAAATCAATTAGCCCAATTAGCCCAGCCTTACCTTTGAATAATTCATTCACTCTCTAGTAATATGAAATAGACCATAATTCTGAAATTATTAAAATATTGTAATACAGGCAGAAGAATATACAATTAAATCAGTCAAACAGAATAGGCCACCTGTCTATAAGTATTTATTGTATGATAAAAATGATATATTTCATATTACTAGAGAGTTGATGAATTAATAAGTAAGGCTGGGCTAATTGATTTTTACAAGCTGAGCTAATTAATAATATTTTAATTATTAGAATAATCTATCATTTTGTTTTTACCAGTTTCTTATTCAAGATACATTTTAGAAACATTTCATCCATCTAAATATAACTTAACGTAATTCTGTCTTTTAAACACTTTATTGGGGCTATATAAGAAAGCTATCTGTTTTTGTATATTTGTTATATAACCCATCAATTTCCTGAACCCTTTCCTTACTGCCAATCAGTTTCCAGTTCTTGGTTTTCTGGACAGACAACCAAAGTATCACCTCTTTTCTTATAGCCAGTTTCTTTTAGCACTGCACCGCCTAGGTATTACAATATAGAATAATAGTGGTGAGGGCAGTAAAAACTGTTCCTCTGATTAATAGGAAGGCGTCTGATGTTTGATGGTTAGGAATGACAATGTTAGCCGAACGCTTAAGGCAGATATTTCTAATCCTCTTAGTCAGAAAGGACCCTACTTCCGGCTCCTACTTGATTAACCTTGGGAATAAATATTTAATTTTACTCTAGACAGGCTCCCAAGCACAGGTCTACAAATCCCAGACACCACATGAAAAAAGAATAAAGTGAAACATACCTGCTAGCCTGCTGCCCTGACCCCACCAAGTTACAGAAGAGGATTAGCACCTTGCTCTCACTGTGGAGAGAGAGGGAGAATCGCTGGCCCTCACGGGCTGCCAGGCGTGGGGAGACCGACAGAGCCAGTGGATGAGCTGGAGGAGAGAGAATGACATTCGTTCATGTTCCTAAAGGAGCTGCTTTCCTGGGTCAGAGCCTTAGCTTCTCTAGTCCCTCTTTCTCTTTGAGCATCTATTAACCACCAACAGGGGTCCACTAGAGGGTTTTAGGGGAGGAGATAACGAGGTTCATGGCATTTGTGCCATCTGACACCTGGCATACGAACATCAAGAATATGGTAGTGAATTTGCAATTGTGTTCACCCAATAGTTTTTTGTGTGTTTCTTTGAGACAGAGTCTCGCTCTGCCCACCAGGCTGGAGTGCAGTGGCGCAATCTCGGCTCACTGCAAACTCTGCCTTCCAGGTTCCAGTGATTCTCCTGTCTCAGCCTCTCCAATAGCTGGGATTGTGGATGTGCGCCACCACACCCAGCTAATTTTTTTGTATTTTTGGTAGAGATGGGGTTTCACCATGTTGGCCAGGCTGGTCTTCAACTCCTGACCTCCAGTGATCCTCCTGCCTTGGCCTCCCAAAGTACTGGGATTTCAGGCATGAGCCACTGTGCCCGGTCATCACCCTATAGTTTTAAAACAGGAACAAGAATTTAACTAATATTTTTCAAGGCACCTGAAAAATACTCCAAAATAATTTTGGTTGCTTTTATGACTTCATTACAGAACCCCAGGGTATCCACTCTCTTAGAAAGCCAACAAAAGAAGTATACAGAGATGGATGAGAATCTCTACCAATGAGGAAGTAGAGGAATTGGACTATCGTCCATTTGCATCTCAGTTCTGAACTGTTGACTTTAAAGGAAAAGATGTGTCCGTCATGATTGAATTTGAAAGGAGAACTTGTTTCACTGGGTTGTAACATAGTCAGTGTCAGTTAATGTCTTGTCCTAGATTCCAATGCCCAGCATCTCCCTGTCAACTCAGAGAACTGCGAACATCCAGTTCCTATAGGCTGCTACCTAGACCGGCTAAAACATGGGGCCAGGGCATAGGAAACATCTGGGGTATAATGTAACACTGACATAGGGTCCTTTAAATATGGGCCTTCAGGCTGGGCGTGGTGGCTCATGCCTGTAATCCCAGCACTTTCAGAGGCCGAGGCAGGTGGATCACCTGAGGTCAGGAGTTTGAGACCAGCCTGGCCAACACAGTGAAACTCCGTCTCTACTAAAAATACAAAAATTAGCCGAGCATGGTAGCAGGCACCTATAGTCCCAGCTACTTGGGAGGCTGAGGCAGGAGAATCACTTGAACCCGGGAGGCAGAGGTTACAATGAGCTGAGATCATGCCACTGTACTACAGCCTGGGTGACAGAGTGAGAAACCATCTCAAATATATATATATATGTCTCAAATATATATATATTTATATATGGGTCTTCTTCACTAGCAACTTGGCCAACATGTATCCTGACCTACAAATAAAAAGGACTGTTAGAAACTGACCATGTTAGCCAGTCTATGGTATAGGAAAAACAAGCATTAAGAAGTGGAACTATTTTGTTAAAAAGTCATTTAATAAACTCTTTAACCATGTACTGCTCAAATTTGTAGACATTTTACTTCACACACAAACCTTGACCCATAGGAATCCTGACGGCAAAGATGACTCCAGCATTTATACCAAATGGTGGTTCTCAAAGTGTGGTTCCTGGACCAGCAGCATCAGCATCACCTGGGAACTCGCTTAGATGTGCAAACTCTTAGGCCCCACCCCAGGCCACCCAAATCATATAGTCTGTGGGTAGGGTCCAGAAATCTGCTTTCGCACGTCCTCCAGGTGATTCTGATATTCACTAAGGTTTTGAGAATCCCTGTATAAGCTAAATAATTTTTAATATCAACCATCTGCACACAACAAATGCCAGGGATAATAAGTCTGACTGTTCCAAGTGCTAAAACTGGATGTTTTACGCCTTTGCACCTAAAGAGTATCCTCTGAAACCTGTAACTCATCATAGCCAAATAAAATTGTGTAAAGCACCTGTTATACCTGAGAGAGTCCCCTGGCTGGGTGAGGGAGGAACTTGAAAGGCATACACATTATCTCCCTCTGCGATAGTATTCAGGTCCTCTTCATCAAAGAAAGACCGCTGGAATCCACTGGGATACAGTTCAACTAAGATCACCTGAAATGAGAAAGATCATTTTCCCTCTTGATTTCTGAAAGAGAAATCAACAGGTAAGAAATCTAAAAGTGACTGATAGTCAACACCCATTTTCACCCTTTCCTTCCTTCTAATTGGCTACTTATTTTTAGTAGTAAGGCATAGTAGATATAACAATTAGATTGTCCACAGACATCTCAAGTGTGACAAAAAAAAGAAACTGAAGAAAAAAAAAAATCTAAGTTTTACACCCAGCTAAACAAGCTAGAAAAATGACAACAAAATAAAGCCCTCCTCATGTGAACAAAAAGTGAGTGTTTACTACGGAGTGAAAAAATTTCTGAATAGGTTTACTAACCTTTTTCACATGATTGCATACATAAAAAAATATTTTTACCAAACTTTGAAGTAAATAGGAGATGGTTTGGTAGCAGAGTAGAGGGGTGACTACTGTGGTGGCCCTGACTGCCCTAGACCCAACTCTGCTACCCCGAAGGCTGAAGAAATCAATATCTTAGCACACATAACCTATTCAAGGTACACTGCCTGGGAAGTTCTCTTTCAAAAGATGCATTTCAGGGCTGAGCACAGTGGCTCACGCCTATAATCCCAACACTTTGGGAGGCTGAGGAGGGAGGGTCACTTGAGCCCAGGAGTTCAAGACCAGCCTGGGCAACATAGCAGGACCCCATCTCTACACAATTTTTATTTTTTAAATTAGCCAGGCATGGTGGCATGAGCCTGTAGTCCCAGCTACTCAAGAGGCTGAGGTGGGAGGATCCCTTGAGCCCAGCAGTTCAAGGCTGCAGTAAGTTATGATCACACCCCTGCACTCCAGCCAGGGCAACAGAGGAAAATCCTGTCATTCATTCATTCATTTATTCATTCATTCATAAATAAATACATAGATTTCAGGATTTACAAACCTGAATCAAAGAGAAAACTTGAGTTGTAGGAGAAATGATGAACCAAAGAAAATAGTAAATATTATCGACTATATAAAGCTAAAATAATAACTATTACTACTATTACAGTTGGAGGTAGAGAAGGGATTAAAATACTGGACAATAATATCTAAATCAAAAAGGTATAAGGGGATTTAATGCCATGCCAAGATCCTTGTGTTACATGGGAAGATTAACATTAGACTAGTAATTATGCAAGTTGACATTTTAATAACCACTGAAAGAATGGAAATATAATGTATATGTACTTCATCCCAGAAGAGACGAAATAAAGAAAAATTGCTCAATCTAAAAGAATCATCTTCTAAAAGAAGAAGACTGCTCAATCTAAAAATTGGGGGGTTAGGGGGCAATACAAAATAGAAAAACAGGGTAAATAGCATAAGATGACATAAATAAATCCAAATACAGGCCGGGCGCGGTGGCTCACCCCTGTAATCCCAAAACATTGGAGGTTGAGGTGGCCAGATCACGAGGTCAAGAGATCGAGACCATCCTGGCCAACACGGTGAAACCCCGTCTCTACTAAAAACACAAAAAATTAGCCGGGCGTGGTGGCAGGCGCCTGTAGTTCCAGCTACTCAGGAGGTTGAGGCAGGAGAATCACTTGAACCCTGGAGGTGGAGGTTGCAGTGAGCTGAGATCGTGCCACTGCACTGCACTCCAGCCTGGTGACAGAGTGAGACTCCGTCAATAATAATAATAATAATAATAATAATAGAAAAATAAATCCAAATACATATATCTATGATTTTAGATAATATATATGCAATACACTTGCCAGCTAAAGAAAACAAAACATCAAAACAGATGACTTTAAGTTTCAGTGGAAAATGCTCATCCCGCACTGGCATCCCCAAATGATTCTCATCTCCCTGAACCAACACATCACACCTCTCAAATTCCTGCCGGATTTTTCATGCTCTTAATTATTCAAACGCTCCCTCTCATAGACTTCTCCCTTTTGATCTTTTCTTACGGCCACTTTCTCCCCAGGACTCTCACCCACTGTCCCCGTCTCTCTCTGTCTCTTTCAATAACTCCCCATAGTGCCCTTTAGAGTTTACAAAGCAAGATACACACATTTCCGCCGCTACCTGGGAGAGTCATAAATATTCTAGGAGGGGCGATAGAGGTCAGAGGGATTGATTGGGCAGGGTCAGAAAGGAGCCCACTGGGGTGATGGGGAGGCTGAGGAAGCGTGGAGGTTATAGGAATATAGCTATGAATGTAGAGAAAGCCAGCAAACCACAATCTTCAGGTAGGTAGACGTTATTGTATGCGTGGCATGTCTTCCCAACAAGGTTAAAAATAGTTTTTGATTTGAAAAAAAATCCCATGAGATAGTCAGGGAAGTGTCAATTTTCCATTTCACAGTTAAGGACACAGAGCCAATCGCGTACTGCGTCCAGGCTCAGAAACCTAGGGAGCTACTGAATCACCCTGAGGGCTGTCCCATCCTGCCACATGGCTTAGCGCCACCATGGCCTCCTCCCTGTTCCTCATGAGGGCCCCTCCAGGCACCGTGAATCCAATCCCTTTAGCAGGACTCATTTGAAAAGAAAACAAGTAGAACACAGCCATCCCAGCTTCCCCCAGATGTTCTCTCTCACGTCACACATCCTCAGTTCTCTCAGCAGGTCCTCCTGTTTCATTCACCGTTCCTTTAGTGTCCTGGTTTATATTCCCAAGACTGAAAATACACAGTGGTGACTTGGGCTATGAAGTCAAACCATCGAAATCCAAATCCTGGCTCAGCCACTTACTAGCTAGTGACGTTGGGCAAGTCACTTAACCTCTCAGGGCTTCTTTATTCCCCATTAGTAAGAGGAGGATAATTGTAATGTCTACTGCACAGGACACCTGTGATTAAACCAGGCATGAATAGAAAGGTCACAGTACAGTGCCTCACACTTAGTAAGCACTACCTAGGGGTAGCTATTGTTGGAATTATTATGATCATAATCGTCATCGCCTTCTTGGAAGGCAAAGGTGTTCTTTTCGGGTCATTCTGTGTCAATTCAGGGAGAAGTCAAGGCCCAGTCATCCCAGACGCCAGGCACTACTAATCAAACAGAAACTCATGAGTCATGCTGGAGTCACCTGGGAACCACAAATTGGCCTAAACAGCCTAGACAGCTGGCTCACTTAGCATTCTGTCATCCAATGACCAGGCCCCAGTGCAATTCTTTTTTTTTTTTTTTTTTTTTGAGACGGAGTCTCGCTCTGTCGCCCAGGCTGGAGTGCTGTGGCCGGATCTCAGCTCACTGCAAGCTCCGCCTCCCGGGTTCCCACGCCCCAGTGCAATTCTATCACACCTCATCTGCAGGAACGCCTCCTTCCTCTGCAACCATCCTCCTCAGGACTGCCACTGTGCTGAGGATTGGCACGGCCAGGCCAACCCGCAGGAACCGCTGGCTCTTAGAGGGGAAGACCAAGGTGACACTCAAGAACCTGGAAAACAGGAAGGGGCAACACCCTTAAAGGACTGACAGTAACTGTGAACGACATTGTTGATGATGGATCAAGGCCGGGCACGGTGGCTCACACCTGTAATCCTAGCACTTTGGGAGGCTGAGGCGGCTGGATCACCTGAGGTCCAGAGTTCGAGACTAGCCTGGCCAGCATGGTGAAACCCCGTCTCTACTAAAAGTACAAAAAAATTAGCTGAGTGTGGTGGCAGGCGCCTGTAATCCCAGCTACTCGGGAGGCTGAGGCAGGAGAATCGCTTGAACCTGGGAGGCGGGGGTTGCAGTGAGCAGAGATGGCACCACTGGACTCTAGCCTGGGTGACAGAGCGACACTCCACCTCAAAAAAAAAACAAAACAAAAGAAAGATAATGGATCAAGTTCAGCACGTAGTTAATCTCTACTTCCTGGTTGTGTCCCTGTACTTGGTACATTGTCACCAGGTGGCAGGGTAGAGCCAAATCTTCTAAGCTACTTATCCAGCGAGTTGGGGGGAAAAAAAGTATTCGACTAAGAATCACCATAGAGATGTCCGATCTCAAGGCTCTAGTTGTTAAATAGATAAGCTTAAACAAAAACAAACTCCACAGTTTGAAAATTAAAGCAGTCAAGGTGTTCTTCTCAGTACAAACCAACACTACTGATGACATTCTCCTTAGTGAGAGTCTCCTTTAGAAATCGCTTCTCCTTCCCACCAGCATATGAAGGCCCAGTCTTGCAGCCACTGTTTCTCTTGATCTGTACTCCACTAACTGCCCAAGTCACACAGGTAATTAATTAATAGAGCTGGGATTTGAACCTGGGCCGTCTGGCTCCTGAGTCAATGGTCTTAACCCCTGTGCTGCGCTGTGTCAGGCTAGGAGTCTTAGATCATCACATCTATAAGTTGACATTATCTGATGGTGTCACTGATGATAGACAGCATGAGCCATGTTCTAGTATAAGCCAATAGTTACATTTCTAGTGCAGAATATCAGCAGCACAGGATTTTACAGCAGAAAGGGAGATTGAGTTGCCGAGGAAGGCCTTCTGAAGATGTCATGTCTTCAGCTGCATCTTAAAGGCAGGAGATGTCAACAGGCACAGGGTAAGAGAAATGGCACTTCAGGAGGTGGGAAACATAAAGAGGAAATGCCTCTGTTCCAATGCCAGAAAAGACGCCCCACATAGGAGCTTACCCACATGCCAGGACACAGTCATTGGCCATTTGCCTTCCTGGTCACTGCGAAGGTTTGGGCTTACTTTTTTTTTTTTTTTTTTTTTTTTTTGAGGTGGAGTCTCGCTCTGTCACCCAGGCTGGAGTGAAGTGGCCGGATCTCAGCTCACTACAAGCTCCGCCTCCTGGGTTTACGACATTCTCCTGTTTCAGCCTCCCGAGTAGCTGGGACTACAGGCGCCCGCCACCACGCCCGGCTAGTTTTTGTATTTTTTTTAGTAGAGATGGGGTTTCACCGTGTTAGCCAGGATGGTCTCGATCTCCTGACCTCGTGACCCGCCCGTCTCGGCCTCCCAAAGTGCTGGGATTACAGGCTTGAGCCACCGTGCCCGGCCTGGGCTTACTTTTATAGAACTTGGCCCATGGTGCCTGTTACCCAGCCCTACCTCCACTTTTCTTTGTCACTCATCTTCCCCAAACAACCCTTTTCCTCTTGCTTTGCTCCTTAAAGATATCTTTTTCCTACACCTTCCCAGAGAAGAAAATAGATTTTTGAAATTGAAATAAAGCTGGAGAAAAAAAAAAAAAAGCAGGTGGCCACAGATTTTCTCTAGTTTGCTTCCGTGTGACCAAGTGAGACCAACGGGTCCGTGCCAGCTTCTGAATGGGCCACAGACCTAAGTCTGGCAATTGTGCCAAACATTCATAATTCCTTCCTCAGTTAGAGAAGGGACACAGTAACCTTTTACTCTGTCAATTTCAATAGTTGAATGTCATCCAGCTATAGGGCTGGTTTCCAGAGAAATGCTGGCTGAGAAGCAAAGGAGAGAAAATGGCAGGTGTGAGGCCAGAAGGTTCCCCGTAATGAGTAAGGATGGAAGTCAAGTTCACTGGGCAAGTCGCGACACTCACGTACCTCGTCTGGCGCAAGGGGATAGGTAGGGACACACACAGGAAAGGATCGAAGGTGTTGCTCTGTTTCAGGCAGTGGGGACAAGTCAAGGAAGATCTGTGAGGGTGAAGAACAGAGGCGAACGTTTAATCACACGTAAACAATTTGGCAGTAAAATTCAATACAGAATTACCCTTGCATTTCCACTCCCAGTGATTCCACTCCTAGGTACATACCCAGAAGAATTGAAAACAGGTGTTCAAATACTTGTATACAGGTGTTCATAGCTGCTCCATTCACAATAGTTAAGATGGGAACAATCCAGCCATCCATCAACAGACAAACGGGTAACAGAATATGGTACATCCACATAGTGGGATACAACTCAGCCATAGAAAGGAATGAACCCCGGTCTGTACAACAATGTGGATGAACCTTGAAAACAGTAAGTTAAATGAAAGCAGCCAGGCATGAAAGGGCACATATTGCATGATCCCGCTTATATGAAGTATACAGAACAGGTAATGCCATAGACACAGAAAGCAAATTGGTGGTTGCCAGGAGCTGAGGGAAGGGAGGATGAGGCTGACTGCTGACTGGGTACCAGGTTTTATTTTGGGGTGATGAAATGGTTAGGAACTAGGAGGTGGTAGCTGCACAACACTGTGAATGTTATGTCCCTGAATTGTACGCTTTAGAGTGTTTAACTTCATGTTACAGGACTTTCACCTCCATTTTTTGTAAAAGGGAAAAGAAACTTTAGGACATATATAAATGCACTGACTATGGGAAGGGAAGCTATAACCCGTCCCTGCCATACAAACCCAGCATGCCAACTTCCAGGCTGAAGGGATCTCAGGACCATCTCTTCCCCTGCTTCTCAGCCTCACTGTGCCCCAGAACCACAGGAAGCTTTTTTTAAAAATTCCCATGTCCAGGCCCCACTCCCAGAGATTCTGTTTCAAGGTGGGCGGAGAGGGGTCCGGACATCAAAATCTTTCTAAAATCCTGAGAGCTTTTAAGCTCCCCAAATGACCCCAGTGTTCACCCATAGTAGAGAACCACTGACACCACCCACCCTCCTTACTGTACAGAAGAAGAAACAACAGAAGTCACTCCTTAAAGTAATAACTAACATTGCAATAGCATTTACTAAGAATCGAGCATCATTCTGAGCACTGAGCATAGATGAACCCGTTTACCACCCATAGCAACTGATATTATGCCCATTGTACAGAAGAGAAACCTGAAGCACAGCGAGGTTAAGTAATCTGCTGAAGAACACATGGCTCTCAAGTAAGAAAGCTAGGCTCGGTTTCCAGACTCCATGCTCATATCATTCCTGTGTTCTTTAGCAGAAATCAGTGAGGTGTCAATTGGTTCAGAGTAGATATATATAATGTTCATTTATATTCTTTCAACTCTTTTAAACTTAATACTCCCTTACTTTAAAATGGAGCTCTGAAAATGAAATGCAACATCTTTTTTTTTTTTTTTTTTTTTTTTTTTTTTTTTTTTTTAGAGACGGAGTCTCATGCTGTCACCCAGGCTGGAGTGCAACGGCGTGATCTCAGCTCACTGCAACCTCTGCCTTTTGGATTCAAGCGATTCTCCCTACTCAGCCTCCTGAGTCGCTGGGATTACAGGTGCCCGCCACCACGCCCAGCTAATTTTTTGTATTTTTTTCAGTAGAGATGGGGTTTCGCTATGTTGGTCAGGCTGGTCTCGAACTCCTGACCTCGTGATCCACCCACCTCAGCCTCCCAAAGTGCTGGGATTATAGGCGTGAGCCACTGTGCCCAGGTGAAATGCAACTTTTATATTCCACATGTACGTACCAATTTTCTTTCTCCTATCATATGATGCAAGGGATTTCTCTGCATGCTACGTTACTAATTGTAAAAATCTACATTAACTTCTCTGAGGACACAGAACAAGACCGCCCTGGCAGTCTGACTCTGAAGTCCATACTCTTAGCACTGTATGACATTCCCGGGATAAGTCAGCAAGTAAAGCCAAAGCTGGTATCAGAACAGGTTTCCTGAGTCCTTGTGGAAAGTGCCCGTCTTGTTTGATTGGTTTTCCACTGAGCAGACAAATAGGAAAATCCAGGGACAAACAGGAACATAAAGGGGAGGGTGCCGCCTGAGGCACTCCTGGGTGATCTGTCCATTACAAGTCAGTTATCTTGGATACAACTTATCAGACCATCAGCCTGATTACAGAAAACAGGCCCCAGTACTGGACATTCCATCGCCCCTGCTGCCTCAGGTCATTTGCCTTTGGGAGACCCATGGTAGTTAGTGTTTTTGTTGAAAGCACTGTATCCGACAGTGAGCGCCAGCCAGCCAGAAACCCAACATTTCTAGGGTCTCCTCTGCCACTGCATCTCTCCTCCAATCCTTCTCCACCTCTGTCCGTCACGTACCTAGGCAAAAATTGGCCTGAAGGAGATACTTGGGTCATTGGGAAATCCCCAAATTCCCATTTCACAAGTATATAAACCAATGAGAGAGAATGTTTTTCATTGACGTCTTCGTGTTTTTCAGCCTGCTAAAACTATGCCGGGTTGCATTCTTCTTGAAGCATTGCAACATATGAAACCAGTTCAGGAATATGACTTTTTACATTGAGCCACCAACTTCTATCTGCTAGCAAGCGATGAGTGGTTTGTAGAAAAACAAATAGAATGGGCAGATTTTATATTGAAAGAATGAAAATGGGCCGGGCGCGGTGGTTCATGCCTGGAATCCCAGCACTTTGGGAGGCCGAGGCGGGCGATCGCCTGAGGTCAGGAGCTTGAGACCAACCTGGTCAACATGGTGAAACCCCATCTCTAGTAAAATTACAAAAATTAGCCAGACGTGGTGGCCGGTGCCTGTAATCCCAGCTACTTGGGAAGCTGAGGCAGGAGAATCGCTTGCACCCGGGAGGTGGAGGTTGCAGTTGCAGTGAGCTGAGATCGTGCCATTGCACTACAGCCTGGGCGACAAAAGCAAAACTCCGTCTCAAAAAAATAAAAATAAAATAAAATAAACAATGAAAAAGTATAATGTTTTCATAAGAAACTACAGGAAAGATGTGAAATATATCCACGTATCAAAGGTTGAGAAATGAGGACAGACTGATGTGACCAACATCTGGAAGAAGATGGAGAGGCAGCTTCACTTTTTTTTTTTTTTTTGAGGCGGAGTCTCGCTGTGTCTCCCAGGCTGGAGTGCAGTGGCGTGATCTCGGCTCACTGCAAGCTCTGCCTCCCGGGTTCACGCCATTCTCCCGCCTCAGCCTCCGAGTAGCTGGGACTACAGGCGCCCGCCACCACGCCCGGCTAGTTTTTTGTATTTTTAGTAGAGATGGGGTTTCACCGTGTTAGCCAGGATGGTCTCGATCTCCTGACCTTGTGATCCACCCGCCTCGGCCTCCCAAAGTGCTGGGATTACAGGCTTGAGCCACCGCGCCCGGCGGTAGCTTCACTTTTACAAAAAGCTCTGGCCACGTTGCCAGGCTACAGCAATATACCCCAATGTGGCCTGAGGGATGCCTCCGTTCTCCCCATTCGCTCCAGGACATTCACAGTCCTGCCGTGCTGTCTTGCAAGCGCACTCACGGGGCAAAGGAACACAAAATCACCCCACTGCCTTTCAATGTTCACAGGCCCATTTCCCTAAGTTATTCATTCTCCTTGTCAAATTGCTTCTGTTACAAAGCTAACCCTGTCAGTGCTACTAAAACTCAGGGCTGCGGTTTGCTTTGCCACCTGCTACAAATGCCCAGCAATGAGCCCTAGGCTTTGCCCCTGAATTTCTTGTCACTCTGCCCTTTAACTGCTGCCAAATACACACGCATCTTTCACCTCAAACCCAGTCCACTTTACCTGCTCACTGGACAGTGGATCTGACGTCTACGCAAACAGCAGTAATTATGCCAATACATAAGCAAGGTCTCACCTTTCGGAGATCTGTTCTGAGGAAGCCTTCAAGAACATCCTTAGAGTTTCTGCAGATAAAGGCTATGAAGGACATGAAGAACTTGCGCGCGCACACACACAGACACACTCCTCCAGCCAAAACTCCAACATAGCCATAATCGTTGGTTGTTAGACTTGTAGACATTCTTAGACTGTGATGATAATCACATAGAATAACTAAATATCTTTGCTACGGTCCAGGATCTTCCACACTCTAGTACTGGAGGTTCCTCTTCTCTCCCTCAACCAAAGTCAACAACTCAGCCCCTTAAAAGGGGTTTAAGGGACGATGCCTCTGAATTAACCCATAATAACACATCCGTCAATTACATCAAGAAGGCTGATGCCATCCCAGGCAAGCCCTCCCCAAGGAGAGGAAGCCAGGAGAGAGTCAGGGACGGCAGGAGCCGCCAGCCAGGCACTGCCACTACCGACCACTGCAGGAAACCACCTCACAGACCTCAAGGCATCCCTGACGGCACCTTGTCTTTATCAGCAGGCACAAAGCAGGCATTTTCAGCCACTGCCAGTTCATCTTTAGCGTGAACACCTTACCTCTTACTCATCGTGCTATAGGAAAAATACCCAAAGGGCACTGATGGTCCATAATATCCAATCAGCTCAAATGTCACTTCCTCGGAAGTCCTCCCCACCCCCGATTCATCCCACGCCAAGTCAGGCATGTACTTCAAAGCACCCTCGAGTGCTCCGAAGCACTCATCAGTTATAATCATAGAAAAACCCAAGAGTCACCGTAAATCCTAGATTCTCATCTCTCCCTTAGTCCCTCTACCCCTCACCACGTTAGCAAGACTGGGGTGAGGGGTTAGGGGTAGAGGGACTAATGGAAAGATGCTGACTCTCCATCCAAACACATACTCCAAACCCCTCCACTTCCCTCCATCTCTACCGCCACCTCTGCCGTTCCAACCACCATTGCTCTCCCGCTGGGACCACAGTGGCAACACCAACTGTTGCTCCTGCCTCCTCTCACCTCCCTGCATTGCTCATAAAAAGCAGTTGCTTCTGGGCCGGGTGCAGTGGCTCATGCCTGTAATCCTAGCACTTTGGGAAGCCGAGGCAGGTGTATCACTAGAGGTCAGGAGTTCGAGACCAGCCTGGCCAGCATGATGAAACCCCCATCTCTACTAAAAATACAAAAATGTGCTGGGCATGGTGGTGCATGCCTGTAGTCCCAGCTACTTGGGAGGCCAAGGCAGGAGAATGGCTTGAACCCGGGAAGCAGGGGTTGCAATGAGCTGAGATCATGCTACTGCACTCTAGCCTGGGTGACAGCATGAGACTCTGTCTCAAAAAAAAAAAAAAAAAAAAAAAAAAAAAACCAGTCACTTCTGAAACTGATGAACTAGATCACTCCCTCCTTTAACTCTGCAGTGTCCTCCTGTGTCCTTGAGACTAAAACCCGCACACTTGGACTGAAAACCTGCCCTACCAGGTCCCCACCCAACTCTCCAGCCCATCTCCAGTGCATGCTTGTAATCCCAGCTACTCTATTCTTTGGCAGCTACCCTGGGCTTTCCATTCCTTGAACTTGCCAGGATTATTCCTACTTCTGGCTCTTAGCCTGTGCTGTGTCCTCTGCCTGGAATACTCTGTCCCCAGTTATTAAATGGTAGACTCCTTGTCCCTCTGTTTTCAGCCCTCCGATAAGAAACCTTCCCTGCCCGCCTTATGGAATGTTGGCCACTCCCCCGCCTCCCAGGTGACTCCTTATCTTTCTGCTGATGGCTGTCACAGGTTGTTGTTTACTTGTACGTTATCTAACATTCCCCCAGGTAGAATGTGAGCTCCCTGAGAATGGACTGAGTCTTGTTCACAGCACCTACAAGACAACAGTAGGGCATGAATGAAATCTCTAAAGAATCAACAAGGATTCAGCTGGGAGTTCTCCTCCTCATGGTAACTGCTGGACCAAGCACATTAGCAGGCACTTGAATATTTGAAAGAAGGAAAAAGAGTATGGGGACGAGAGGGGAACTGAACAGAGAAATAGGTGAATGAATTGTACAAGGACACAGATGAATTTGACCTGCTGGCGATGATCGGCGATCCCTCCCCTCTCTCTAACACGCCTTCACCTTATACTCTCCCCTTTCCCTCGTTCTAAATGTTCTTCTTTCTCTTCCTCTATGCTTTTCCTCTGTCTCGTTATTTTTGGTTCTAGCACCCTCTGCGTTGGGCACCTGAAGATAAGACAGATGCCCGGTTGGGCACGGTGGCTCACCCCTGTAATCCCAACACTTTGGGAACCCGAGGCAGGTGGATCACAAGGTCAGGAGTTCGAGACCAGACTGACCAACATGGTGAAACCCCATCTCTAATGAAAATTAAAAAAAAAAAAAAAAAATTAGCCGGCGTGGTGGCGCACACCTGTAATCCCAGCTACTCAGGAGGCTGAGGCAGGAAAATCACTTGAACCCGGGAAGTGGAGGCTGCAGGGTGCCAAGATCGTGCCATTGCACTCCAGCCTGGGAATCAGAGGGAGAGTCCGTCTCAAACAAACAAACAAACAAACAACAACAACAAAAAAAAAACAGATAAAACAGATGCCCTACAAGTGGCTTTCATGGCCAGTAGTTTTCAAGACTGGTGACCACAAAATCTAGGTTTCCTCTCTGCATACCTCCTCCTGGAGAGGAACCACATCCCTCAGGAAATGAGAAAGGCTTTCTTCAGGCATGACAGAGAAATCTGAGCTCAAGGGGTGCGATCCTCTTTGCTCTGTACGCTAAACAACCGCAAACAGGAACGGAGAGCCCACAGTCACCCCGGCTGTTTCATCAGGGTCCCCCCGTCCCTGGTGAGGCAGAGTGACAGAACTTATCAAGTGCTATAGATTTTTCTTCACCAGTGGAAAGCAGCTTAGTTTCAAAGACTATTTGGTCTTCCTAAATAATCAGCCTCTAAAGACAGTAATTATACCCTATTTATCTTTTCAGTGGTTATTGAATAGAATAGGAATCCTAAATCAGGATAGTTTCCGGGCAGTTTTAAGTGACCTCTTGCTGTGCAAACACAAAGAAGACACGTCCCCAGAAAGTATGGAAGTAAATGGCTCTAAGTAAGGAAATTCTAGAAGACGGAATAATTATTTCCTCGTTTGAAGATAAGTCAATAAGAGAAGAAAATCACCTGGAGACCTCCAAGAAACCACTGCAGAGCAATGCAAAGGGAAGATTATCCAGACGACTCAGAGAAAAGCACGGCTTTGAAATGATTTACTGCAACATCCAGAAGAAAAATACAAAAAACTCTTTTTGGTATCCATAATAGAGAACAGAGTTTCTGTGAAACTGAAGGAGCAGCAGAGAATCACAATGAATGGACAGGGTTAGCTGGAAAAACAACAGAAGAATTGCAAAGAAAGCAAAAAGGCAGGACTTGTGCTTTAAAGATATTTCAGGGGACAAATCCTGGTTCTGCCACTTATCATATGTCCGTAGAAAAAGCCCAACCTCCCAGATGTTAATACTCACCCCCTGAGACGTTTTGTAAGGCTTAAAATATCTATAGACACACACACATAGATACATATACATGAATACATATATTGGCAACACACAGACACACACACACACACACACACACACACACACACACACACAGAGGCAAGCATCTTAGAGGTGGCTCTTTGTAACCAATGACTTCCTCATCTAAATCCTGCCTGCTGTGCTCATTCCCACCTTTAAGCTTGCATTTGTTCTTGTTGAATATCTTCCTACCCATTCGTACTTCTATTCATCCTGCAGAGGCCAACAAAAGGCACACTTCCTCTGAGAAGCCCATGGGGTTTTCTCCCCTTTCTGACCTTTCACTGCTGCTGTCAGTGCTTTCACTGAACATTATAATATTGAAACTATTCTGCCTTGTATGAGTCTCTGCACTTTCATATAAAAAAAGCTCAAAGAGAACACATACTTTCTGAAGTCAAAGGCTGCATACGTTTTTATATTGTTTGTTTATTTACTTATTTTTTTGAGACAGGGTCTCACTCTGTTGCCCAGGCTGGAGTACAGTGGTGCGATCACGGATCACTGTACTCCAGCCTCGATCACAGCCCCGACCTCCTGGGCCCCAGCAATCCTCCTTTCTCAGCCTCCCGAGTAGGTGGGACCACAGGCACGTGCCATACCCGGCTAGGATTTTTTTTTTTTTTTTTTTTTTTGGTACAGATGGGGTCTCCCTATGTGGCCCAGGCTGTATATATATTTTTATATCCTCCATAATGCTTGGAACTCTTGAGCTCAGAATGACTTGTTAAGTTGGGCTCTCTGGAGAGAGAACAAACAGGAAGGGTCTCCCCAACTTCAGAGTGACTGCTTGCTAGTGAGATCCCAGCTCACATTTACCTTCTATAGAATCACCCTCTTATCACCCCTCCTTCAAGTAAGGTGGAGGGCCCAGGAGCCAAGAAGAAGGAAAAGAAGAAATACTAAAGGTCAACAGGAGTGTGTGCTTAGTCAGGATTTCTAATGGGAGAGAAAAGGGTGTTTGTGGTTTTGTTGTTTTGGCAATGGGAGACTGGTTACCAGGAATTGAGTGTGTGGGCTTGGGTGATACATTCTAAACACATCCCCGTCTTACCTATATTGTGCTTGAAAGTGGCTTTGCACAAAGCTTTCACCTAGAGGAAGCTGAGCTGATGGTGACAGGCAGTTCTCAGAGGTTTTATTGGCTTCAGGTGGAAGCTGCAAAGAAATGAGGAAAGGAAGCCGGATTAGATACACCTCTCGTCACTCAACTGCTTCCAGACCACCGAGCCCATGCTTCCTCCTGGGCCCACATCATCCCTTTCTGGGCTTCTGTAGAGTCTCAACCTTCAGTGCTGCCTTTACCATAACTCAAGTTTCTTTCAATCCCCTGACCTCCCAAATTCTCTGGGACAAAAAGTGTGCGTGTATTAAAAGAGCAAACCTGAGCCTGAACCTTGGCGGATGCTCGCTCATTCTCATCAGCCTCACCTGTTCCCCCTGGATGGACGGCCCTGTGCATTATCTCTGTCCCACTCAGCTTCAATGTCTAGGTGCCTCTTGTATATTTCACAGGGTGGGCTTGCCATCACCTCAAATGCATCCACACCAAATATCTCCACCTTCCACCTGCCTGCTAAATCATTCCTGCCCACATTTTCCAAGGAGCCAGTTTCACGTAAGTATTCTCTTTTGCAGGCAAATGAGTCTTTTAGTTTTTCAATTTGGTGCACAAGTTTCCTTCACTCCGTCCATCAGTGCTTGTGTCCTTTACATTCCCCTTGCGTTTCCTCGTTTCCTGTGGCTGCGATAGCAAACTATCACAAACTGGGGGCTGTAAACAATAGCTTATTCTCTCACAGCAGCCATCCAAAATCAGTATCACTGCACTGAAATCAAGGTGTGGGCAGGGTTGCACTCCCTCCAGAGGCTCTAGGTGAGAGTCTGTTCCTTGACTCTTCCAACTCTGGTGGCTGCCAGAATTCCTTGGCTTGTGACCACATCACTCCAGTTTTCAATCCTAGCATCTTCAACTCTCTCTCTGCTCTGTCTTCACATAGCTTTCTCCTGTGTGTGTCTCAAATCTCCCCCAGCCTCTCTTTCAGAAGAACACTGGTAGCATTTAGAGCCCACCTGGATAATTCAGGTTAATGACCCCATCTCAAGATTCTTAATCACATCTCCAAAGTCTTTACCATAGAAGGTAACGATATGATGTGGCTGTGTCCCCACCCAAATCTCATCTTGAGTTGTAATCCTCACAATCCCCGCATGTCTAGAGAGAGACCTGGTGGGAGGTGATTGGATCATGAGAGCGGTTCCCCTATGCTGTTCTCATGTTAGTGAGTTCTCATGAGAGCTGATGGTTTTATAAGGGGTGCTTCCCTTTGCTGCTCACTCTTCTCTCTCCTGACGCCTTGTGAAGATGGTGCCTGCTTCCCCTTCCACCATGACTGTAAGTTTCCTGAGGCCTCACCAGTCATGTGGAACTGTGAGTCAATTAAACCTCTTTCTTTTGTAAGTTACCCAGTCTCAGGTATTCCTTTATAGCAGCGTGAAAACAGACTAATACAGATTAACATCTACAAGATGCAGCGATTAGGACCCCATGTCTTTGGGAGTCATTTTTTAGCCTATCTCACCTCAGGGCTTCTGTGTGCCCTAATGCCACCAACCTCCTCTGGACCCCTACCACTTCCAGAATGAGTTAATCAACCTTTCTCGTTTCCCTAAATTTATTCTTCACCCCCTGTCCGTTCCCTACCACACATGGGACATGATTTTTTGATTAAGGCCCTGTTATGCCAAAATTTCTGTCCTGGAAGATGTCTGTCCCTAAGGGCAATCCCAGAATCAAAGCCACTCATAATACAACGCTATTTAGTAAAATATAAACTTACCTATATAAATATCTATGCAAGGCCCCACATAAAATATGCCCTAGAGCAGCATCTCTCAACTTTTTCATCATTACTCCCCTCATGGAGTCTTTTTAGACAATTTTTCCTAACATTCCCACCATGAAACTCGAATACCATTGATACACCGTGCATGTGTCTATATATACCTTTAGAAGAACAGGCAGGCAGTGAGGTATATGTAAAGACCTGGGTTAAATTAGAGGTAAATGTTGAAGGATTTTAGAAAGCAGATGACAGAACCAGGCAAAAGGAACGCATGTGAAGCGTCTGGGGTAAGGTGTGCAATTTACTTCAAAGTACATCCAAAAAATAAGATGAGGGGAAAAAAGATATGAGTAATGAGTGGATAGAGAGACAGATGGGTAAATGTGTGATAAAGCAAATTTAGTACAACATAAGTTGTAGAATCTAGGTGATGGGGAGGAGTGTTCACTTCATAATTAATTCAACTTTTCCATATGTTTGAAATTTTTCATAATAAAATATTGAGATGAACAAGTTATGAGTGCTCAAAATGGTCATTCTTATATGTCCTAATATTTTATGACACCCAATTTGCCTAGGATACAGGATGTGCAAAGGGAAGTAGAAAACAGGGCTGGAATGTGAGTCTGGTGCCACAATGGGTGGGGACTTCTATGTCCTAAGGGAGACTACCTGGCTCAGTGAACAGCATTGTAACAGGGTCAAGAATGTCCAAATCAGGCTGGGCACAGTGGCTCACACCTGTAATCCCAACAATTTTGGAGGCCGAGATGGGTGGATCACCTGAGGTCCGAAGTTCAAGACCAACCTGGCCAATATGGCGAAACCCCATCTCTACTAAAAATACAAAAATTAGCCAGGCATGGTGGCAGGAACCTGTAATCCCAGCTACTCAGGAGGCTGAGGGAGGAGAATCACTTGAACCCTGAAGGCAGAGGTTGCAGTGAGTCGAGATTGCAGAGATTGCGACACTGCCCTCCAGCCTGGGCAACAAGAGCAAAACTCCATCTCAAAAATACAAACAAACAAACAAACAAACAAAAAGAATGTCTGGGCATGTGCAGTGGCTCATGCCTGTAATCCCAGCACCTTGGGAGGCTGAGGTGGGTGGATCACCTGAGGTCAGGAGTTCAAGACCAGCCTGGCCAACATGGTGAAACTCTCTCTCTACCAAAAATACATAAATTAGCCAGGCATGGTGGCACGCATCTGTAATCCCAACTACTTGGGAGGCTGAGACAGGAGAATTGCTTGAACCTAGGAGGCAGAGGTTGCAATGAGCCGATATCACACCACTGCATTCCAGCCTGGATGACTGAGCAAGACTCCATCCCAAAAAAAAAAAAAAAGAATGTCCAAATCCCCACACCGGTACTTGATTACAAGTTACTCGACTGCTCTGATCCAGCTAAAAAAGTTACTTAATCTCTTTGCTCTATGATTTCCCAACTATAATAAAGGGATAATGACAGTACCTGTCTGATAGGGATTCTCTGAGTATTTAAAGAGTTTCTATATATAAATCACAAGGCTGAGTACGGTGGCGCAAGTCTGTAATCTCAGCACTTCAGGAGGCTGAGGTGAGCAGATTACTTGAGGTCAGGAGTTCAAGACCAGCCTGGCCAACATGGTAAAACCCCATCTCTACTAAAAATACAAAAATTAGCCGGGTGTGATGGTGCACACCTGTAATCCCAGCTATTCAGGAAGCTGAGGCAGGAGAATCACTTGAGCCCAGGAGGCGGAGGTTGCAGTGAGCTGAGATCGCACCACTGCACTCCAGCCTGGGCAACAGAGCAAAACTCTGTCTCGAAAAAAAAAAAAAAGAGAGCATATGTACAAAACACTTAGAACCATGCCTGGCACAAAGCACAGTGTAGGTGGTGGTTGTTATTACACAAGGGGGAGTACCTGATGAGTTTTGAACTCAGGTGGTAGCAACATGTTTGGAGAGATGCTTTAACTTGACAGCTACTGACTCCCAGATGAAGAACTATAAGTTTGGAGGTTAGGACACAGATTAGTAGGCTCAAGCATTCAGGAAACAACAGGATAAGGTAGAACAGGAGCCATAAAGATGAAAAGGAGGGATGGATTCCAGACACCCGAGGACGTAGCTTCATCAATCAGCCCCTGACTGTGGGAGTGGAGGAACGTGATCAACTCCAAGGATCCAGTCTGGTGCCTGGCAAACCCCGGTTCCATTCACAGAGAGGCAAAGTCAAAAGGAGAGGTGTGTTTGGGACGGGCATGCTGGGTTTGAGGTGACCCAATATCCAGGCAGAGACATTCATGACAAATAGGGGAAGAGCACTTGGAGGAGCTAACTTGGATGCATAGCAGACCCTGGCATATTTTGACTGCCCTGTATACGCTACTCTTCCTTTGGTAGTAGCAACCTCCGTTTTAGAACCCTGAATCCAGTCCATGCATGGAGAGGGGTCTTTAATCAAGGGTCCTGCCCTCACCTACCAAGGGATAGGCCCATGGCCCAAGCAAGCCACACTGAGATGCTCCTACTCTGAATGTGAATCATGACCAGAGTGGCCAATGGCTGAAAACATTTCTGCAGACTGTGCTGTCCAGGGAAGAGAACGGAGCAGTTCCTGCTGCTGCTGAGATACCCTTAGAGCTGCCTGATTCTTGACAGTTCCAAGTTGGTCCTTCAGCCTTCCCTGTCATCCAGCGTGAGGCTCCTTGGCCTTCTCCTAAGTCCCCTTTCTTGTCTGAGTCAGCTCAAGTCGTTTGCTGTTGCTTGCAACCCAAGAATTTACAATGACACTGAACAGCATCGGGAGAGGCTGTGGACAGGATCACCCAGGGAAGGGCATGGAGAAGGAAAATCCTGAAAGAGGCTGGAGTGAGGGGCAGCAGGGGGTCATTCACAAAGCACAGACAATGAGGTCAAACGCGCTGGCTCTGCTCTGTTAGCTGAATGATACTCAGCCTCTCTCTCTGAGCCTCATTCTACATCTAACACATCAATTTCATGGAGCTACCATTAAAATCACAGGGGATGACCTGCACAGTGGCTCATACCTGTAATCCCAGCACTTTGGGAGGCCAAGGTGGGAGGATTGCTTGAATCCAGGAGTTTGAAACCAGCCTGGACAACATAGTGAGACCTCGTCTTTACAAAACTAAAAAATTAACCAGGTGTGGTGGTGCATCCCCATAGTCACAGCTACTTAGGCGGGAGGCTGAGGCAGGAGGATCACCGGAGCCCAGGAGGTCAAGACGGCAGTGAGCTATGATCACTCTACTGCACTCCAGCCTGGGCAACAGAGTGAGGCCCTGTCTCAAGAAATAAATAAATAAAAATAAAAACAATCTCAAGAGATGACATATATTGTGTATCTTCCCTGCACATAGCCAGTGCTTAACACATGTCAGCTTCCCGATCCTCTCCCCAGCCTCATCCCCTACTTAATTCTGCAAGAGCGGCATATTCTGGAAAGCGAACTGATAAAAACATTGTGTCAGGGTTTCTAAAAGGGTAATAAAAATGTGCCCTCTTTGCAGGATGAAAACATTTGAGGATCAGTAAATTAACAGAAAAGAAAGCGGCCCTTATGGTTTTTATTCCCGTTTCAAATAAATCTAGCTACATGGCTTTGCTATGTCTTGAAAACAGAAATAACCTCAAAGAGAAAAAAAAAATCAGAGTTTCACAGAGGACAGAGGCTTTCCTTCTAGGAAAGGGAAAATGAAGTTTCACGCCGGATAATCCCAAAAGCTCTGTTCTCTACCTTCAAGCGTACACAGCCGGGCCTCTGCAGGCAGCCCAATTTTCTGAGAGCAAATTTCAGGAGAGGCTTTGACCCAGAGAGATCTTTTCTGGTTTCAATCAGGTCAAACTAAGGGCGGCGTAAGCTCCTCTCTCTAGCCAATAGCCAATAGCTGGTCTTGCCTGGCTGGTCTACTCCTAACACGCCTGGCCCCTTAAGGAACAGAAAGTAGCTGGAGAGATCAAGGCCAGGGAGCCAGGGGTGGAGGGGTCTGGAATCAGGCTGGGCCCTGTCAGCCACATGGGAGTCTGATTTTTGTTCTACGTGCTATTGGAAGCCAGTGGGGGAATTTAAGCAGAGGAGGGACAAGCTCTTACTTCCTTTCTATCTGGCGGTAGTGTGGAGTATATTGCGATAGGACATATTCGAAACTGGAAAACCAATTATGGTTGCTTTTACTTGTGTTTTGAAGTTGTTAAAAAGAATTATTGGCCGGGCGCGGTGGCTCACGCCTGTAATCTCCGCACTTTGGGAGGCCGAGGCAGGCGGATCACGAGGTCAGGAGTTCGAGACCAGCTTGGCCAACATAGCAAAACCCTGTCTCTACTGAAAATACAAAAATTAGCCAGGCATGGTGGCGCACGCCTGTAGTTCCAGCTACTCAGGAGGCTGAGGCAGGAGAATCGCTTGAACCCGGGAGGCGGAGTTTGTGGTAAGCTGAGATCGCGCCACTACACTCCAACCTGGGCAACAGAGCGAGACTCCATCTCAAAAAAAAAAAAAGAAAAAGAATTATTGCCAGGCCTTCTTGACTTAAATAAACACAATATTATCTTAAAGAAAGGTCTAGGGGTGGTGCACCACAATGAGGAACAAAGGTTCTAGAGCAGTGGCTCTCAACTGGGTTGGGGGAATGGTGATTTTGTCACCATCCCCATTCCCATCCCAGGGGACATTTGGCAATCTCTGAAGACATTTTTGGCTATCACAAATAGTCAAATGCCTAGTCTAGATGCCTACTAGACTGGCATCTAGGAGACAGAGGTGCTACTAATGCTACCAGGAACAGGACAGCCATCCTCAGAAAAGAATCAACTGACCACAAACATCCAACAGTGTCGAAGTTAAGGAAGCCTGTTACAGAGTTGAGTTTACTGGATTTGGGTCCTAGCCGGATTTGGGTCCTAGCTCTCTCACTTAATAACTGCGTGACTTGGGGCAAGTTACTTAACCTCTCTGTGATCTTCTCCACCCTTAAGCCCAATGCTTTTTCCTGCTACCAAGAGATAAAAAAGGAAAATGGAAAGGCTATCTATCCCACCTACCTTAGAAGTAGGAAGACCTGCCTGGTATAGCCAGGGAGAGGGGAGGGAAAAAAACAGGATAAGGGCCTTCCTAAGCAGCCAGCAGGAAGAGGTACCACCTATCTCTAAGTCTCCTCTCTCCGCCATAGGAAATTGAGAAAGCACAAGGAATGCTTTAGGGAAAGGAATCTGACACACTGGCTTTGAAATAGACAGAGCCAGGTTCAATTCTATCTCCACCAAGTAGAAGTTGAGTGGCCTTGAGTAACTTAACCTAAATTTCCATTAACTGTAAAATATGAGTTATCCTTGTAATAGTAAAGCATGATGACTAATTTAGTCAATCACTTCAAGAGTTTATTGTCTACTCCGTGTCAGGTAGGGAAAGAAATTGTGCAAAGCATCAAGTTAGATCCCTGGCACATAACAAACATTCAATAAACAGTATCTTTTTGACAAATATATCCTTCTGATTTCAAAATGTGTTCACTATAAACTTGTGGAATCTACAGTATAGTAGACATATGTTTATCTGCTCAGCATTCCTTTCTTTGGGGAAGCAAACTGTTCCATTTCTATAAAAGCTCTCCTTGGCCCACGTTCACCCCCACAGGCATGCAACCCAGCTGCACCCAATTAGAATATTCCATTTTTCTGGCCACATGCCCAGGAATGGACATGTGAACCAAGCTGAGACAATCGGACTCTTCCCTGGGCTTTTTCTGGAATCCCAAGCTCTAAAGACTACACGAGCATTGCAGAAGGCCATCTTGTTACCATCTGGGCAGAGTCAGTCTGAAAATGGATTCAGAGACAAGGGATAGAGACATAGTCAAAGACCTGGTGATGTCATCTGAGTCCCTGGATCCAGCCCTACCTGAAGCTGGTCTGACCCCTGGACTCGCAAGTTATAAAAGTCAATAAATGCCCTTTTGTTGAGTGAGACTAAGTTAAATTTCTGTCACTTACAACTAAAAGGCGTCAGAATAAGATAAACAGGAAATCATGGCACCCCTAATCTCAAAACCCAGAGAAAACACCATGACCTTTGAATGTGGGGTCCTCCCAGGTTTTATTGGGGTGATTGTTTGCTTTGTTTCATTTGTATGTTTTGGGAATGACTGGGGTGATTATTTTTAAAATAAGAAAATAGGTTTTCAAACCAGACCCCTTGGGCTTGAATCCTGACTCTGTCCTTTACTTAGCTGTGTGGCTTTAAGAAGGTTACCCAATCTCTCTGATACATGAAACATATATAGTTATGTTCTCCTTTTCTTAAAGTTGTAAGTTGACATTTTAAGAGAGAGAAAAAAAAAAAGAAAGATAACAGCTGGAAAACATAAAGGAAACAGACAAACTTCAGGAAAATAATACTAAGCTTCCTGAGCTGTTCATTCTTTATTACGCTAGAATGACGGGCTCCAAGTAAACATTGAAGGGATGGGAAGGTGACGGTTGAAAGATCTAAGCACTTTCCAAGGGTTTTTTTATTTGATTAATGAAAAGGATGAGAATAACGTGTCCAGATTTAAAACAAAACCAAAAAACTGGTAAAACAGTTCTCATGGCTGCATCTGGATCAGCCATGTGATACATCAAAAGGTATGTGTTATTGATTAATTATCAAAGCTCATGAAACTTTTCTTCTATTACAGCAGATTATTCGTGGATGTTGTTAAAATAACTTTGCTCACTCATTGATATGGAATTATCAAAGTTCATGAAACTTTTCTTCTGTTACAGCAGATTATTCACAGATGTTTTTAAAATAACTTCGCTCACTCATTGATACGGTTCGGCTGTGTGTCCCCACCCAAATCTCATCTCAAATTGTAATCCCCATAATCCCCACATGTGGAGGGAGGGCCTGGTGGGAGGTGATTGGATCACCGGGGGCAGTTTCCCTCATGCTGTTCTTGTGATTGTGGGTGAGTTCTCATGAGATCTGATGGTTTTATAAGGGCTCTTCCCCCTCACTCTCTCTCTTTCCTGCCACCTTGTGAAGGAAGTACTTACTTCTCCTTCCAACATGACTGTAAGTTTCCTGAGGCCTCCCCAGCCATGTGGAACTGTGAGTCAATTAAACCTCTTTCCTTTATAAATTACCCAGTCTCAGGTATGTCTCTTTTTTTTTCTTTTTTTTTTTTTTTTTTTTTTGAGATCGAGTCTCACTATGTCACCCAGGCTGGAGTGCAGTGGCGTGACCTCAGCTCACTCCACCTCCCACATTCAAAGGATTCTCCTACCTCAGCCTCCCGAGTAGCTGAGATTACAGGAACGCACCACCACACCGGCTAATTTTTGTATTATTAATAGAGATGGGGTTTTGCCATGTTGGCCAGGCTGGTCTTGAACTCCTGACCTCAAGTGATCTGCCTGCCTCGGCCTTCCAAAGAGCTGGGATTACAGTCATGAGCCACCACACCCGGCCTCAGGTATTTCTTTATAGCTGTGTGAGAATGGATGAATACTTTCATAATACAATAACTTCATTCGCTTTTACTTTCTTAAGTGGGAGACAGAGGACTAGCATTAGAGCATAAGCCATCATTGAGCAAAGTCCATAAAGACTGCACCTGAGGTATCAATCAGCTGTTCTTATGACAAATTATTGTAGTGCTTTCCTCCTCTGAAAGGTTTGGGGTTTCATCAAAACCTGGGGATGCTAAATGCACATGTGTAAAAATCATCCACCTGTGTCGTGAGAGGAAAAGTTAACAGTTAGTGCTCTGTAGAATACATAACTGAGAAAGCAACGGTAGAGTTCAAATGGTACCATCTGCAAATAATAGGGAACAGTACTCATGGCCTTGGATGACCACACTAATGTACGGAATACAAACCAAAGAAAAGACTTTTCATATTTTGAGCCAAAATGAAACTCTATTCATTATATCACTGGGACAAAGAGAATGAGAAATACTGGAATGGAAGGAAATGCCTTGTGTAAAACAAACACAGCTAAGAGAAGGGTGCAGGGAATGGACTGTGGATATAGTAACCAGACTATATAGGAATCTAAGAATCTCAATTTCAAGATTCAGTTTTGAGGAGCTGAGTCAATATTTAGAGGAAAAAAAGAAAACCCAGTACATTGTGTTGTTTTGAGAGTGACCGACCTTCTCCAACACCGGCCCTCGGGACGAACCCTCCAGGTCCTCGTGTACACGATCCAGCAACCAGAGCAGGAATTCCAGGGCGTCATGCTGGGAATTGCCTTGGAACTGAGAGCCATACTTGGAAACTGCATTCTGAAAGGAAAAAAAGGAAATCCAGAGGTGAATTTGGCCCCTTATACAACCAAACGAAGGCTCTGTGAGCACCAGGTCTACCAAGTGGTCATTATTCAGCCCTGACCTGGGATGACAGCATGCAAACCGCTGGGGTGGAAATGTTCTTTCATGCCAAAGCCCGCCCTTTTGGGGCAATGTCCCCAAACAGTATGAGGGTCTCTGTATATAGGAGAAGATATTTTCTTTCCAGAGGCCTGCTAATGTATGTTCTATCCTTTGAAAACCCAGAGGGTGGTCTCTGTTGAGTATTTTGATACTGTTGACCATCTGACCCACCGAAGCTCTCTCCCTGTGACTGCTGGGGTATGATGCTCCACTAGTCTTCCCTCCATTGGTCTATTCTCATGCTGTCTCTCTCTGTTCACCTAGATGGTGAACAGCCTTCTCGCCCTACTTGCTCTCCCTTGCTGATTTCATTCATTCCCATAACTTCAACTCTTTCTTCTATCAGAATACTGACATTTGCAGTGAAGTTGATTTCCTTAAGTACTATGCATGTAGCTCCTCTACTGTCTCTTTCTAACATGTATGAAATTTAAGGATACAAACTTGTTTCTGTGGTTAGGTCATCAAATGGTTGAACCAGCCCTTCACTACTTTGATAAATACGTATTGAGTGCCAACCACATGCCAGGCACTATTCTAGGGACCGGGGATACAACAGTGAACAAAACGGATGAAGACTCACTGCCCTCGTGGTGTTTGCATTCCTGGTCCCCCTTGCGCTGTCCTTCTATTAAATTGTGTAGCAACTTTGTCATTTTCTGCATAAATGCACACTCCAGCTTTTTAAAAGTTTATTGCAAAGAGTAATATATGCACATACTAAAAAACAATAATGCAATAAAAAAGGATGATAATGAACTCTTCCTTCTACCTGGCCTTCATCCCATGGTACTCCTTCTCAGGGGACAGCCACTTTTAGCACTTCCTTCAGCATCTTTCCAGGGACTTTTGCTATACATGTGTGAGCATGTGGGCATCTGGATGTAAGCAAATCACTTGTCTATGTGTTCACACATGCACATGCACACAGCACACGATGGCTGTGGGTCTCACTCTTAGACTGCAGAGCCAAACCTCCAGTCTCATCCCACGCAGGTCTGTTCTCTGCTCATGCCTGCCAAAGGGATTGGTCTTAGCCAGGCTGAGGACCAGGACAATCCTTAACACTGCCAATCAAATCAGGCGGGCTGGGCTTTTTTTTTTTTTTTTTTTTTTTTTTTCCTTTCTTTTAATTTTCCCTTGAGATTTAAAGGAGCCTTTAGAGGCCAGGTGCAGTGGCTCATGCCTGTAATCTCAACAATTTGTGGGGCTGAGGCAGGTGGATCACTTTAAGTCAGGAATTTGACACCAGCCTGGCCAATATAGTGAAACCCTGTCTATACTACAAATAACAAAAATTAGCTGGGCGTGGTGGTGCATGTCTGAAATCCCAGCTATTTGGGAGACTGAGGCAGGAGAACTGCTTGAACTTGGGAGGTAGAGGTTGCAATGAGGAGAGATTGTACCACTGCACTCCAGCCTGGGTGACATATGAGACTCTTGTCTCAAAAAACTAAAAATAAAAATAAAGGAGACTTTAGGATGAGACAAAGCAAAAATGCAAGATTTAATTAACTGAAATGCTGGGTTTGAGTCTTTTTTTTTTTTTTTTTTTAAGACAGTGTTTCACTCTTGTTGCCCAGGCTAGAGTGCAATGGCACGATCTCAGCTCACTGCAACCTCCACCTTCGGGTTCAAGTGATTCTCCTGCCTCAGCCTCCCAAGTAGCTGGGATTACAGGTGCCTGCCACCACACCCAGCTAATGTTTGTATTTTTAGTACAGATGAGGTTTCCCCATGTTGTCCAGGCTGATCTCGAATTCCTGACCTCAGGTGATCTGCCTGCCTCAGCCTCCCCAAGTGTGGCTCTGAGTCTTTATGCCAATCACATTAGTTTGGACTCTTCCCCCAGGCTTCTCTGCGTGTTGATTCCCAAGTAGAGCTACCAGATTTAGCAAATAAAAATACAAGATGCCCAGTTAGATTTGAATTTCACATAAACAATGAATACGTTTTTAGTAGAAATATGTCCCATGCAATATTTGGGACGTATTTACACTACAATGTTATTAATTTTTTATCTGCAATTAAAAGTCAGCTGGGCATAGTATATTTTTCATCTGGCAGCTCTACCCTCAAACAACCCTCAAACCTATCTTCTTGTACCAACACATTCTCTTTGGGGTGAGCAGCCGGTCCTTCCAACTCAAAATCTCTAAAACCAGCTCATCCTTTTAATGTAGGTGTCGTCTTTCAGGTTCTCCTTCATATCGGTCAGCTGTCAAGCAGTCTGGATGCTGGCTCCCAAATGTCTCCACCCTTCCCCTATAGAAGAGTCTCATCCCAACTGTTGAGTTCCACCTGTAGCTGACCCAGACAATAATATGTACCTAAGGAGGGGCCCAGCCCCTAGGTTCACCCCTTGCCAACCCACTGACTTCATGGTAGACCAGACCAATTTTCCTACAGCTCAGCTGAATAGTGTCATGCTCTGACTCTAAATCCTTCCTTACTCTCCTGCTCACCACCAAATAGTCCAAAAACCCTCTCTGGTTCAGCCCCAAGCCATATCATTCCATGTTTCAAAGCTCCAGGTAAGTAATCCACCTAGCTGCCCCAAACATGCTTTCCTACTTCTACGGTCTAGACCTTTCCTTTTTTTTTTTTTTTTTTTTCTTTCTTTTTCTGAAACAGAGTTTTGCTCTTGTTGCCTGGCTGGAATGCAATGGCACGACCTCGGCTCACTGCTACCTCTGTGTCCCGGGTTCAAGCGATTCTCCTGCCTCAGCCTCCCAAGTAGCTGGGATTACAAGGGCCCGCCATCACACCTGACTAGTTTTTGTATTTTTAGTAAAGATGGGGTTTCACCACGTTGGCCAGGCTGGTCTCGAACTCCCGATCTCAGGTGATCCACCCACCTCGGCCTCCCAAAGTGCTGGGATTACAGGAGTGAGCCACCGCACCTGGCTTAGACCTTTGCTTTTGTTCTTCCTTCCATGTGAAATCCATTCCTCTCCAGTTAATCATGATGATCCTTTAAGCCTGACACTCTTCATCTTAGCCTGGCTATAGTACCTGACAACCTTTTCAGAAAGGAGGTGACAACTTCAAGAAGCCAAGACAAGATAGGGCCTTAAACATGTCCCTCTCCATAAACAGCAATTCCACTTTGGGGGATTTTGCCTTAGGAAATGGGAGATACGGCCGGGCGCGGTGGCTCAAGCCTGTAATCCCAGCACTTTGGGAGGCCGAGACGGGCGGATCACGAGGTCAGGAGATCGAGACCATCCTGGCTGACACGGTGAAACCCCGTCTCTACTAAAAAATACAAAAAAAAACTAGCCGGGCGAGGTGGCGGGCGCCTGTAGTCCCAGCTACTCAGGAGGCTGAGGCAGGAGAATGGCGTGAACCCGGGAGGCGGAGCTTGCAGTGAGCCGAGATCGCGCCACTGCACTGCAGCCTGGGCGGCAGAGCGAGACTCCGTCTCAAAAAAAAAAAAAAAAAAAAAAAAAAAGGAAATGGGAGATACAAGAAGACATGTCTTCACACATCAAAGTTATCTGGGTGAAAACTTATGACACAGTCAGATGGCCTTAAAATTTATGACTGATGAAATACAAGTGATAAAGAAAATAATAATCTGGTCATAAGAAGAAAAAAATTCAAAAATACATATTGGAGATGGTTTTATGTATATATTTATAGATAGAAAAGTAAAAGACCAGACAATACATGGCAAAATAGTAGCAAATGGTTATCATAGAATAATGGGATCATGAGCAATTGTTTTATTTTCATTTGTAAATGACAAAGTTTTTTAAAAGTGAACATTGTTGGCCGGGCGCGGTGGCTCACGCCTGTAATCCCAGCACTTTGGGAGGCCGAGACGGGCGGATCACGAGGTCAGGAGATCGAGACCATCCTGGCTAACACGGTGAAACCCCGTCTCTACTAAAAAATACAAAAAACTAGCCGGGCGCGGTGGCAGGCGCCTATAGTCCCAGCTACTCGGGAGGCTGAGGCAGGAGAATGGCGTGAACCCGGGAGGCGGAGCTTGCAGTGAGCTGAGATCTGGCCACCGCACTCCAGCCTGGGTGACAGAGCGAGACTCCGTCTCAAAATAAAAAAAAAAAAATAAAAAAAATAAAATAAAAAAAAAAAGAGTGAACATTGTTCTTTATTTGTCTTTTTCCAGTTATAAAGTATTTGGCAGGTATTTCTCAGAATTATTTTTAATAACCTCCTGATGACTAGAGAAGTCATTCCCCTAGAAAGTCTATGGAAACAGGCCAGGGGTTGTGGCTCATGCCTGTAATCCCAGCATTTTGGGGGGCCAAGGCGGGTGGATCACAAGGTCAGGAGATCAAGACCATCCAGGCTACTAAGGTGAAACCCGATCTCCACTAAAAATACAAAAAATTAGCTGGATGTGGTGGTGGGTGCCTGTAGTCCCAGCTACTCAGCAGGCTGAGGCAGGAGAATCACTTGAACCCAGGAGGTGGAGGCTGTAGTAAGCCGAGATCATGCCCCTGCACTCCAGCCTGGGCAACAGAGCGAGACTCTATCTCAAAAAAAAAAAAAAAAAAGTCAGTCTATGGAAACATAACTAGAACTGCACAAAGCAGTTCCCAAAAAGTTAATTAGCTTGGGAAGAATGAACTGCAATATTTGGTTACTTATCCCACATTTTTTTTTTTTTTTTTTCGCTGAGGTCTGCTATGTTGACCAGGCTGGTCTTGAACTCCTGGCCTCAAGCAGTCCTCCCATCTCGGCCTCCCAAAGTGCTAGGATTACAGGCATGAGCCACCGTGCCCAGCCCTATATTTGGTTATTTCTCTCCTTCAACATGGCATAACTCCATCTGTGTGTATGTTTTCTTTCCCAAACATTGACAATTTTTAACATTTCTTATTAAAATTATTCCTAGTTATTTCATATTTCTGGTTGTTTTATGAATAAAAATCTAATTTTATATGTTCCAAATGGTTATTCCTTTGATTTTCTACCTTCCATCTGATGTAACTAATGACACTAATAAAGTTAAAATAAGGATTTCTAGCATGTTTTAGCAATTTTCTTTCCGTTTAATATTTTTTACTCCCTTTCCATTTTATGTCTGTTTTGTCCAGAACTTCCAAAACAAGAGTGGTGAGGAAGGCATCCTTGTTGTTAAAAAGCCATGTCTCCATTATGTCACTGTTGACCTAAAATGGATGCTTAAGCACATAAGAGAATATAAATTCCAGATGGCTAAAATGTTTAATATAACCATAGAAAAGCTGGTACATAAAATCAAATATGTATCACAAGGTATGATATAAATAAATCTAAATCTTCCAATATTGGGGTAGGGGGAAGAAGGAGACAGTTTTGAGGAAATATTTGTAGCAAATATGCCAAGAGCTAAGGAACTTACAGAAACATAAAAACATTGAGACCAAAGCAGAATAGAGAGATGCATAAGAACATTGAGCAGATGGGCCGGGTAAAGTGGCTCACTGGTCAAGAGTTCAAGACCAGCCTGGCCAACATGGTGAAACCCCGTCTCTACTAAAAATACAAAAATTAGTCAGGCATGGTGGCTACGCGCCTGTAGTCCCAGCTACTCAGAAGGCTGAGGCAGGAGAATTGCTTGAACTTGGGAGGCAGAGGTTGCAATGAGCTAAGATTGCACCACTGCTGCACTCCAGCCTGGGTGACAGAGCGAGACTCTGTCTCAAAAAAAAAAAAAAAGAACATTGAACAGATGATTGATTCCAAGAGCAGACTCGCAACTAGTAAGGAAACATGGAAAAATCTTCCACCTCGCTCCTAATCAAAGAAATAAAAATAAAAAACTATTTTTAGAAGTTTAGAAGATAATGCTATTTCTTAGGATGCAAAGGCACAAGAGCAATGTAATGAACTTTGGTGACTCAAGGGGAAGGGTAGGAGGTGGGTGAAGACTAAAAGACTGCACACTGGGTCCAGTGTCCATTGCTCGGGTGATGGGTGCACCAAAATCTCTCAAATCACCACTAAAGAACTTATCCATGTAACCAAATACTGCCTGTTCCCCAAAAACCTATTAAAATTTTTTAAAATATGCTATTTCTTTTTGTTCAATAAATTAATAATAAGGGATGAAGATTTATTAACAGCCTGGTGATTATAGTTAATAATAATATATTATATACTTGAAAATTGCCACGGGAATAGATCGTAAATGTTCTCACCACAAAAACGTAAGTATGTTGGCCGGGCGCTGTGGCTCACACCTGTAATCCCAGCACTTGGGGAGGCTGAGGCAGGCGGATCACTTGGGGTCAGGAGTTTGAGACTAGCCTGGTCAACATGGCGAAACTCTGTGTCTACTAAAATACAAAAAATAGCCGGGCATGGTGGTGCACGTCTGTAATCCCAGCTACTTGGGAGGCTGAGGCAGAAGAATCACCTGAACCCAGAAAGTAGAGGTTGCAGTGAGCCGAGATAGTGCCCCTGCACTCCAGCCTGGGTGGCAGAGCAAAACTCCATCTCGACGACAACAGCAACAACTCAATATTTAAAATTGAGATGGTGACTACACAGGTTCACACATTTGTTAAAACTTCCTAAATTTTATGCTTATACTGGGTGCATTTCACCATATATAGTTTAGACCTCAATAAAATTGATTTAAAAAGTAAAAATAGATAATAAAACAGCCATACCTTTGCTTTGACTATGTAATTCCATTTGTAGGAATTAAGCTTATGGGAACAATCACAGCTAAGGACAGTGATTTAAATACAAGAAACTTCAATACAGTGTAATACTGGAAAATGGAAACTCTATTTCCATTTTATGTCTTACTGTTTTGTCCAGAACTTCCAAAACATAAGAGTGATGAAGAAGGCATCCTTGTTTTTAAAAATCTCCAGTATATCACCATAGATCTAAAATTGATATGTAAGCACATAAGCTAATATAAATTCCAGGTGGCTAAAATTTTTAATATAACCATAGCTCTCCATACAGAATTGGTTCATTTAATAATATGTTAATTGTTAAAGACTCAATTATTAATGATTGTTGTGTATTATTAAGACTAGGAAAATGTAACAGTGCTTAAATGAGAAAAGCAGGATATAAAACTAAAATTTTCAATTGTTTATACTTTGAAACATATCAGTATATTTACAATGGTTATCTCTAGGGGTTAAAATTACAGATGTCTTTTTTTTTTTACATTTTAACTTTTTTTTTTTTTTACAATGTGCAACATTTAATTACATCATTAGAAAAGCACAGAAAATCAAATATTGCATGTTCTCACTTATAAATGGGAGCTAAATCTTGCGTACACATGGACATAAGGAAGGGAGCAATAGACCCTGGGGATTCCAAAAGGAAGGAGGGAGGGAGAGAGGCAGGGGGACAATGGCTGAAAAACTTCCTATTGGGCAGCGTGTTTACTATCTGGGTGACAGGGTCAAGAGAAGCTCAAACCTCAGCATCACACAATATACCCTTATAACAAACCTGCACACGTACCCACTGAATGTAAAATAAAAATGCAGAATTTTAAAAAAGAAAAAAAAGAAAAGAATTCTAGATAATACCACGGACAGGACTTTTCTTTCTGTTTTTCAAAGGGAGTCTCACTCTGTCACCCAGGCTGGAGTACAGGGGCACAATCTTGGCTCACTGCAACCTCGGCCTCCCAGGTTCAAGCAATTTGCCTGTCTCAGCCTCCTGAGTAGCTGGGACTACATGCACACGCCACCATGCCCGGCTAATTTTTGTATTTTTAGTAGAGACGGGGTTTCACCATCTTGGTCAGGAGGCTGAGGTAGGAGGATCACTTGAGCCCAGGAGTTGAAAACTGTAGTGAGCTATGATGGCACCACTATACTCCAGCCTGGATGAGAGAGAGAGACAGAGAGAGAGAGGAGGGAGGGAAGGAAGGAAGGGAGAGAGGGTGGGTGGGAAAAAAATAGAAAGGGAGAGAGAGAAAGAAAAAGAAAGAGGAAGGAAGGAAGGGAGAGAGAAAGAGAAAGAGAAAGGAAAGGAAAGGAAAGGAAAAGACAAGACAAGACTCCTTTAACACAACCTGACGTGGTGTGTCTGCAACTAATTCTCCAGCCTTTCCTCCCCAGCCAAGTGGGCTTTTATTCATTTATTGAACAGAAAGTCTCTCGGCCCCACCTCCTTCCCTGGTTGCCATTTCAGTTCCCAGGTCCTGGAATGCACTCTCCCATCTTCCCAAGCCCTTCATTGACACCCAATTCTTCAAATTTCAACTCAGTGGCTGGTTACCTCTCCAGGGAAGCTTTCCCTGCCCACCCCACAGGATCTCCCCCAATCAAATCACATTTTCCTGCTGTCACTATCATAGCACCTTGCATTTGTCCTTTCTAACATGTTTCTGTTCCAATCATGTTCCTGTGTGATTATTTCATTAACATCTATTTCTACCTCTAGACCATAAGCCCCTGGAGAGCAGCCCCAGAATCTGGGTTTGTACTCATCACTCATCATGCATTCCATGCATTCCCAGTCTAGTCTCTGGACATTCAATAAATATTTGTTGAATGAATGTTTCCCTATCTGTAAAATAAGAAGAGCTCACCTAGATTTCAATCCATAAGCCTGGATTCTGGGATCCTCCACTCCTCCCTCCAAAGCCGACTACCCAAAAATCCCAGGAAATTCCAGATTGTATCTTCCTCATTAACATATTACAAACTTGATTATCCTTCAATTCCCTGAGGCTTACTGGGAGCTCCCAGACCCTGGGGATTTGACAGCAGGAGAGAGATAGGAAATCCTGGTGAGTCACTGAGGGCTACTCATTTCGGAGTTTTTTTTTTTTTTTTTTTTTTGAGACAGAGTATGGCTCTGTCGCCCAGGCTGGAGTGCAGTGGCGCAATCTCGGCTCACTGCAAGCTCCGCCTCGCTGGTTCACGCCATTCTCCTGCCTCAGCCTCCCAAGTAGCTGGGACTACAGGCGCCCACCACCACGCCCGGCTATATATATATATATATATATATATATATATATTTTTTTTTTTTTTTTTGTATTTTTAGTACAGACGGGGTTTCACCGTGTTAGCCAGGATGGTCTCAATCTCCTGACCTCGTGATCCGCCCACCTCGGCCTCCCAAAGTGCTGGGATTACAGGCGTGAGCCACCGCGCCCGGCCAATTCCGAGTTTTTTCAAACTACTGCAGCCTCTCCCATTGCTGTGGTAACTGGATGGAAATGCATCTAGCACGAGAAAATGTACATAAAGATTACCTCCCTCCCTCCTCTAGGTTTCTGCAGGTGAGAAGGTGTCATGATAGAATAACGAACATTTCCCATGAGGCTGGCACTGTGCTCTACATTCGAACTCACTTAATACAACAACCCCATAACAAGGTAGGTACCACTATGGTTCTATATTAAAGATGAAGAAAGTTGCAGCACAGAAACATCTGGTAACCTGCTCAAGGTCACAAAACTCCAGAGACCTTGCTCTTAACCACTATACCACACTGCCTCTTTCTTAAAAAGCAAATATCACCAAAAAGAGACATTTAGTGACAACCATTTGTCCCACCGGCTGCTGCAGAACAGTGCTTCGCTAATGGAGGCAGGAGGGAGGAAGGTGGGGGTTGGCATCTCACGGGTCACATGGCAAACACTGCTTTCTCAGGCTGAAACTCAAGAGCGGTGATGCTTGTGGAATGAACACTGACAGGTTTCCCCCTCCTCCAAGAACAATCACTAGTCTGTAGGGAGCTTCAGTTCTCTGCCCAGAGCTGCGGGTTTCTTTCTTTTTTTTTTTTTTTTTTCAGGAAGTAAACCATGTGCATCAATTATCAGGAACCCTTTAATTCAACTGGGACCCCAAACAAACACCCCGCTTTAACCCCGGGTGATGTGATACAAACAATTTACAACGCCTCAAGACCCTGCAGCATCCCGAGTAAGTAGACCGTGATCTAGCAGACAATAAAATGCAAGCCCGTGCTCATACATTGTAGGGGATTGAATGCGCCTTAAACAAAAGGATGCTATCTCCAAAATAGCACGCTCGCTGCCTTTGCTGGGCACTCAGCACGGTACCTGGCCTGCAGGTTGTCAGATTCCACCGGGCTTGGAATAAAATCCAAACTCTTTACCGTTGCCTCCTACGTCTTACATGATCTGGCGAAACTCATCTGCCTCCTAATCTCCAACGCCACTGGTTTTCTTTCCATATCCCCAGTACTCAGCTCCTTTGGGTCTATGGCAATTGTACTTGCTGTTCCCCCTGCCTGCATCAGTCCTAGAGCTTGCCCTGACCGCATCCTTCTCATCATTCAGATCTCAACGCAAGCATCACCTCCTTCCCCTGAGGCCTTGGGCTTTCAACGTCCCATTCCCCACCCCACATCATTCTAGACTGGAAGCTCTAGAGCGGGCGTTAGAACACTGTCCGGCCCTCAAGCCTTCAATACTTCAACAAATGCTTGTTGAATCCAAAAACTCTGATTACCCTTCAATCTGCCAGCTCACCCCACTCCCTCTCAAAATACCTAGGAGAATTCATTTATAAAGAAAACATAAGCAAGCGACAGCGTAACACATCGACTCAAAACAAAGCCGGTAATCCGGGGCTGAACTGGTCAATGGCATCTAAAGAAGGCCCCAAGAAAACCCCTTCCTGATCGTGCACACACTTTTCAAGAGGCGAAACCAGGGGGCCAGGGCGGCCGCCGGCGCAGCGCTGCCTACCTTGAACTCCGCGGAAAGTTGGGGCGTGTATTCGCGAGTCCAGAGCGCGCGCACCAGCGCCGCCAGCTGCTCGGTGACCTCGGCGCGGCCTGGCGCCGCCCGGTAGCGCCCCAGCGCCAGGAACTCAGCCAGCAGGTCGGTGTTGCTGAGACACTGCACCACGGCGTTCATGAAACAGGTGTTGCCGTGGTTCTTCAAGCCCTGAGCGCCCGGCGGCCGCGCCCCATCGCCGGCGGGGAGCTGGAGCTGGGGCTGGGGTCCGGGCGGGCGCTCCTCCCCGGGGCTCCCGGGGGCCGCTGGAGCCGGGCCCGGGGCGCAGGCGAAGCCCCCCTCACCGTCGCCATCGCAATATCCCGGCTGGGGCCGGGGCGGCGAGTCCCCGGGGCGGGAGCGGCTGCCCAGTGCCAGCAGGAAGCGGCTGAACAGGCGGCGCAGGGAGCGGCGGCGGCGGGGCCGGGGCGCGGGCGGTCCCCCTCCTGCCGCGTCCCCAGGGCCCGGGTCCATGGCTGCCGCCGGCGCAGCTCCAGGCTCGGAGCCCCCGGGCCCGAGGCGGACGAGCGGCCAGCAGGCCCTACAGCTTCGCTAAGGCGCCTGGTGCCGGCTACCTGCGGGCCAGGTGTGCGGGGACGGGGCGGAGGCGGAGCCAAGGGCGGGGCAGCCCCGCCCCGCGCGGGAATCCGGCCGCACGACCAGCCCCCTGCAGGGCAGCGCAGGGCCACCCCTACCCCTGCCTGGTGCCGCCCCCGCGGCGCTGACTGGGAGTCGTCGTGGTCGGGTTCCCCACCCTTCCTTACCTCGTAAACCGACAGACCTGGGTTTCGCCTCTGCTGCTGTTCCTCGAGCAGCCTTCGAGCAGTGGAAATTATGGAGGAATGAACATTCTGAAAGCGCCCAGTAAATGGCAAAGGCCTGGCTACTGCAGGAAGAAAAGGGCAAGGCAGGCATCTCCAGAGCACAGCCTCGGGCGTGGTGAGAGGCGCGCGCTGGGTGCTGTGTGGGGGTGGGGAGCGCTTTTGTGCACCGCTGGTTCCTCCGCAGGCTCAGGTGTGTGCGGACAGGTGTCGCCACCCCCTTTCAGACCGTCTGCCCTTTTAGGGGAGGCAGAGCCTGTGCCTGCACCCGCCCACTCAGGACCCGAACTGGGAGCCACGTGTTGCCCTGTAAAAAAAAAAAAAAAAAAAAAAAAAAAAAAAGCCCCCGAGTGGTTGTGGTTTGCTTTTTTTACACCACAGATTGGGTTAGAATCATTTTCCAAACACTTGTGAAACTTGATCATCCTTGCTTTAATCGGCAAGGAAGGGGGCTCAGAGGGGTTATCGCAACGTAGGGAGGCCGCCCGACCTGTAAGCAGGGAAACCGGAACTCGACCTGGATCTCTGGACTGCCGGGTTCAGGCCCTTTCCAACCTCAGTATTTGCTTACCAGGAAGTTTTCAAGCTCTCAGGCGCGCCCCCTACGCGGTTTCTGGTTCACTCAACGCACTATCCTTGCTGAATGATTGCCCAATCAGAATTAGTTTGGCCTTGTCCCGCCCTTGATTCCCTGGGTAACCCTGGGCCCCCCGCCCCCTCTTGATCCCATGCAACTGTCAGGTTTATAATTAATCTGGCAAGATCTTGCAAAATGAGTTTCTGGTCAATTTCTAGCTCAGAAAGAGATCAGCACCATGTGAGACGCAGTATTCTAACGCCCTGAAATGTTACTTGTTGTTTAATAAGTGATAATCATTTATTAAATATTCTTGATCCTGGCCGGACTTGGTGGCTTACACCTGTAATCCCAGCAGCACCTTGGGAGGCCGAGATGGGCAGATCACCTGACGTCAGGAGTTTTAGACCAGCCTTGCCAACATGGTGAAACCACGTCTCTACCAAAAATACAAAAATTAGCCGGGTGTGGTGGCGCATGCCTGTAATCCCAGCTACTTAGGAGGCTGAAGCAGGAGAATCGCTTGATTCAGTGAGCGGAGATCGCGCCATTGCACTCCAGTCGGGCCACAAGAGCTAAACTCCGTCTCCAAAAAAAAAAAAAGTCTTGATCTTTCAAACCGGGTTGCAGCAGTTACCTCATGCAAAAAAAGCAGCATTAAAGAATAAATAACATGCTTAAAACATCAGACTGTACTGTGAATCGGAGACTTGTGTTCTGGAAAATGCCATTATTTACCCCTCTCTGGAAAAAGATACCCGGTTGGGTGATTAATACACAAGGACATAAGGTCCATTTCATCACCCTTCTGGTGGAAAGCACGGAAGAAAGATGTAATGGCCAACTCCAATAAAGCATCTCTGAAATTTCATCTTTCTTTGGTAATTGTCCTGAGATCCCAACACCACACATTTTCTTTGAGAAAGCATGCATGTTTCACTCTCTACCCTGTCAGGAATTCTGCCCGTGCTTTAGTACATTCGTCACTTAATTCTCACAATAACCTTTTGAGCAGGAACTTACTCTTGCTTGACAAAAGAGAAAATTGTGGCTCAGAGAATTTTTAAGAAGCCTGCCCAAGATCTGGATTTAAATCTGAGGCTAGTCCCGTATAGCTTGACCAATGAAATGACAATTAAGAAGGCAATTCGCTTTGCCTTATTTTTACAGGACAATAGCAATGCTGTCTGTGCACAGATCAGGAGGAAGGTCTGTGGGTTTTGCAGAGTTGCAGACAACAAATTATAACAGAAAACCGACAACTGAGAATTTATTCAAAATGTAAGAAGTTCTAATTAGAGTCTGCACAAATTATTCTTGAACATATTTCAATTTTAATATACAATGTAGGAATACAAAATGCATTCTATAAAGAAAAAAAAGTTTGGACTCAAGAACAAAAACAGAGCTGTGAGAAATGAAGACGAGTGTTGGAGTTATCTAAAATCGGTCTTCAACAGGACTGTGTGCAATTCCGAGGCTCAGAGACATGTCATCAGTTTCAAGAGGTGTATGGGTACTTCCATCGCAAAATGGCCCCGTCGGCACTTACGCTAACGATATATTGATTTCCTGGACTTATGCGGATGCGTGTGATGTTGCCACTGTGTCCCACCCCAACGTGAGTCACTTCACCCTCATTATAATCCCAAACTTTGACCAGATGGTCATTTCCACCTGAAAAAGATAAACACGGATATGGCATTGCTGCAATACAAGAGAGAAACAACCCTGATTTCAAATAACTGGATCGTTTTCCACACGGTCCCCGTGTACCTATCTTTGTAATAACACTTTTACTTGATTATAAAAATCTATCTGTTGCGGTAAGTTTGAAGGGGAGGGGGAAATACAGAGAGGTAAAAGCACATTTCATCCCACTACCCAGAAATAACCACTAGTAAAATGTTGACTTGGTTCCTTCCAGTCTTTTATCTGTGAGTATACTGGTATACATATACATTATATATGTGATTGGGATTACACTATGTCTAGTTTGATACCTGCCTTATAGTCAATGTATTTGTGAAACAATTCATTTAGTGCATTTATTTATTTATTTATTTATTTATTTATTTAATTTTTTGAGACGGAGTCTCTGTCGCCCGGGCTGGAGTGGAGTGGCGTGATCTCAGTTCACTGCAGCCTCCGCCTCCTGGGCTCAAGCCATTCTCCTGTCTCAGCCTCCTGAGTAGCTGGGATTATAGGTGCACACCACCATGCCCAGCTAATTTTCGTATTTTTAGTAGAGACGGGGTTTCACCACGTTGGCCAGGCTGGTCTCGAACTCCTGACCCCAGGTGATCCACCTGCCTCGGCCCCCCAAAGTGCTGGGATTACAGGCATGAGCCACCGTGCCCGGCCGCATTTATTTGTTAATATCCTGATGAATCAAAGAGCTTGGCAGGAAATGATAATGATGTTCCAATCGGCGTGTTTGGGCGGTAAATGCCTCTTTGAAATAATGGCTAATTCATTTGTTTTGGTGGGGGGGGGGCATCGCATCATGCAATAATAAAGTGGAATTAACAGACACGTTTAAGACTTCAGAAGGATGCTGGACAGCCCAGGCCATTTAAAGGCCGCATTTCTATTATCAATGCCTACCACAAAAAGCAAGCCTAGCAACCTACGTCTTAGCCTTTATTTGCGCCCTTAAGGCTCTTGTGCAAATGTTTCCCCTCATTGAAATGTGACTTCTGGATTTTTCTTTCTCCGCTACATTGGCTGCTGTATTGGTTGCAGTCTGATTCTAACCAAGTTGCCTTGAGACACTTTTGTGATCTTTTCCGATTCCCTCTGGCCTGGGAGTTCCTTCTAGGTCCTCGTCTAAATAAGCCAGGCTTGGCTTTTTCCTATCCCAGGACTAACCTGTGACAAAGTGCACCCCTTCCTGTGTGATATCCATGCCATTTATCGACCCAGACAGGGAACCTTCCAATTCTCTGATTACTGTCCCATCAAATACTTCCCAGTAAGCAATCTGGAATTCAGGAAAGAAGCATTAAGCAGGACTCAGCTCCGGAGAGTCATCCATGCACACGCTAACAAAAGATGGCTCTACTTTATATAGAAGGGAGCAAAAATACACCACGGGATGATACTGGCTGAAATTATAAATAGACTACAGCAGGGGGTGGCAAAACCATTTTAATATTTTTAGTATTGGTTTTAAATTTGCATTCTATTTAAAGAGATGTTGATGTGCTGATAAACCTGGATTAAGGCAGAAAGGGCTTTTGATAAGACTAAGCAGATTGAGCCTGAAGCAAGCTGTAACAGAAAGAACAGCCTCTGCATCCACAGCTAAGCTTCAGGCCTAGAGAGAGGAAAAGCATTTTCTTCCTTCCCACTGGGGGATGAGCACTCCCCACTCCCTAGAGTTCTAGAGACTGGGCCCTCCCTCTTCCTCACCCCACCCTTATTCCCAACTTTCCCTTCTGCTCCAAAGCACTGAGATATTCCACAGGGTGGAGTTTAAAGAGGAACTGGTAACCTTGGTTCCCTGTTGGGGAGCAGAACTACCTTAGGGGTGGAGAGACAAGGTGCCTAAACGAGGGTAATTTTTTTCCTGAATATACTGCCTTTGTACCTTGAACTTTGTGAATGCACAATCTATTCAAAATTTAAATTTCCTTCTCAGGAAAGAAAGCTTCTATTTATGATAGCAAAGACAGGGAATCAACCGAAATGCCCATCAATGATAGACTGCATAAGGAAAATATGATACAGCCAGCCGGGTCCAGCAGCTCACATCTGTAATCCCAGCACTTTGAGAAGCTGAGTTGGGCCCTTTGCTTGAGGTCAGGAATACGAGACCAGCCTAGGCAATATGAGGACACCCCATCTGTACTAAAAATACAAAGATTAGCTAGATGTGGTGGCACACACCTGTAGTGCCAGCTACTTGAGAGGGTGAGGCATGAGAATCACTTGCACCCAGGAGGTGGAGGTTGCAGGAAGTTGCAGGGAGCCAAGATTGTGCCACTGCACTCCAGCCTGGGCGGCAAAGTGAGACTCTGTCTCAAAAAAAAAAAAAAAACAGAATAAACTTAAGAAAATGTGGCACATATATGCCACGGAATACTATGCAGCCATAAAAAGGGACAAGATCACGTCCTTTTGCAGGGACATGGATGGAGTTGGAAGCCATTATCCCCAGCAAACTAATGCAGGAGCAGAAAACCAAACACCACCTGTTCTCACTTACAAGTGGAAGCTGAACAATGAAAACACATGGACCCATGGGGGTAAACAACACGCTCTGGGCACCTGTCGGGGGGTGGTTGGGGAGAGGAAGAGCATCAGGAAGAATAGCTAATGCATGCAGGGTTTAATACCGAGGTGATGGGATGATCTTTGCAGCAAACCACCATGGCACATGTTTACCTGTGGAACAAACCTGTACATCCTGAGCATGAACTTAAAATAAGGTTGAAGAAAAAAAAGAAAAGAAAAAAAACAAAACAAAAAGAGTGCTTGACCAGGAATCAGGAGTGCAAACTTGCATGTGCATTTCATTCATTTCTCATTGCTTCATGTTGGAAACGTGCTGTGTTCCAGTCACCAGTCACTATGCCAGGAGTCTGTATTCCTCTGAATCTAGCTAGACATTGTGCATACTATTTCTTTTTAATTTTTGTCTTTTGCTTTTAATGTCTGTTGATGCTTGATCATGTTAACAAAAAAATTCTGGTTTCATAGTAAACGCCTAAAGAGATAGAAAACCATGCCAGAGCCCATGTTTCTCAGGAATCACACCCACAGAAGTACTTGGAACTTGACTGCCTGCCTTCCCAGCCAAAGAAGCCAAACTGATACTCTTCTGGGCAGCCCTAGTAGGGCTCCATCTTACCGGAGTGTCCTCTGCCAGAGATGCCCTTCCCTGAGGTCTTGGCATTGGGTGGGTCTTTCTGTAATTCAGGCCTCAGCTCAGAGGCTGTTCCTTAAGGAGGCCTTCACCCACTACCCTAGCTGAAGGAGCTTCCCCCAGCCCACCAGTATCATATCACCTGTTCTATCTCCTTTCTCAGTCCTCTCACCATCTCATGTCTTGTTCACTTGTTACTCATCGTCCACTCACGGATTGGTTCATGTGTGTATTAGCCAATTCCATCCCCTCCTGCCCAAAATAAATTAGGGAAGTAAGGTTCATGACAGCAGGGACCCCTTGCTTGCTCCAAGGGTGAACATTCCCCCAAACAGAAGCATGAACCTTCACCTTCCTCTTTAACTGGGAAATCTATACCATATGTAGAATTTTTTTTTTTAGACAGAGTCTTGCTCTCTCACCCAGGCTGAAGTGCAGTGGTGCAATCTTGGCTCACTGCAACCTCTGCTTCCCAGGTTCAAGCAATTCTCATGCCTCAGCCTCTTGAGTAGCTGGGATTACAGGCGCCCTCCACCACGCTCTACTAATGTTTTGTAGAGATGTGGTTTCACCATGTTGGCTAGGCTAGTCTCGAACTCCTGACCTCAGGTGATCTGCCCGCCTCGGCCTCACAAAGCGCTGCGCTGGAATTACAGGCGTGAGCCACCACGTTTGACTCCGTGTGTGGATTTTTAGTGTATTGATGAAGTACAGTGCTGAGAGATGAGGAGCTCTATTGCCTTTCTGTTTGAATTTAGTCAAAGTAATAACCGGTTTGGGCACAGCAATTCTACTCCAGTCTAGAAATTCCCTAATAATAAAAACCAATCTATTGACTACCTACTATGTGCCAGGCCCCCTGCTATAAGCCCCACAGGTGAGCATGACTTTAATCCTCACTCTGTGAGGTTAGTGGTACCATTTCCACTTAACAGGCAGGGAAGTGAAGACACTGGAAGGTGATATGGCCTTTCCAAAGTGACATGGCTGATTGATGACAGACACCATTGGAACCAAGATGGTTTGACTTCAGAGCCTGCAGCCTCCACCACAACGCCTCACTGCTTCTCTCTTGCACTGGAAAGATCTCAGCTCTCGCTGGGAGGACTTACCTTTCTGTCTGTTCCGCTGGTGATGATCTGGAACTCCTCGGGGTGATAGCACACACACTGGAATAAGGTGTTGGCTAGTATCATCTGATTCCTCCTGAGACGCCTGGAAAGTAGATTCAAAAGCTGCGAAAGTCGACTTTCTCTTCCCTAGGAAATGTATTCACTATTCAGGCTGGATTTGGTGCAAGCTGGGATTTGGGTTGGTGTATCTCTGTGCCAAACATCTCGTGCTGCCCGGCATGGTGGGGCCTGTATTTCTTCAAAACAGACTTCAGGTCACCCCTCTCCTCTCTACTTCTATGTACTCTCGTTGACCTATCATTGACCACCAGAGGACAACGGGAAGGGCCCTCTCCTAAAGACAGAGCACAGAACTCAACGAGAACCCTTAAGTTCTAGTGAAAAAGAAGCAGAAGAGGCTGAACTCAGAGCCAAACTGCCGCCTCCCACACAATGTACTTGATTCTTGAGGCCACCATTTGGAAGTGGAGCTCCTTACAGTCTGAGAAGCAGGATGTGGGGAGAGGTATTTTATTTTATTTATGTTTTCACCATCGATGTATCTTTAATTCACAAATAAAAGCTGTAGCAAGATGTCACGTACACATTTGTACACAGCTTTGGACATACCAGATCATGCATAACCCTCAGAAAACACAAGCCTGTCACGTGGGGATGTCGCAAAAGCTGGCACGCTCAACCCTTGTCTGCCTATGGTAAGAAGTCCCTCCCAAGACACCCCCCATCCCGCCCAGGGTGCCCCCAAGAGGGAGCTGGCCTCCTGCAGCTGAAGAGAGCCCGGCCTGGGAAGGGTATTTTAAAAATGGGTATTATGGGCCGAGTGCAGTGGCTCACGCCTGTAATCCCAGCACCTGTGGGAGGTCAAGGCAGGCAGATCACCTGAGGTCAGGAGATCGAGGTCAGCCTGGCCAACATGGTGAAACCCCCTCTCTACTAAAACTACAAAAAATTAGCCAGGCATAGTGGCGGATGCCTGTAATCCCGGCTACTCGGGAGGCTGAGGCAGGAGAATCACTTGAACCCAGGAGGCAGGGGCTGCAGTGAGCCAAGATCATGCCACTGCACCACGCCTGGCCAAGATCTGCATTTTAAACCAGCATTTCAGTTGATTTTTATGTGCATAATGGAACCCCTGCCTTAGATACTGTACCAAGAACTATGTAAATATCGCTTCTCCTTCCATAGACAATGTGGTGGGTGGCCATCTCACAGGCCAGGCTTTCCTGGCTAAAAAATGCACCTTCTGCACAGTTGCTTCTCATTATGGAAGTTTTCAAACCTGGTATCTGAGCTGAGCATTTTTAAAGATTTTGGCACGAGAATTCCTGCTACACAGCAGAACAGCTTTAAGGATTTGAGGCAGTCACAAACCATCCATAGAAATAAGTTGAGACACGTCCTTCTAGTTCTATATTTTCCCGGGAGGAAGGTCAGGTATATAGCCTAACACTTCCTACAAGTGTGGTCCTTGAACCAGTGCCCTCAGTTGGGAGCTTCTCAGAAATGCGGAATCTCAGGTATCACATTAAATTTATTGAATCAAAATCTACGTGTTTAACAAGATCCCCAGGAGACACACAGGGCTAGAAGACAAAAGCTTGCTTTGTGGGGGCTTTTTGTTTGTTTGTTTGCTTGCTTTTTTAAGACGAAGTCTCATTCTGTTGCCCAGGCTGGAATGCGGTGGCATGATCTCAGCTCGCTGCAACCTCTGCCTCCCGGGTTCAAGCGATTCTCCTGCCTCAGCCTCCTGAGTAGCTGGGATTACAGGCATGCACTACCACGCCCGGCTATTTTTTGTATTTTCAGTAGAGATGGGGTTTCACCATATTGGTCAGGCTGGTCTCAAACTCCCGACCTCGTGATCCTCCCACCTCAGCCTCCCAAAGTGCTGGGATTACAGGCATGAGCCACCGTGCTCGGCAGTGCTTTGTGTTTTTTTAATGTGTTAAGTACACAGTGAGTTCTCATTCCCATCAAGTGTATCTCATATTCTTTGTCATGCATACCTCCTTCCTCCCATCTTTGCACTTATCCTCGTCTCTCTTATGCAGTGATATAAAGGCAGTGCCTCGTAGGAGTGGTAGAGGGGTGATAGGTGGGTGGGGAGAGGGGTTGGAGGAATAGGGTCTGATTCTAAAATAAAAACACAGCAAAAGTGCTTATAGTCAAAAATTCAAAAAGCCACTTTTCAAAAATCCTTTGAGTTACTCCTACAATAAAGTTCATATGCTTCGGTCTAGTTAGTTTGAAGTTAGTCATTCTATGGGGGTGTGATATGCTCAGGGCATAAGAGGTCCCTGGGAATGTGGCCAACCGAGGAGAAAGGCAAATGTATGTCCCACCAGCATCCCTCCCCTCCATGGGGAGTTCATGCTGGGCTTCATCTAACTGACTGGAATGATAAGAGGCACTGCCTGCATTAGTTATTTTTCTTTTTTCTTTCTTTCTTTCTTTTTCTTTCTTTTGAGACAGAGTTTCACTCTTGTTGCCCAGGCCAGAGTGCAATGGCGTGATCTCAGTTCACTGCAACCTCCGCCTCCTGGGTTCAAGCCATTCTCCTGCCTCAGCCTCCCAAGTAGCTAGGATTACAGGCACACACCACCACGCCCAGCTAATTTTTGTATGTTTAGTAGAGAAGGGGTTTCACCACATTGGCCAGGCTGGTCTCAAACTCCTGACCTCAGTGATCCGCCCTCCTCAGCCTCCCAAAGTGCTGGGATTACAGGCAGGAGCCACCGTGCCCGGCCTTACATTCGTTATTTTTCTTGCCACCTTTCATTTGGGACACTTAGGGTTGAATTCGTGTTAAGTCAAACCATGCTTCACCGTGTGGACACAGAAAGCTATTTCCCTATCTCACCAGAAACTTCTTCTTTTTTTTTTTTTTTTTTTGAGACGGAGTCTCGCTCTGTCTCCCGGGCTGGAGTTGCAGTGGCCGGATCTCAGCTCACTGCAAGCTCCGCCTCCCGGGTTCATGCCATTCTCCTGCCTCAGCCTCCCGAGTAGCTGGGACTACAGGCGCCGCCACCTCGCCCTGCTAGTTTTTTGTATTTTTTAGTAGAGACGGGGTTTCACCATGTTCACCAGGATGGTCTCGATCTCCTGACCTCGTGATCCACCCGTCTCGGCCTCCCAAAGTGCTGGGATTACAGGCTTGAGCCACCGCGCCCGGCCTCACCAGAAACTTCTAACATTCAGTTCTTCCTGGAAATTTTAACCCTTCCCACCAGCATCGATAAACCATGGACAGTCATGAACGGCTTCTGATGAACATCCCTTTACTGTGTTGCCTTCAATAAGATTTCTGGCCGGGCGCGGTGGCTCAAGCCTGTAATCCCAGCACTTTGGGAGGCCGAGACAGGCGGATCACGAGGTCAGCAGATCGAGACCATCCTGGCTAACCCGGTGAAACCTCGTCTCTACTAAAAAATACAAAAAAAACTAGCCGGGCGAGGTGGCGGGCGCCTGTAGTCCCAGCTACTCGGGAGGCTGAGGCAGGAGAATGGCGTAAACCCGGGAGGCCGAGCTTGCAGTGAACTGAGATCCGGCCACTGCACTCCAGCCTGGGCAACATAGCGAGACTCTGTCTCAAAAAAAAAAAAAAAAAATTAAAAAAAAAAAATAAGATTTCTACGCTTCATTTGAATCTTCTCTCATGTTCAATAAACTGTTGGCATGATTGGATTTTGGAGGTAGCACTGCATCCTCCCCATCAAGGTACCTACACAAGGTCCCAAATGATACAAGTCCCATCGTTGCTGGCGGTGACACACTCCTCGTTGTTCCTCTTCACCCTAATGCAGGAGACTGAGGACTTGTGTTCCTTCAGGGCCTCCTCCAGCTTCTGGGTCTGACAGCCTATCTGCCATACCCTCACCTGAAAGCCACAGAACACAGGATCTTGATACATACTTGGGACTTCTGAAGGGATAGGAAAAGGGTCCAAGAGCTTTTTCACCTTTGCTATGCTTGATTTATGTGTGTGTGGTTTTTTGGTTTTTTTTTTTTTTTTTTTGAGGTGGAGTCTCGCTCTGTCGCCCAGGCTGGAGTGCAGTGGCATGATCTCGGCTCACTGCAAGCTCCGCCTCCCAGGTTCACGCCATTCTCCTGCCTCAGCCTCCTGAGTAGGTGGGACTACAGGTGCCCGCCACCACGCCCGGCTAATTTTTTTGTATTTTTTGTAGAGACGGAGTTTCACCATGTTAGTCAAAATGGTCTCGATTTCCTGACCTTGTGATCTGCCCGTCTCAGCCTCCCAAAGTGATGGGATTACATGCGTGAGCCATAGCACCCGGCCCGATTTGTGTTTTTTTAAATTCCCTGTCTTCGTCTCGGTTGGGTGGGGTGGGAATGCTAAGTTGAAGGACAGGAATATTCATGTATAAGATGTGATCATCTTCAACAGGGCTTGAAAAATGCTACTAACAATCCTGTACCTGCTTGTACATACAGGCTGAGAAATTTAATCAGACACCTGCTATGCAAGTTGATAATGCAAGGGCCAACACCAAACCGAGTGAAATAATGTCTGTTCACTTCTGCTGATCACTGCTCTCAAATTTCTGGTACCATTGGGAAATTTTGTGGGTACCCAGAGCCATATTTAAACTTTCATGATCAGTTGTTCAATTTTGATCATTTAAAAGCAATGGTTCCCAACTTGACTGAATCCAATACCTATTTTATATCACAAATATTTCCAAATGCCTGTATATCATCCTGGAGTAAAATTCATAGGTAATACAACTACCTACACACAAAATTTAAAATCATCAATATGATGCTTTAATAAAAGGGATAGGTAAAAGGAAAGTTGTTTAGTTAGTATAGTATTCCTTTATTTATTTTTTTTTTATTTTTTGAGATGGAGTCTTGCTCCATCTCCCAGGCTAGAGTGCAATGGCGTGATCTCGGCTCACTGCAACCTCCGCCTCCTGGATTCAAGCAATTCTCCTGTCTCAGCCTCCCAGGTAGCTGGGACTACAAGAATGCACCACCACACCTGGCTGATTTTTTTTTTTTTTTTTTTTTTTGAGACAAAGTCTCGCTTTGTCACCCAGGCTGGAGTGCAATGGTGTGATCTTGGCTCACTGCAGCCTCCGACTCACCGCGCCCGGCCTAATTTTTGTATTTTTAGTAGAGACAGCGTTTGGCCATGTTGGCCGGGCTGGTCTCAAACTCCTGACCTCAGGTGATCCACCTGCCTCGGCCACCCAAAGTGCTGAGATTACAGGCATGAGCCACCACTCCTGGCCAGTATTCTTTTAATGGACAAAGGATATGTCACAACTATACCAGAAAACATAGTAGTCAGACGCTTACACCTTCTTATAATGACTATGTTGGATTTATGAAAAATAAGATGAGCACAAACTATTCTGTTCATCCTATGACAGGGGATTAAGAAAAGGAAAAGAAAACATCTCAAAGAAAAAGGGAAGACTTTGGGGTAGGAAAGAATCTGGGGCACAGAGGAGGAGAGATTCAGAGAAAAATGTGCAAGTAAAAAGTGTTACAGCCTCCTCAAAATAATGGAAAGAAAAAGCTGAGCGTGATCGTTTAAAAATAATGGTCAAAACATCTGGGTGTATTAAAGAATTGATGCTAGGCCGGGTGCAGTGGCTCACGCCTGTAATCCCAGCACTCTGGGAGGCCAAGGTGGGCAGATCACAAGGTCAGGAGATCGAGACCATCCTGGTTAACATGGTGAAACCCCGTCTCTACTAAAAATACTACAAAAAAATTAGCCGGGCATGGTGGCGGGCACCTGTAGTCCCAGCTACTTAGGAGGCTGAGGCAGGAGAATGATGTGAACCTGGGAGGTGGAGGTTGCAGTGAGCCGAGATCGCGCCACTGTACTCCAGCCTGGGCAACAGAGCGAGACTGTCTCAAAAAACAAAACAAAACAAACAAAAAAAAGAATTGATGTTAAAACCATCACCTGCTTTGAAAGATAAGATGAAGACAATTTATACAACTACGATTCTTGGAGGAAGAGAGCAAGCAAGTCAAAACACTGGCAAAACACCCACGTGAATTCATTAACTCTAGTCCACACAGAACACTTTCATGTCTGTATTGTATATGTCCTTTCTGTACACAAATGTATATTCTGTGCACAAATATATATATTTATAGGCAGGGTGTGGTGGCTCATACCTGTAATCCCAGCACTTTGGGAGGCCAAGGCAGGTGGATCACCTGAGGTCAAGAGTTTGAGACCAGTCTGGCCAAAATGGTGAAACCCCATCTCCAGTAAAAATACAAAAATTAGCTGAGTGTGATGGCGGGCGCCTGTAATCCCAGCTACTCAGGAGGCTGAGGCAGGAGAATTGCTTGAACCCGGAAGGAGGAGGTTGTAATGAGCCAAGATTGAGCCACTGCACTCTCCAGACTGGGTGACAGAGTGAGACTCCATTTCAAAAAAAAAAAAAAAAAAGGTATATATTTATAATATTAGAACTTTTATTTATGACATATTTTCAGATCTCATCAGAATGTTAATTTGATCCTGCTTGAATCCTAGCACAAGTGTGTATTTTTAAAAGCAAATAGATGGCTTCCTATAAGGCAGTTGTTCTAAATACAGCGTTACTTTTTCCAGTTTCTGCTTTCAATACCTCCCCTTCCCCACCGCCACTGATGACCCTTTTACAGTCACTGGTGGTGGCGATGGCGGTGACGCCGATCCTGTGAGCACTGTTAATGACATACATCAGTCGGCCTGTCTCTGGGGCGAAGGCTCGGATTTTACCGTCGTTCCATGCTGGCATGAAAGGGAAACAAAAGGCAGGCAGGATCAGTGCACGCACCCTCTCTCCGCAGGCTGCTGGCCTCACTAAGGAGAGGCAGGCCTGGCAAGCGGCGCTGTGGTAGAGGGAAGAGACCAGCTCAACTGAATGGTGGTCATCATAGGCCCCTTTCCCCTCATACCCCACACTGGTCACACCTGGCTGAGGGAAAGGAGTGGTTTGTCTTGGCTAAACCTACCTATAGGTGCATCCCATGCCAAGTGAGGGAGGATGGGGAGAGGGGAAATGAGGGAGGCCCACTCCCACCTCTCCCACAAACCGCAAGACTTGTACACCCAACTAGCTAGATGATACTGTGCCTGAGATATATAATTGAACATTTCCAAATAATTGTTGTCATCCCACCTACCCCCACCTACCCCAATCTTTCAATGGAATGCTCCTCCTCCGCCTTCCACTATCTTTCCCATCTCAGTAAAAGTTGCCACCACCCAGCCAGTTGCCTAAGCCAACAGCCTGAGTCTTCCTTGATTACCCTCAATTCCACCTACCCAACTCAATCCAACATCCAATCCATCAGCAAGTTCCACCAGCTCTACTGTTAAAAAACATTCAAACCTGACCACCTCTCAACAGCTCCAGCGGTACCTCCTTCATCCAACGCACCACCATCTTTCTCCTGGATTATGATAACAGCTTATGCTTGCTTCCACTCTTGCTTACAACCACCTTTTAAAAATCATGTCACTTTCTTGATCAAGAACTTCCTTTTTTTTTTTTTTGAGAAGGAGTCTCACTCTGTCACCCAGGCTGGAGTGCAGTGGCATGATCTTGGCTCACTGCAAGCTCCGCCTCCCGGGTTCAAGCAATTCTCCTGCCTCAGCCTCCCGAGTAGCTGGGACTACATGTGCGTGCCACCATGCCCAGCTAATTTTTGTATTTTTAGTAGAGACGGGGTTTCACCATGTTGAACAGGACGGTCTCGATCTCCTGACCTCGTGATCCATCTGCCTCGGCCTCCCAAAGTGCTGGGATTACAGGCATGAGCCACTGCGCCCATTCAAGAACTTCCTTTTTTATTCAAAAAAAAAAAAAAAAAAAAAAAAAAAAGGCTCATGTCTATAATCCCAACACTTTGCACTTTGGGAGGCCAAGGTAGGTGGATTGCTTGAGTCTAGGAGCTCAAGACCAGCCTGGAGGACATGTCAAGACCCAGTCTCTACAAAAAATAAAAAAAAAAAAAAAAAAATTGCCAGGCATGGTGGCGTGCACCTATAGTCCCAGCTACTCAGGAGGCTAAAGTGGGAGGATTGCTTAAACCTGGCAGGTAGAGGTTGCAGTGAGTCAAGAGTCCACCACTGCACTCCAGCCTGGGCAACAGAGCGAGACCCTGTCTCAACAAAAATAAAAATAAAAAAGTGGGAGCTGGGCGCAGTGGCTCACACCTGTAATCCCAGCACTTTGGGAGGCCAAGACAGGTGGATCACTTGAGGACAGCAGTTGGAGACCAGCCTGGTCAACATGGCAAGACTCCATCTCTACTAAAAAATTTACAAAAATTAGCTAGGCCTGGTGGCAGCATGCCTGTAATCCCAGCTACTCAGGAGGCTGAGGCAGGAGAATCACTTGAACCTGGAAGGCTGGAGGTTGCAGTGAACCGATATTGCACCACTGCACTCCCGGCCTGGGCAACAGAGCATGACTCCATCTCAAACAAACAAACAAACAAACAAACCCTTCCAAAACATTTGCCCACTGCATTTAGAATTAAAATCCAATCCAAATTCCTTTATCCTCCACGGTAACTAGTATTTGCACCCACCCCCCCCAAACTCATCTCTTTTAACTTCTTTTACTAGCTCTCCCTGAACCCTTAGACCAACTACCCACTAAGCCCCAGACACACTGGCCCTCTTGCTATTCCTCAAATATGCCAAGTGATCTCCCACCTCAGGGCCTTTGTACTTGCTGTTCCCTCTGCCTGGAATGTTTTCCCCCCAGATCTTCATGTGGCTGGCACCCTCTCATAAGCTTTAATGCCACCTCTTGACCTTAGCAATTTAAAATAGAATGCTAAAGGTAGATCCCATTCAGCAAAGATTTGAGGAAGTGAGGGGATGAGGGAGTGAGCCATGGGGATATCTGGGGAAAGAATATTTCAGGCAGATATAAGAGTCAGAGCAAAGGCTCTATCTAGGCCCAGTGTGTTTGAGGAACTGCAAGAAGAAAGTATGGCTAGAAGGGGTGAGAATAAGAGGAAGAGCTCCAGGTAAGAAGGGGAAGGTCAAAGTGAAGTCACAGGGAGCCTCGCAGGTGACAGGGGGAACTTGTTATTTACTCTTAGAGGGTAAAAGACTTTTGAGCCCTAAATATGGCATATTTTGACTTATGTTTTGTTTCTTTCTTTTTTTTTTCTTTGAGATAGAGTCTGCCTCTGTTACCCAGGCTGGAGTGCAGTGGTGCAATCTCGGCTCACTGCAACCTCCACCTCCAGGGTTCGAGAAACTCTCCTTTCTCAGCCTTCCAGGTAGCTGGGACTACAGGTGTCCACCACCACACCCGGCTAATTTTTGTGTTTTTAGTAGAGATGGGGTTTCACCAAATTGGTCAGGCTGTTCTCGAACTCCTGACCACAGGCGAAACCCCATCTCTACTCAAAAAAATTGTAAAAATCGGGCCGGGCACGGTGGCTCATGCCTGTAATCCCAGCACTTTGGGAGGCCGAGGAGGGCAGATCAGGAGGTCAGGAGATCCAGACGATCCTGGCTAACATGGTGAAACCCCATCTCTACTAAAAATACCAAAAAACTAGCCGGGTGTGCTGGCGGGCGCCTGTAGTCCCAGCTACTCGGGAGGCTGAGGCAGGAGAATGGCGCGAACCCGGGAGGCGGAGCTCGCAGTGAGCCGAGATCACACAACTGCACTCCAGCCTGGGCAGCAAAGCGAGACTCCGTGTCAAACAAACAAACAAACAAACAAACAAAATTACAAAAATTAGCTGGGCGTGGTGGCGCATGCCTGTAATCCTAGCTATGTAAATCAGGTCCAGGTGCGGTGGCTCCCACCTCGGCCTCCAAAGTGCTGGGATTACAGGCGTGAGCCACCGCGCCAGGCCCTGACTTACTTTTTTTTTTTTTTTTGAGACGGAGTCTCGCTCTGTCGCCCAGGCTGGAGTGCAGTGGTGCGATCTCGGCTCACTGCAAGCTCCGCCTCCCGGGTTCACGCCATTCTCCTGCCTCAGCCTCCCGAGTAGCTGGGACTACAGGTGCCCGCCACCACGCCCGGTTAGTAGAGAGGGGATTTCACCGTGTTTGCCAAGATGGTCTCGATCTCCTGACCTCATGATCCGCCCGCCTCGGCCTCCCAAAGTGCTGGGATTACAGGCGTGAGCCACCGCGCCCGGCCCTGATTTACCTTTTAAAACAGACCTCTGGCTTCTGGCTTCTATGTTGAGAACAGACTGCGGGAAAGTATGCTGGGTGAGAAGAGAAGCGAGGAGACCTGGTAGGAAGGTACCAGAGCAATCTAGGGGAGAGATGCTGGTGGCTAAGATAAGCCGGGAGATAATGAGGAGTGACGGACCTTGGATGTACTTTGAAATGAGCGTCATCAGGAGATGTGGATGTGGGCATAAGAGAGAAAGGGGAGGCAGTGAGGACTCCAAGATTTCTGTCCTGAGCTGCCTTCGCTCTAGATGTAAGGTAAGCCCAGAGCTCCTGGCGGCACCATGTGGAGAAGACATGCGCAGGGTGGGGTAGGGACGCTAACAAGGAGGAGACAGGGCCAAGAAAAGAATGGTGAGGGCCGGGCGCGGTGGCTCACGCTTGTAATCCCAGCACTTTGGGAAGCCGAGGTGGGTGGATCACCTGAGGCCAGGAGTTCAAGACCAGCTTGGTCAACATGGCGAAACCCCATTTCTACTAAAAATACAAAAAAATTAGCCGGTCGTGGTGGTGCACGCCTGTAATCCCAGCTACTCGGAAGGCTGAGGCAGCAGAATCGCTTGAACTCGGGAGGCAGAGGTTGCAGTGAGCCGAGATCGTGCCATGGCACTCCAGTTTGGGCAACAAGGGTGAAACTCCATCTCAAAAAAAATAAAGAAAGAGAGAGAGAGAGGAAGGGAGGAAGGGAGTGAGGAAGGGGGGAAGAAGGAAGGGAGGGAGGAAGAGAGGGAGGGAGGGAGAGAGGAAGGAAGGGAGGGAGAAAGGGGGAAGAAGGAAGGGAGGGAGGAAGAGAGGGAGGGAGGGAGAGAGGGAGGAAGGGAGGGAGGGAGTGAGGAAGGGGGAAGAAGGAAGGGAGGGAGGAAGGGGGGAAGAAGGAAGGGAGGGAGGAAGAGAGGGAGGGAGGGAGGGAGAGAGGGAGGAAGGGAGGGAGGGAGTGAGGAAGGGGGGAAGAAGGAAGGAAGGGGGGAAGAAGGAAGGGAGGGAGGAAGAGAGGGAGGGAGGGAGAGAGGGAGGAAGGGAGGGAGGGAGTGAGGAAGGGGGGAAGAAGGAAGGGAGGGAGGGAGGGGGGGAAGAAGGAAGGGAGGGAGGAAGAGCGGGAGGGAGGGAGAGAGGGAGGAAGGGAGGGAGGGAGTGAGGAAGGGGGGGAAGAAGGAAGGGAGGGAGGAAGGGGGGGAAGAAGGAAGGGAGGGAGGAAGGGGGAAGAAGGAAGGGAGGGAGGAAGGGGGGAAGAAGGAAGGGAGGGAGGAAGGAAGGGAGGGAGGGAGGGAGGAAGGGGGGAAGAAGGAAGGGAGGAGGAGGAAGGGGGGGGAAGAAGGGAGGGAGGGAGGGAGGGAGGGGGAGAGAGGGAGGAAGGGGGGAAGAAGGGAGGGAGGGAGGAAGGGGGGGAAGAAGGAAGGGAGGGAGGAAGAGAGGGAGGAAGAGAGGGAGGGAGGGAGAGAGGGAGATGGGCTCCTGGTGTCACCATTTTAATAGCTGTCCCTAAAGGAAGGGAGGGAGGAAGGGGGGAAGAAGGAAGGGAGGGAGGAAAGAGGGAGGGAGGGAGGGAGGGAGGGAGTGAGGAAGGGGGGAAGAAGGAAGGGAGGGAGGAAGGGGGAAGAAGGAAGGGAGGGAGGAAGAGCGGGAGGAGGGGAGGGAGAGAGGGAGGAAGGGAGGGAGGGAGGGAGGAAGGGGGGAAGAAGGAAGGGAGGGAGGAAGGGGGGAAGAAGGAAGGGAGGGAGGAAGGGGGAAGAAGGAAGGGAGGGAGGAAGGGGGGAAGAAGGAAAGGGATGGAGGAAGGGGGGAAGAAGGAAGGGAGGGAGGAAGGGAGGGAGGGGGGGAGAGAGGGGGAGGGAGGGAGAGAGGGAGGGAGGGAGGGAGGAAGGAAGGGAGGGAGGGAGGGAGGGAGGGGGGAAGAAGGAAGGGAGGGAGGAAGGGGGGGAAGAAGGGAGGGAGGGAGGAAGGGGGAAGAAGGAAAGGAGGGAGGAAGGGAGGGAGGGAGGGAGAGAGAGAGATGGGCTCCTGGTGTCACCATTTTAATAGCTGTCCCTAAAGATCCACTGAACTTTTCATTGATGTGCAGCGGCATATGTACTTTCTGAGCACTGGGGAGATTTGCAGATAGATTCAGCATAAGACAATACTAAGAAATTACTGTTTTAAAGGAAAATATTTTTAGAGATACATGCTGAAGTCTTTAGAGGTGGAATATCATGCTGCCTATAATTTATGCTAAATGACTTTGGCATAAAATAATAAATCGAGTTAAAAATAAATTCCCGTTGAAGCATCACTTCGTTTGAGTCAGGTTTTTATCTCTTACACAACAAAAGGGGTCCTCACATGGGGGGCCCTGTCCTCACTGAGGCCACAGAATCCTTTTCAAAATTGAATTTCTAAATCTTCCTACTAGAGAGAAAGATACACGCTATATGCAGCAATGTGGGAGAAGAGAAATTGCTATTTGGTCCTTCCTAGCTCAGAAAGTCTCTCAGCTGGAAGGAAACTCCAAAGAGAGGCTAGATTAGAAGCAAGAAGGGGGTGGACAGTGGGAGGCTGTTCTAGGTTATCCACGCGTAGAGACTAGTATGGGAGGAGAGTGACAAGAATCCAAACCGCAGCTGGAGCCCCGAGCCAGATCTTGACATGTGGACCTTACCTGAAATGATGCTCTTGCCGTCCCTCATGAAGTCGATGCCGTGGCAGGTCATGTTGGGCACGGTGATCCGCAGTAGCTCCCTGTTGGATGATGTGTGCCACACCCTGATGTCCTTCTTGGCACAGGTTGCAAATAGCTCAGCAGTGCCACTGCAAGGAAGCCATCAAGAGATGCAACCACAAAAGACGCAGTTTCCCACATGCATATTTGACACCAAAATGTGTTTCACAAAAATATAGGGAAAGGCTGGGTGCAGTGGCTCAAACCTGTAATCCCAGCATTTTGGGAGACCTAGGGGGCTTGACAGACCAAAGAAGGGTTTTGGGTGATCTGCAAACATGAATTCTGGCACCATTGTCTTTTTCTTTTTCAAAATTTTAATAAAATTGTCTACTTGGCCAGGCACAGTGGCTCATGCCTGTCATCCTAGCACTTTGGGAGGCCAAGGCTGGTGGATCACCTGAGGTCAGGAGTTTGAGACCAGCCTGGCCAACATGGTGAAACCCTCTCTACTAAAAATACAAAAATTAGCCGGGCATGGTGGCACATGCCTGTAATCCCAGCTACTCAGGAGGCTGAGGCAGGAGAATCGCTTGAACCTGGGAGGCAGAGGTTGCAGTGAGCCGAGATTGGGCCACTGCACTCCAGCCTGGGCAACAGAGCCAGGCTCCATCTCAAAAAAAAAAAAAAGAAAAAAAAAAAGAATATAGAGAAGGATGCCTTTTATTATCTGAAGGCTTAATGATTGTCTTACAGACCATTTGACACATCATATATAAAATGGTATGTAATGCCCTCTAATCACCTGTGGACCATCTTTTGTAGTCCTTTCTCTTTAGGAAGGCTTGAGACAAAGTTACTCAAAAAGAATAAACTGATTTAAAATTCTCACAAAGTCTTGGTAGACTGGAGGATAGTAAGTAACATTTGTCTTTTTATAAAACTACTTTATTTAGGCCCAATGTGGTGGCTCGCACCTGTCATCCCAGCACTTTGGGAGGCCAAGAAGGGAGGATCCCATCACTTGAGGCCAGGAGTTCAAGACCAGCCTGAGCAACGTAGTGAGACCCTCCCTTCACACAAAAAATAAAAATATATAAAAATTAGTTGGGTGTAGTGGATTCATGCCTGTGGTCCTAGCTTCTTGTGAGGCTAAGGAAGGAAGATCTCTTGAGCCCAGGGGTTAGAGACTGCATTGAGCTATGATCATGCCACTGCACTCCAGCCTGGATGACAGAGTGAGACAAGAGAACTTGCCTCTAAAAATAAAATGAAATAAAATAAAAACCACTTTATTGAGGTATAATCGACAAACAAAAAGCTGTACATATTTAATGGATATTACCTGAGTTTGGAGATAAGTAGACAGCTCTAACATTTCTTGAGATAAATACGCCCTTGGATTACTTGTATTAAAAGAGAATAAAGAAACCTTTTCCTGTAAAGTAGACAATCTTTTTATTTATTTATTTATTTATTTATTTATTTATTTATTTTTGAGATGGAGTCTCGCTCTGTGGCCTGGGCTGGAGCGCAATGTTCCAGTCTCGGCTCACTCCCCCTCCTATGTTCAAGCAATTCTCCTACCTCAGCCTCCCGAGTAGTTGGGATTACAGGCATGTGCCACCATGTCCAGCCTATTTTTTGTATTTTTTTTTTTTTTTTTTTTTGAGACGGAGTCTGGCTCTGTCGTCCGGGCTGGAGTGCAGTGGCCGGATCTCAGATCACTGCAAGCTCCGCCTCCCGGATTTACGCCATTCTCCTGCCTCAGCCTCCCGAGTAGCTGGGACTACAGGCGCCCGCCACCTCGCCCGGCTAGTTTTTTGTATTTTTAGTAGAGATGGGGTTTCACCATGTTGGCCAGGCTAGTCTCAAACTCCTGACCTCAGGTGATCCACCCGCCTCGGCCTCCCAAAGTGCTGGGGTTACAGGCGTGAGCCACTGTGCCCAGCCAAGTAGACAATCTTATTAAAATCTTCAAAAAGAAAAAGACAGAGGTGCCAGAATTCATGTTTGCAGATAACCCAAAACCCTTCCTTGGTCTGTCAAGCTAAAAAAAAAAAAAAAAAAAAAAAAAAAAAAAAAAGGCCGGGCGCGGTGGCTCAAGCCTGTAATCCCAGCACTTTGGGAGGCCGAGACGGGCGGATCACGAGGTCAGGAGATCGAGACCATCCTGGCTAACACAATGAAACCCCGTCTCCACTAAAAATACAAAAAAATTAGCCGGGCGTGGTGGCGGCGCCTGTAGTCCCAGCTACTCGGGAGGCTGAGGCAGGAGAATGGCGGGAACCCGGGAGGCGGAGCTTGCAGTGAGCGAAGATCGCGCCACTGCACTCCAGCCTGGGCGACAGAGCGAGACTCCGCCTCAAAAAAAAAAAAAAAAAAAAAAAAAAAAGGCAACCTGTAAATACAATGTAAATTGCCAATATGTCAAAAGATTACAGATTATTCCAATTTGAATAAGAAGAAGGAATAATATTGGGGCAAAATAAAGTCCAGTTGGTTTATAAGTATAAATTTCTAGCTTGTCTCTGTGGAGACTGAAGCTAATTTTTAGGTTTCAGTACCTGTCAAGCAATGCCTACATTTTTTCATGAACACATTTCAAAAAAGAGTCCTTTTCTCTTATTTTAAGACCTACTCACTTTAGAATTAAAAGAAAAAATAAGTGGATCCCTTCCACACATTTAATGTTGGGGCTCAGTGTTAAAGTTATGATGATGGACTACTTAGAAGAGTAAGTGCTGGAATGAGACAGCAGATGTGATGGGGCTTCTTGCTAGAAATCTTGATTAACATAAATCAAGTCAACATTAGAATGTTAATATTTATTTAAAATTAGAGGCATTTATATTAGATAATGCCTTCAGTGAATGAGCTCCTCCTTCGAGGGAAGTAAGCTCTTAAGGAGGTGTACTCACGGGCCACTCATGAAAATCAAATATCATGAAATGAATGCCCCCTAAAGAACATTCCGGGCCAGGCACGCTGGCTCACACCTGTAATACCAGCACCTTGGGAGGGCCAAGGTGAGTGGAGCACCCGAGGTCAAGAGTTTGAGACCAGCTTGGCCAAGATGGTGAAACCCTGTCTCTACTAAAAATATAAACATTAGCTGGTCGTGGTGGTATGCACCTGTAGTCCCAGCTACTTGGAAGGCTGAGGCAGGAGAATAGCTTGAACCCAGTAGGCGGGGGTCGCAGTGAGCCGAGATCATGCCATTGCACTCCAGCCTGGGCAACAAGAAAGAAACTCCATCTCAAAAAAATAAAAGAACTTTCTTCCAAACTCTCTACCCTTGATGGCCTATCCACTTCCTCAGCAGTCAAGCCTAGTTCAAAACTGAACCATTCAAGCGGTAGATTGTTCTTAGTTTAGGGTCTGAGAGGTTAAGTTCCAGAAAGAACCCAATTGATTGGATCATGATGCGATACCAGGCCCATGTGCTCCCTCTCTCCCACCTAAAATCCCATGAAATGAAGATATTTATATATATAGATGTAGCTATAGATGTACATAATTTTGCCCTTAACAGTACAGGAAAGTAGGAAAGAGTATCATCACATAGGTCAGGAACATTGTGGATAAATAGAAATCAGACAGATAAGACCTGTAGAGAAAAACTGAGCTCAAAAGCATAAGCAGAGAGTACATCTTGTAAGACTGGAGCACTGAACTGGTCACACACATTTTCTCACAAATAACAATTAGAAAAACTGGATGAATTAAAAACAATGACAAAAATCTTAATGACACTAAAAACCTCTAAAATTAGATAGAAATCAAGAAGAGTTTGCTCTTCTAAGAGTGCAACCAACTGGTAAGGGTTTAGAATTGTTAGTGTGTGGCTTTCTCACATGTGGGAGCCTCTAACCCCCACAGCTATGGTGGCTGTAGAAAAAGGTGGCAGAAAAACCATAGCCTTCACAGCTAACAATGCTACAGATCAGAGTTAAGGGCTAGAAAATCAGCTGGAATTTAAAGGGGGAATGTCCTATTGGCAAGAGAACCACAAGAATAAGATGTAAATTCTGGTTATAAACACTGCCCAAATCTCTGTTGGGTAGCTAAATTATACATGTATTGGGGGGAATACCAAGAGAAAGAACAAGCAGGCAGAGACGAGAGAGGATTCTACTGGTTTTTTTTATTATTATTATTATTGTTTTTTTTAAGGACTCTACTTTTAAAGACAGCTACATGGGGTCAATCTCAGAGATTTTTTGTTTTCTGTTTGTTTGCCTTTTTAATTAAATACATTCCCCAAATGAGCTCAGCTTGGATGGCAGGAAGCTGAACCTTGCAGGCTTCAAGTGACACAGCTTGAGGTTAGCATAATATTTGGAAAATGGGGAGAAGTCACTAAAAGAAAGGAAATCATGGAAAGGATGAGCTTCATCTCTGCATAAACCCCTGGGTGACTGCCAGATAATGCAAGCCCACAGAAGAACCCAAGGCCAGGCTAAAAAAGCAGCAGTGGGAAGTCACGAGAATATCAGCTGATGCATACTATGGGGAGGCAAAATTTGCAGTTTGAGTCCATGCCAACAATCCTCAGAGAACAGACTTGCTATAGTGTATTCTATATAATACTGAGTTTTCAACAAAAAAATTATCAAACATGCAAACAAATAGGAAAATGTGACTCAGAAAAAAAGGCAGTCAGAAGCAACTGACTCCAAGTAGACCCAGGTGTAAGATTAGCAGACAAAAACTTTAAAGCAGCTATTTAAAAATATATTCAAAATATTAAAGGAAACTGTCATATCAATAAGTGAACAGATAGGTAATCTGAACAGAGAATTAGAAACTATATATGTAATATTATAATTATATACCTTATAGCAATAATATATTTTTCTATAGGTAAGAAGTACAATAACTAAAATAAATTGACTAGGTGGACTCAATGACAGATTAGAGACGGTAAAAAAAAAAAAGTCTGTAAACTGGAAGGTAGATTTAATAGAGATTACATAATTTTAAAAAGAGATTTAAAAAACTGAAGAAAAATGAACAGCCTAAAACTAAACACAGATAATTTGAATCTCAGGGGAACAGAAGTGAGAAAAGGTGAAAATTCTGAAGGAATTTCTGATGGTCTTCATTTTTATATATCTAAGTTGCCATCTGTTATCTTTTCCCCTCCTAAAGAACTTTGTTCAGCATTAAAAAAAAAAAAAGAGAGAGAGAGAGACAGGGTTTCACTCTGTCTCAGCTTATATATCAGCTAAATATCAGCTTATAGATTCAAAAAGTTTAACAAATCCTAAGAAGGATAAACACAAAGAGAAAGAGAGATCACAGTCAAACTGATGAAAGACAAAAGCAAAGAAAAAATCTTGAAAAGTAAGCAGAAAAATTACATATTACAAAGAGGAAAATCCTAAGAATAGAGAATGACTTCTCATTAGAAAGTCTGGAATGATGTATTCAAACTAATGAATAAATAGAAAACAATTGGGCAAGAATTCTGTAACCAGTGAAACTTTCTTCAAAAATAAAATCTAAAAAAATGTTTCCAGATAAATAAAAACTGAGATAATGCTTCACCAGAGGCTTATACTTTTAAAAGATGTTAAATGAGCCAGGCAAAATGGCATGCACCTGTAGTCCCAGCTACTCAGGAGGCTGAGGCAGGAGATCACTTGAGACCAGGTGTTTAGGCTGCAGTGTGCAATGATCATGCTTGTGAATAGTCACTTCACTCCATCCTGGGCAACAGAGTGAAACCCTGTCTCTCTCTTTTTTTCTTTTTTTTTTTTTAAATGCTAAACAAAGTTCTTTAGAGGGGGAAAAGATAACAGATGGCAGCTTAGATATATAAGAATGAAGACCATCAGAAATAGTCAAATATGTAAGTAAGCACACAAGACATTTTAAAAGTTTTCTTCTCTTAATTTCCTGAAAATGTTTATGATTCTTTAAAGCAAAAATTATAATATTGCATTGATGAAGTTTTATGCAGTTTGTAAAAAGATTTAATACAAATGTATGAAAGATTACATTAAATGTAAATGGATTAAACGTTCCAAATAAAAGCAGAGATTATCAGACTGGATAGAGAAGTAAAAACCAAGTATATGCTGTTTTTTAAGAGATGTACTTTAAATATAAAGACACATGGAAAAAATAAAAGGGTTAAAAAAAGATTTATCCTGCTAAGAGTAAGCATAAGAAAGCTGTAATGAGTAGATTAAAATTATACAAACATACTTCTAATCAAAGAGAATTACTAGAGACAAAGAGGAACACTTTAATAAAAATGTCAATACAGCAGAAAGATATAATAAATAATTAACAACACCTAATAATAGAGCTTTAAGATATGCAAAACAAAAACTGTGAGAAATAAAGGTGAAACTCTATATTTGTTGCTTGAGATTTTAACATTTTTCTCAGTAACTGATAAAAGTGGACTAAAAATCAATAAGGAGAAGATCTGTATGACACTAACTACATTAAAAGCTTCCACAGAGAAGAAAAAATATCTCCAAAGTATATATTGAAATATTCTATTTACATAAAGTTCAAAAGCAGGTAAAACTAATTTATGAGACTAGAACTTCAGGTAGTGATTAAGTAGGAGGGTGAGAGTAGTGATTGGAAGGGGTGTTTGGGGGATGATAAAAATGTTCTATTGCTTTACCAGGGTGATAGTCATATAGGTGTGGTAAGTCACTGAGGTGCTTATTTATGATTTATGTATTTTGCATATATGTTATACTTTAACACAAACTCCATTAAAATTCTTTTTATACTGCACCAAACTATTATTCAAGTTTGAGGGTAAAACAAACATATTTTCAGGTAAGCAGAGACCAAATTTTCTTTCTTTCTTTTTTCTTTTCATCTTCTTCTTCTTGCTTTTTGTTTTGTTTTGTTTTGTTTTGTTTTTTAATAGAAACAGGGTCTCACTCTGTCACTCAGGCTGGCATGCACTGGTGTGATTGTAGCTCATGGTAGCCTCAAACTTCTTCCCACCTTAGCCTCCCGAGTAGCTAAGATTAGAGGCAGTGCCACCAACATGTCCAGTTTATTTATTTAGTTTTGGAAAGATGAGGAGGGGGTGTCTCACCATCTTACCCAGGTGAGTCTCAAACTGCTGGGCTTGTTATTCTTCCTGCCTCAGTCTCGCAAAGTGCTGTGATTACAGGCATGAGCCACTGCACCTGGCTGAGACCAAATTTTCTGTACATAGATTGTTTCTGAAAGAATTCCAAAAAAAAAAAAAAAAAGAATCCAAAGGGATTGATGTGTTTAAAAAAAAAAAAAAAAAAAAAAAAAACACACAAGAGAGAGAGAGACTGATAAAACCAAAGATCTAGAATTCCAAATAATTTCAACATAGGACATGGTGGAGGAAAGGTAAAATAAAAATATGCTGAGACTCTTGCCTTTTTGGCAGATTGGATACAAACATTGGTTAACTGTAGTCTTCGATGAAAAACTATATTTAAATATGTACATTAAAAATTTAGAGGTTGACTGCAGTGGTTCTTGCCTATAATCTGAGAGGCCTGTGCTCTGGGAGGCCAAGGTAGGAGGAGTGCTTGAGGATGGCAGTTGGAAATCAACTTGGGCAACATAGTGAGACCCTGTTTCTGAAAAAAAAAAAAAATTTTTTTTTTAATTAGCTGGGCATGGTGGTGCATGCCCGCAGTCCCAGCTACTCCAGACCAGGGGTTAAGGCAGGAGGATTGCTTAACCCCAGGAGTTCTAGGTTGCAGTTAGCTATGATTGCATCACTGTGCTCTAGCCTGGGTAACAACGCAAGACCTTATCTCCTAAAAACAAAACAAAACAAAACAAACAAATAAACAAAAAAATTCAAGGGTAACCACTAAATGAATACAAATAAAGTAGATAGTTTCCAAGTTGTATGCAGCAAAGATTAAAACAGAACCAAATAAAACATGATGACTACAAGAAAAGACAAAAAAAGTAAATACATTAAATAGAAAAATCTATAAACTTATCAGATAGTAATAAGTATGAATGAATTAAATTCTATTAAAATACTAAGACTTACCTAAAACTAAACACTAATAGGTTGAAAATAAAGAGTAGAAAAAAGACAATACACTCTCTTTTGCTACAATGCACGTTTCTGTAATGAATATTAGCTTACATGCAATTGGTAAAAAGGCAAATGATAGTTAAACCGCAATTATTTTTGCACCAACTTAATAGAATATTACAAAAGTTTCATTGGTTCATGCATGATTTATCTCAGTATAATAATGCTTTGGTATATAAAATAATAGCAACTGAAAACAAAGAACATTAACACAACTAAATTAGTAAGTAAAGGAAGAAAGCAGTTCCATACATTTAGTCTATGTTCTTCCTCTTAGTTTAGTTCATCTCCACAACTCAGCAGCCTCAAGTCTTTTTAAATCTCCTTTTAGAAAGTTACCCTTACTTATTAAAAAGTGAAGTCCTACATTTACTGCAGTATTTCTTTACTTATTAGGAAGTTAATAAACCCTTTCTAACCATGCTAATATTTTATTAACATTGTGACTGGTTTGTTAGTGCTCTGATTACAAAATTGCATCGGTGTTAAGAGGTCTGGCCTAACCACAGTGATTCTCAGCTACGGGTAATTTTACCACCAGGGGAAGTTTGGCAAAGTCTGGGGCCGTTTTTTGGTTGTCATAATTGCAGGGAAGGAGCTGCTACTCGCATCCGATGGGTAGAGGCCAGGGATGCTGCCAAACATCCTTTAACGCATAGAATCGCATCCACAATACCAAGTTATCTAACTCAAAATGTCAGTAGTGCCGAGGTTGAGAAATCCTGGCCTAATTCAATTTTTCCCAGAAGTCCTTTTGTTGTTGTTGTTGTTTTTAGTACATGAAGTTTAGGTTTTCCAATGAATTTGTTTATTACATTATAGCAAAAATAGCTAATTAGTAAATGTTATTTTAAAAGAATGAAGATGTGGTAATCTTAATATCAGACTAGGTAAAATTGATGGCAAGAGAAATATTTTGAGAGGCCAGGCGTGGTAGCTCACGCCTATAATCTCAGCACCTTGGGAGGCCGAGGCGGGTGGATCACCTGAGGTCAGGAGCTCGTGACTAGCCTGGCCAACATAGTGAAACCCCATCTCTACTAAAAATATAAAAATTAGCTGGGCATGGTGGCACACGCCTGTAATCCCAGCTACCCGGGAGACTGAGGCAGGAGAATCGCTTGAACCCGGGAGACGGAGGTTACAGTGAGCTGAGATCGCGCCACTTCACTCCAGCATGGTAACAGAGCAAGACTCAGTCTCAAAAAAAAAAAAAAAAAAAAAGAAAGAAAGAAAGAAAGAAAAGAAAAGAAAAAGAAAAGGAAAAGAAAGAGATGCAAAACCCAAACAGATCAATACCTATGTAAGCAATTGAAAAGATAGTTTAAAATTTACCCTTAAAAAAAGCAGCAGGGCCAAACAATTTTACAGATTAATTCTACTAAACTGCTTATTAACAAAAAAAAAAAAAAAAAAAAAAAAAAGAGGGGAAAAGGTGAAACCAAAAGAAAACGACCAACTTGCAAATAAAGATTCACCTAATGGGAAAGCACCAGCCATTTTCACTGTTGGAAATACGTGGAAATACCTAATCACAGGCATTCAGGGAACTGAAACCACAGCTCAAGGTCTCAAAAACTGAGGTCTGAGGCTGGGCGCGGTGGCCCACGCCTGTAATCCCAGCACCTTGGGAGGCCGAGGCGGGTGGATCACTTGAAGTCAGGAGTTCAAGACCAGCCTGGCCAACAAGGTGAAACCCCATCTCTACCAAAAATTTAAAAAAATAGCTGGGCGTGGTGGCGCATGCCTGTAATTCTAGCTACTCAGGAGACTGAGACAGGAGAATCACTTGAAGCCTGGAGGCGGAGGTTGCAGTGAGTCGAGATTCTGCCATGGCACTCCAGCCTGGGTGACAGAGCAAGGCTTCGTCTCAAAAACAAAAACAAAACTGAGGTCTGAATATAAGTCTTGCTGAAAGTTGAGTATTATAAATTCAAGCTAAGTATTGAGGAAGTTTAGAGCAAAAACTGACCAACTTCATGAAATGAATCTCACCAAAGACAAAATGTGTTACAAAATCAAGTACCGGAACATATGACTGAAGCTCCTTTTGATACCAAAACTGCCAGTAGTTCTTTGTTTTACTTGTGCTGGGTGAATCTAGAAGACCTCAAGAGGTACAAACAAATGACAGGAAAGAAATTTTAAAACAAGTACCACAGATACTTCTTGTCTTAAGACGGGGCTATATGCCTGATAAACCCAATGTAATTGAAAATATCCTAAGTTGAAAATGCATTTAATACACCTAACCTACTGAACATCCTAGCTTAGCCCAGCCCACCTTAAACATACCCAGAACACTTCCATTAGCCTATAGCTGGGCAAACTCATCTAACACAAAGCCTATTTTCTAATAAAGTGTTGAATATCTCATGTAATTTATGGAATACTGTACTGAAAGGGAAAAACAAAATAGTTGTATGGGTACTTGAAATATCTTTTCTACTGAATACAGTTCACTTTTACACCATCATAAAAAAAAAAAATCATAAGTCAGGGACTGCCAGTACTAAGCTTTTCCTGGATGGCATTAGGAAAACAGAAAGGTTTTGTCAGGTACTTACCCTTTCCAGGAGGGGTTGATTAGAAAAGTCAGTATTCTAAAGAAACCCAAATTTGAATTGGAAAGCTAATATAATTGCATGGCGAAGACAATGGAAAGTCTATTAAAATAATTCATCACATTAGAAAAATTTAAGGAGACAAAATCGTAACTGTGTTAATTGATATTGAAAATGCATTCATAAAATTAAATGTCCTTGCATACCGCACCAAATCTCCACATTCTTCTTTTTTCTTCTACTCACAATGGAAAGACAATATCCTCCACAGCTTCAAAGTGACAAGTTGCTATGAGTGTCTCTTTGAAATCCGTGAAGCTGACACGATAAATGTGCGATTCTTCTGTTCCTACGAAAAACTGGTGTCCTTCTCCTCGCAGTGTGATAGAAGTGATGCCGCCTTGCAACTGAATCTTCCTTTAGGGAGAAGCACAAAGGTAAAGGAGACCCACTCAACCAGTAAGTGGTTATGAGTCGTCTGAAGCCTGTCAGAGGATACAAATCAGGCGTCTAATTTCGGACCTGCCCTCACAGAAGTGACACAGTTGAAAATGCAGGAGTTACTCACAAGTTGGTGGACACATGAACAGCAAAGCCAGAGGTCAGCGTAGGTTAAAGTAGTCAGGGAAGATTCTTCAGTGAGATAACATTTTGACATGGGTTGTGCTATGCAGGCAGGATTTGGGTAGAGGGAATATTCCAGGCAGGCCTATGGGTACAACTGACCACAGCAACTAACCCCTTTATTAATTTCACTTCTGAAAAATAATCCTAAAATCAGGGGGAAGATGCTTTACGTCAAAGGATGCTATGATAACCCTATCTGAAAGTGTAAAAGGTTGGAAACAACCTAGATAGCCAGTCGTAATGAAATAGTTAAATGATCTTTGGAACATCAGCTTCATAGAATATTTGCTTAAAAAAATGTTCAAAAGATTATGTAGTATGCGTATATGTTACCATAATAAAAAGATTACATCATAATACTCAAAATGTTTATGATGCTTGCATTAAGTAAAAAAAATAGAATACAAAATTTTATTTATAAGTAAAATCATTTCAGAGCTTGTACAGTGGTTCATGCCTGTAATCCCAGCACTTTGGGAGGCTTAGGCAAGGATGACCACTTGAGGCCAGGAGTTTGAGACTAGCCTGGGCAACATGGCAAGACCCTGTCTCTAAAAATAAAAAATAAAATAAAATAAATTAGCCAGGTGTGGTGGTGTGCACCTATAGTCCCAGCTACTTGGGAGTCTGAGGTAGAAGGGTCACCTGAGCCCAGGAGTTGGAGGCTGCAGTGAGCCACAATGTCATCCCTGTCCTCCATCCTGGGTGACAGAGTGAGACTCTGTCGAAAGAAAGAAAGAAAGAAAGAAAGAAAGAAAGAAAGAAAGAAAGAAAGAAAGAAAGAAAGAAAGAAAGAAAGAAAGAAAGAAGGAAGGAAGGAAGGAAGGAAGGAAGGAAGGAAGGAAGGAAGGAAGGAAGGAAGGAAGGAAGGAAGGAAGGAAGGAAGGAAGGAAGGAAGGAGAGAGGAAGGAAGGAAGGAAGGAGAGAGGGAGGTAGGGAGGGAGGGAGGGAGGGAGGGAGGAAGGAAGGAAGGAAGGAAGGAAGGAAGGAAGGAAGGAAGGAAGGAAGGAAAGAGAGAAAGAAAAAAAGTAGGGGTTGCCTTGCCAGAACCTTTAGGAGTTGGTTTCTCCTCTTCTACATTTCAGATTTCTCCCTCTTCCCTTTATAATGAGTATGAATTAAAAAAAAAAAAAAAAAAAAAAAGCATATAAATCAATGAGGCCCTAGGAATACAGCCTCTCTCTGTAAGTAATGTAGTTTGAACAATGAAGAATTCAACGCGGGTTCTTGTGCAGGAAGCCAGCATGGGAAGTGCAGTGTTTTAGAGGTTTATTTGGTGGGACACAGAACAGTTAATGGAGAAAGGAAGACAAGTTAAATCCCACTTCCTGCACTAACTAGAGGTCTGTGACTCTAGGCAAATTGTCAGAAACCTCTGACCTCAGTTTACTCAACCACAGAATAATTCCTCCTTTACAGGGGTTGCAGCGAAGGTAAGGTATGCTAGCCTACAGATGACAACCTCAAGAAATACTGGCTATTGGCATCTGGGAACTTCAGAAGACAAAGTGAAGCCTAGAGATAAAAGGGGAAGAACAGGCTGGGCGCGGTGGCTCACGCCTGTAATCCTAGCACTTTGGGAGGCCAAGGCGGGCAGATCACCTGAGGTAATGAGTTTGAGACCAGCCTGGCCAACATGGTGAAACCCCGTGTCTACTAAAAATACAAAAAAATTAGCTGGGCTTGGTGATGGGCACCTGTAATCCCAGCTACTCTGGAAGCTGAGGCAGGAGAATCGCTTGAACCCGGGAGGCAGAGGTTGCAGTGAGCGTTTTGATCATACCTCTTCCCTTTCTAGTCTCCATGACTTCTCATGTGAGCTGCCTTTTCAATCTACAAAAAGCCCTGGAGGTGGAAATCACATCTGATTTAAGTCTGCACTGTCACACAGGGTTATTTTGGAAACAGTGATGACACAAACCTTGTAATAATTACTTGGAGTTTATCTTCATCATAACGGGATCATATGCACATTAAAAATGAGGGGTTAAAAAATTAGAGGGTTAATTTTCTGTATCTACTTCATACAGCCAGAGACAACCCAACATAGTTTGTTTTTTACTTGATTTTATTTTATCTCTTGCATCTTGTATTATTGATAATACTTGAATGTTATTTCTTTCCTCTCCTGGTTTTTGCTATCTTAAGGTTAAGTTTCTCATCACTCCTCTTCTCCACCTCACCTGTATTAGGATTCAGGTTCGGTTGTAAATTAAGAGAGGATCTCTCTCTGTCTGTCTGTCTCTCTCTCTCCAGAAATCAGATTCCAGGTTTTATAAGTGTCTATTCCATGAGGTTGTCCAGGCACCAGGCTCCTGATGAAACGCTGCTCCCAGCATTCTCTGGGGCTGTGGCTTTCAAACTTGAACATGTATAATAACCTGGAATGCTTCCAATATTGTTCTAAAGTCTCCTCCCTCCCTCATTCCCCTTCATACAGGCATGAAACTGGGCCAAAACATTCTCAATAAGCCCTACCTTGACCACTGAATTTAAAATGGCAAAGTATACACTGCTTTTTTATTTAAACAAAAAAATTGAGACAAGGTCTCGCTCTGTCACCCAGGCTGAGTGCAGTGCTGCAATCATGGCTCACTCCAGCCTCAACCTTGAGGTTGATTGATCAACCTCAATCAATCCTCCTGCTTCAGCCTCCTGAGTAGCTGGGACTACAGGTGTGTGCCACCACATCTGGCTAAATTTTGTATTTTTTGTAGAAATGAGGTTTCACTGTGCTTCCAGGCTGGTCTGGAACTCCTGGGCTCAAGCAATCCACTTGCCTCGACATCCTAAAGTGCTGGAATTACAGGCATGAACCACTGCACCTGGCCTCCCCCCTTCTATTCAAACTGTAATCCCCTTACTCTAACTCCTAATTCATTTTTCTCCATTGTATTTGTCACTAATACTATGTACCTTCCGTGTTTATTTTGTTTCTTATTTATTGCCTTTTCCTTCCTGCTAGAATGTAAGCTCCATGAGGGCAGGGATTTTTTTTTTTCGCCTTTTTTGTTTTATTCACTGAGATATCCTAAGCACCTAGAATGGTGCCTGGTACACCACGAATGTTCAACACAGATTTCTTTGAATGAAGACAGCTGATGCTCATTTCTACAATGTGTATGCAACTACCCCTGGCTTCCTGGGAGGTAGCAGAGGCCATACAGAGCATGTGTGGGGTATCTCGTTTTGTTTAAGCCCATCCCTCTATGAACTGTCCTCCCTGATCTCTCCATCCCAAGAAGGTCATCCTCTTCTCTGATCTCTACAACATTCATAATATATTTTACTTTATCTGGACCATGTGCTAATATACTGTCTTGTCTGGTAGTGACTTCTTTCATATGTATATACCTTATCCCCAAACGAGTCTGTACGTTCTGGGAGGACAAAGATCATAGCTTATGTTTCTTTATTTTATTAATAGCATCTAATACATTGATTTTGTTGGAGGAGGTGCTGAATAAGTATTTGTTAATGGCAATACATAAGGTTTGGTTTCATTTTATTTTGATTAAATGAGCCAAGAAATGTACATAGCACAGTATCTGGCATATAGAAATGGCTGGTGAATGTTGGCTATTTCTATTATAAATTGTATTCAAATGCATGACTAACACAAAGCTTTGCACATAATAGGTACCCACTGCATAATAAATTTCATTGAATTAACCAATTTTGAACATTTAACATTGGGGGTTATTTGTTGGATAAGTTTATAACATCCCATTCCTTTCATCACGGCTCAATGTATTAGCTAAATGCAAACTTATGTATTTATTAAATGGGCAGTGTCCCTCTGGATAATAGTGGACTACTTTGGTTTGATTCAACATAAGCTTTTGTCTTTTCATTGGCAAAGAAGCCACCATCTATTGTGATTCCAACTACTCATTATAACAGCAAGATGAAATTTTTTAACCAAATATCACTTTTGCCAATAGCATCGAGTTGCCGGCTTTAAGCAAACCTCCCTTTAGTGGCTCTCTACCCAGCCCCACTCTGTGAGGCCCAGAACTTACTTGATGGGTTTGTAGCTAGGGCTTTTACAGAAGACCAGGAGTCCGGCTCCAGAGCCCACCAACAAACCCCCCATCTTCAGGCACCTGATAGCTGACACTCCCTGCGGGGAGAAACAGTGTTAAGAAAAAGGCACCATAATCTCACAAATTACCACTGAAGAATTTACTCATGTAACCAATAACCACCTGTTCCCCCAAAACCTATGGCAATTAAAAAAATTCAAATGTTAATTAAAAAAAAAAAAAGAAAAAGGCCAAATGAAAGATGAATTAAAAAGATGGCCAAAGTCATGCCAGTGCCGCACACATTGCCTGGAGGACGTTCATGAAGGTTCTGCTCACGATGCACCCCCAGGCTGACCAAGGGAATTCAATGCCAACACCGAGCTCACTTGCCAGGAAGTAACCCTCCTGGGCCTGCAGGATGCAAAGAGGCTTCATCATGCTTCCTCCCGAAAACCACTGGTGCATTTTGAATATTTTAAAAATTAACACTTTTGGCCGGGCGCGGTGGCCCTGTAATCCCAGCACTTTGGGAGGCTGAGGCGGGCGGATCACAAGGTCAGGAGATAGACCACGGTGAAACCCTGTGTCTACTAAAAATACAAAAAATTAGCCGGGCGTGGTGGTGGACGCCTGTAGTCCCAGCTACTGGGGAGGCTGAGGCAGGAGAATGGCGTGAACCCGGGAGGCGGAGCTTGCAGTGAGCCGAGATCGCGCCACTGCACTCCAGCCTGGGCGACAGAGCGAGACTCCGTCTCAAAAAAAAAAAAAAAAAAAAAAAAAAAAATTAACACTTTTACATCCACTCAAATACGGCCAAGAGAAGGTATAAGCATAACCTCAGCAATGCTAGTCTCTCAGCTGCCACTGTTTTCACCAGAACTTAATTCTCACAAATGCAAAGGGACCATATTTAACATCCCAAGAAAGCACAAAAGACTCCTTATTGATTGGTGACTGTATTATCTGAACTACAACATGTACTACGTAAGAGGGGGAAACATATTTAAAATTTAAAGTGCTTTTCAAAGGTTGGGGTGCCCCCCACTACTCACTCCAAAGAAAAAGTTTGATGATGTATGCTGGTTGTTTTATAGCATTCACTGTGAAGTTCTAATTTTAAAATGTGCATGAGCAACATTTTATTTATTTGTTATCATTATTGTTTTCTTGAGACAGAGTCTCTCTCTGTCACTCAGACTGGAGTGCAGTGGCATGATCTCAACTCACTGCAACCTCTGCCTCCCGGGTTCAAGCGATTCTCGTGACTCAGCCACCAGAGTAGCTGGGATTACAGGCAGGCGCCATCATGCCTGGTTAATTTTTGTATTTTCTTTTTTCTTTTTTTTTTTGAATCGGAGTCTTGCTCTGTCGCCCAGGCCTGTCTTGGCTCACTGCAAGCTCTGCCTCCCGGGTTCACGCCATTCTCCTGCCTCAGCCTCCCGAGTAGCTGGGACTACAGGCGCCCACCACCATGCCCAGCTAATTTTTTGTATCTTTTTAGTAGAGATGGGGTTTCACCGTGTTAGCCAGGATGGTCTCGATCTCCTGACCTCGTGATCCACCTGCCTTGGCCTCCCAAAGTGCTGGGATTACAGGTGTGAGCCACTGTGCCCAGCCAATTTTTGTATTTTCAGTAGAGATGGGGTTTCGCCATGTTGGCCAGGCTGGTCTCGAACTCCTCACCTGAAGGGATCCTCCTGCCTCAGCCTCCCAAAGTGATGGGATTACAGGTGTGAGCCACTGCACTTGGCCACAACATTCAATTTTAAAACTATCAATATAGCTAATGACTGTATAGGTTTGTGTCTTAATGAATTTTGAATATTATAAAACAAATACCATGCTCTTTCAAGTTACTTTAAACTGAATTTAGCCTGTTGTGGCTCAAAAGACATTTTGTGACTGAGAAGAGAAACCAAGGCTCGAGAACGTGAAGGCGAGGACCAGAATTATATGTTCCCCGGTTTCCACTCCTCACCCCTAACTTCCAAAGTGCCTCAGCAGGACAACAGGATGAAGGCTCGGCCTGTGAGGGGACAACCTGGAGTGAATCTTTGTAGCATTTGTTTGGGGACTTGGGGATGCGAGCGGTAAAGAGTTCAACGGAGCCTCGAAGCTACATATGTGTGATTTCTAAATAAACTTTTTAAAACTACAACTGACGTCATTCAAGTGACGTCATTCAAGTGCATGAGTTCTGGAGCCAGTCGGCCTGGGTTGAAATCTCAGCTCTACTACTTGCAAGCCAGGAGATCTCCAATGGTATGAGCCTCAGTCTTCTCATCTGTAAAGCAGGTATGAAAATGGTACCTATCTCATTAGGCGTTTATGAGGATCGAATGAGATCATGTAAGGAAGGGGTTTTGCACCATATCTGACACATCAGCATTTATTGACACACACCATTTTTTTGTTTGCACGTTCATGTGTGTGTGTGTGTGTGTGTGTGTGTACTTTGGAGACAGGGTCTCTACCACCCAGGCTGCAGTGTAGTCACACAACCACAGCTCACTGTAACCATGAACTCCTGGGATGAAGCAATTCTCTGCCTCAGCCTCCCGAGTAGCCAGGACTATAGATGTATGCTACCATGATGGCTAATTTTTAAAAACTCTTCATAGAGATAGGGTCTTTCTATGCTGCCCAGGCTGGCCTCAAACTCCAGCCTCAAGTGATCCTTCTGCCTTGGCCTCCCAGAGCACTAAGATTACAGGCATGAGCCACCTTGCCTGGCCTATTTTTGTTTTTACTAGGCTATTTTTTTTAGAGCAGTTTTAAGTTCACAGCAAAATTAAACAGAAGATACAAGTATTCGAGGTTTCCCCAGTACTTCTTTACCCCACAGCTAAAGAGCCTCTCCCATTATCAATATCTTCCAGCAGAGTAGATATATGACAGCTAATAAACCTATGTGGACACATCATTATCACCCACAACCCATTGTGTACATTAGGGTTTCCTCTTCGCATTGTATACTCTCTGTGTTTGGACAAATTAATAGCCACATATATTTACCATGATAGTGTCATACAGAATAGTTTCACCATCCAAAGCATCCTCTGTGTTTTACCTATTCACCCTCCCTCCCCACTAACCCATGGCAAGCACTTATCTTTTTTTTTTTTTTTTTTAAGATGGAGTCTCACTCTGTCGCCAGGCTGAAGTACAATGGCGTGATCTCAGCTCACTGCAACCTCCACCTCCCGAGTTCAAGCAATTCTCCTGCCTCAGCCTCCTGAGTAGCTGGGATCATAGGCACACGCCATGACGCCGGCTAATTTTTGTATTTTTAGTGGACATGGAGTTTTACCATGTTGGCAGGTGGTCTCGATCTCCTGACCTCGTGATCCGCCCACCTCAGCCTCCCAAAGTGTTGGGATTATAGGCGTCAGCCACCATGCCTATCCTGATCTTTTCATTGTCTCCTTAATTTTGCCTTTTCCAGAATGTCATATAGCTAGAATCAAACGGTGTGTAGTCTTTTCAGACTGGCATCTTTCACTCAGTAATGTGCATCTCAGTTTCCTTCTTTTCCTATAAAGACTTTTCCTGACTTTATAGCTCGTTTCTTTTTAGTACTGATTAATATTCCATTGTTTGGATGTATCCCTTTACTTAGTGAAGGACATCTCGGTTGCTTCCAAATTTTGGCAACTATGGATAAAGCTTCTATAAACGTCTGTGCACAGGTTCTTGTGTGAACGTAAGTTTTTAGCTCCTTTGGGTAAATAGCAAGGAGTGCAATTGCTGGATTACACGGTAAGAGTATGTTTAATTTTGCAAGAAACCACTGAACTATCTTCCACAGTGGCCATACTATTTTGCATTCCCATCAGCAATGAACAATGGTACTTATTGCTCTCCATCTCTGTCAATACTAGGTGTTGTGAGTGTTCTGGACTTTGGCCATTTGAAAAGGTATGTAGTGGTGTCTCATTGCTGTTTTAATTACATTTCCCGGCTGATATAAGATGTAGAGTATCTTTCCATATGCTTACTTGCCATCTGTATATCTTCTTCTTCTTCTTTTTTATTTTTTTTTGAGACAGAGTCTTGCTCTGTCCCACAGGCTGGAGTGCAGTGGCGCAATCTCGGCTCACTGCAACCTCCACCTCCCGGGTTCAAGTGATTCTCCTGCCTCAGCCTCCCTAGTAGCTGGGATTACAGACTCGTACCACCACACTTGGCTAATTTTTGTGTTTTTAGTAGAGACAGGCTTCACCACGTTGACCCCACTGGTCTTATACTCCTGACCTCAAGTGATCCACCCACCTCTGCCTCCCAAAGTGCTGAGATTACAGGAGTGAGCCAACATGCCCAGCCACCATCTTGTATATCTTCTTTTTTTTTTTTTTTTTTTTTTTTTTTTGAGATGGAGTCTCGCTCTGTCCCCTGGGCTGGAGTGCAGTGGCCGGATCTCAGCTCACTGCAAGCTCCACCTCCCAGGTTCACGCCATTCTCCTGCCTCAGCCTCCCGAGTAGCTGGGATTACAGGCGCCCGCCACCTTGCCCGGCTAGTTTTTTGTATTTTTTAGTAGAGACGGGGTTTCACCGTGTTAGCCAGGATGGTCTCAATCTCCTGACCTTGTGATCCACCCGTCTCGGCCTCCCAAAGTGCTGGGATCACAGGCTTGAGCCACCGCGCCTGGCCTCTATATCTTCTTTAGGTGAGGTGGCAGTTAAGGTCTTTGACCCATTTCTTATTGTCGAGTTTTAAAAGTTCTTTGTATAGGCTGGGCACAGTGGCTCACACCTATAATCTTAGCACTTTGGGAGGCCAAGGCAGGTGGATCACGAGGTCTGGAGATCGAGACCATCCTGGCTAACATGGTGAAACCCTGTCTCTGCTAAAAACAAAACAAAACAAAACAAAATATTAGCCAGTCGTGGTGGCGGGCACCTGTAGTCCCAGCTACTTGGGAAGCTGAGGAAGGAGAATGGCGTGAACCCAGGAGGTGGAGCTTGCATTGAGCCGAGATCGCCCCACTGCACTCCATCCTGGGCAACAGAGCGAGACTGCGTCTCAAAAAAAAAAAAAGGTTATCTGTATATTTTGGGTAACAGTCCTTATTCAGGTATGTCTTTTGCCAATATTTTCTCTCACTCTGTATCTTTACTTTTCATTCTCTTGATGGTGTCTTTCATCCAGCAGAATTTTTGATTTTAAGAAAGTCCAGCTTTTCAATTCTTTCTTTCACAGGCCATGTCTTTGGTATTATAGCTAAAAGTTATCATCAAACCTTAGATCTTCTGGATTTTATCTTTCAGGAGTTTTAGTGTTTTGTGTTTTAGGTCTGTAATCCATTTTGAGTTAATTTTTGTGAAAGGTATAAAGTCTGTATCTAGGCTTTTTTTTTTTTTTTTTTTTTTTGGTTTTCCAGTTGTTGAGCATTATTTATTAAAAAGACTATCTTTTTTCCATTGTATTTGCTTTGCTCCTTCACCAAAGATCAGTTGACTGTATTTATGTGAATTCCTTTTTGGGCTCTCTATTCTGTCCCATTGATCCATTTATTTATTCTTTCACCAACACTACACTGTCTTAATTACTGTAGTTTTCTGACAAGTCTTGAAATCTGGTAGTGTCACTCCTCCAACTGTGTTCTTCAATACTGTGCTTTCCTTTTAAAAAAATTATACTTTAAGTTCTGGGATACATGTGCAGAACATGCAGGTTTGTTACATAGGTATACACGTGCCATGGTGGTTTGCTGCACCCATCAACCCGTCATCTACATTAGGTATCAATATTGTGCTTTCTGCTCTGAGGCTTTTGCCCCTCTGTGTAAACTGTAGAATAAGTTTGTCTATAGCCACAAAATAACTTTCTGGGATGTTTATTGGGATTGCATTAAATCTATAGTTCAAATTAAGAAGAACTCATATCTGAACAATATTGAGTCCTCCTATCCATGAACATGAAATATCTACTTAGGGCCAGGTGCAGTGGCTCACGCCTGTAATCCCAGCATTTTGAGAGGCCGAGGCAGGCGGATCACAAGCTCAGGAGATCGAGACCATCCTGGCTAACACGGTGAAACTCCATCTCTACTAAAAATACAAAACATTAGCCGGGCATGGTGGCAGGTGCCTATAGTCCCAGCTACTTGGGAGGCTGAGGCAGGAGAATGGCGCGAACCCGGGAGGCAGAGCTTGCAGTGAGCCAAGATCGTGCCACTGCACTCCAGCCTGGGCGACAGAGTGAGACTCTGTTCCAAAAAAAAAAAAAAAAAAAGAAAGAAAGAAAAAGGAAAGGAGAAATATATATTTAGTTCTTACTTGATTTATTTTGTCACGGTTTTATAGTTTTCCTCACACAGATCTTATACAGCATGTACTTTTATTATCATTGTCATCATCATCATCTTCGTTTTAGTACTGTATGCCTAATAGGTCAATTTTAGTTTAAGGTTTTTTTTTGTTTTAGTTTTCTTTTTTTTTGTTTGAGACAGGGTCTCACTCTGTTGCCCAGGCTGGAGTGCAGTGACGTGATCTTGGTTACTGCAGCCTCCACCTCCCAGACTCAAGTGATTCGCCTGCCTCAGCCTTCCGAGTAGCTGGGATTACAGGCACATGCCACCATACCTGGCTAATTTTTGTATTTTTAGTAGAGACGCTGTTTCACCATGTTGGCAAGGCTGGTCTTGAACTCCTGACCTCAAGTTTTCTGCCCATCTCGGCCTCCCAAAATGCTGAGATTACAAGCATAAGCCACCACACCTAGCCAACAGGTCAGTTTTAAACCTTTCCAATTATTTGCCTTTCTAACCATAAAGCAATTTTTATTTATTTATTTTTTTGAGACAGGGTCTCACTCTGTCACACAGGCTAGAGTGCAGTGGTTTAATCTCAGCTCACCGCCTCCTCTGCCCCAGCCTCCTGAGTAGCTGGGACTACAGGCATGCTCCATCATGCCCAGCTAATTTTCATTTTTTTTGTAGAGAGGGGGTTTCACCATGTCACCCAGGCTGGACTTGAACTCCTGGACTCAAGCAGTCTGCCCACCTCAACCTCCCGGAGTGCTGGGATTACAGGTGTGAGCCACCGGCCTGGCCTGAACAAATATTTAAGTAGAGTTTCAAAGTGGGTAAGATCACTTGATATTGAAACCAAACATCTTCAGTGACACCTTCATTCCACAGGAATTATTTTCTTTTCACCCATGGAAAAGGTGTCTTGGAACCATTGCCTTGTGGAGTTGACCATCAGACCTGCATGGTTAAGAATTTCAGCATCCACAGGTGACTTAAGTGCCAAAGGTTTGAGAAACCCTAAGACAGCCAGCATCTTTGCTAGAGAGATATTTAGTTCCCAAGTGCTAGGAAAACAAAACAAAACAAAAAATCCAGTAGTTTTCAGGTAGTGTTATATGGAGCCCTTTGGTGGCATCTCAGGAGTTGGCACTGGCAGGCCTCTAAGACTTGCTCTGCTTAACCTGATGTGCTTTGTTTTTATTTGTTTAATATATTAGAATTCCTATCCTATATGAACAGACAATTTGCAAAAGAAGACATTTCTGCGGCCAACAAACATACGAAAAAAAGCTCATCATCACTGGTCATTAGAGAAATGCAAATCAAAACCACAGTGAGATACTATCTCACACCAGTTAGAATGGCGATCATTAAAAAGTCAGGAAATAACAGATGCTGGAGAGGATGTGGAGAAATAGGAACACTTTTACACTGTTGGTGGGAGCGTAAATTAGTTCAACCATTGTGGAAGATGGTGTGGTGATTCTTCAAGGATCTAGAACCAGAAATACCATTTGACCCAGGAATCCTATTACTAGGTATATACCCAAAGGATTACAAATCATTCTACATGCATACGTATGTTTATTGTGGCACTACTCACAATAGCAAAGACTTGGAACCAACCCAAATGCCCATCAATGATAGACTGGATAGAAAGAAAATATGGCACATATACACCATGGACTACTATGCAGCCATAAAAAAGGATGAGTTCATGTCCTTTGCAGGGACATGGTGAAGCTGGAAACCATCATTCTCAGCAAACTAACACAGGAACAGAAAACCAAACACCACATGTTCTCACTCATAAGTGGGAGTTGAACAACGAGAACACATGGACACAGGGAGGGGAAGATCACATACTGGGGCCTGTCGGGGGTTGGGAGCTAGAAGAGGGATAGCGTTAGGAGAAATACCTAATGTAGACGACGGGTTGATGGGTGCAGCAAACCACCATGGCACATGTATACCTACGTAACAAACCTGCACGTTCTGCACATGTATCCCAGAACTTAAAGTGTAATAATAAAAAAAGAATTCCTATCCTAAAAAGAATTAGAAAAAACACACTTGAAAAGCTACACTTCAATCTCTTGTAAAATTTTTTCTTAACTCTTCTCTACTTACACTATAGTTTTCCCCTCTTGTTATGCATCTCCTTGAATGCTTGAATATTAAATGATTATGTGACTAAGAAAACTCTGACATTTTCCCAGGAACACAGTGCAGTATTTCAAAGTTTCTTGAGAATATCTGCTACGTGGAAAAGTATCTAAGCTTAGTTAGAACCATCTGTTCTGTTATCAGAAATGAGATAGGCAGGTGCAGAACCTAGTACAAGCTTTTAAATTCAAAGTTTAGTAGAAAAAGCCCTAGTGAGTTTCTGGGCTGCTGGAAATAGCAGCACTTATTATATAAAATGATCCTTTGATGGTAGCTTTTTATTTTGGTGTAAATATCAAAGTCTCTAACTGTCCTTTTAACTAGAATTGCGAGGAATTCTGTAAATATAAACAGTTGACTATTTATAGGTCTTTTTCGCGACTTATAATGTCAGCTGAGGCTAAAATCTAAGATCTAGTTAGTACAGTAGACAAAAATTTTTATATAGTTTTATAGATCAAAGAGCACACTTATGTATGGCAATGGGGCTGGAACCAATGCGGTTTAAAATCACAAAGCAACGGGCCCTATGCTTTGAAGAGGTGAACATAAATGTGGTTCTGATTCCCTAATTCAGGACACCTAGAAATGTCTTTACCCTGAATAAAAACCAGGGATGAGGGCATAGAGAACTGGCCAATGTACCTTGCAAATTGAGATGTGGCTTTGGGTCCATCACTGACTTTTTATGTTTTCCCACAAACTCTTTCTTCATTAAGAAAGTGTGCTTTGGCCAGGTGCGGTGACTCACACCTGTAATCCCAGCACTTTGAAAGACCAAGGTGGGCGCATCACCTGAGGTCAGGAGTTCAAGACCAGCCTGGCCAACATGATGAAACCCTGTCTCTACTGAAAAATACAAAAATTAGTCGGGTATGGTGGGGCACGCCTGTAGTCTCAGCTACTTGAGAGGCTGAGGAGGGACAATCGCTTGAACCAGGGAGGTGGAAGTTGCAGTGAGCCAAGATCATGCCACTGCACTCCAGCCTGGGCGACCGAAGAAGACTCTGTCTCAAAAAGGAAAAAAAAAAGAAGTACATACTGCTAGTGAAGGGAGAAAAATGGCAGGGCAGTGGTGATGGTCTCTACTCACCAAACTGAATTTGTCCTTCGCAGGCCCTGCATCTGTCAGCAGTTTAGTCCTGGGGTTCATTTTTAGAATATCTCCAGTCGTGGTGCCAAGGTAGAAAAAGCTATCATCGTCGGCCATCTGAAGAAGCAAGAAAAAGAAATCTTGGCCAGGCGCGGTGGCTCACACCTGTAATCCCAGCATTTTGGGAGGCCGAGGCAGGCGGATCACCTGAGCTCAGGAGTTCAAGACCAGTCTGACCAACATGGAGAAACCCTGTCTCTACTAAAAACAGAAAATTAGCTGAGCGTCCTGGCGCATTCCCGTAATCCCAGCTACTCGGGAGGCTGAGGCGGAAGAATCGCTTGAACCTGGGAGGCGGAGGTTGCGGTGAGCCGAGATTGCTCCACTGCACTCCAGCCTGGGCAACAAGAGCAAAACTCTGTCTCAGGAAAAATAAATAAATAAATAAATAAATCTTGAAGACCCGGATGTCCTCAGTGATGCCCATGAACCCCTGCTCAGGAATGGGATGAGGTTCCTCTGGCACCCCAGGAAGACTTGCAAAGGTGCTCAGGGCTGCTTCTATTTCCTCAGGCTCAAAGATGGGTCAGAACAGCTGAGGGGAGCAGGGTTAGGGCTACACATAGGATGGGAGGAAATATCCAACTCCAATTAGCCTGTGCGTTTCACTTGATGTCTGTCTAGGTCTGATGTTAACAGGCATCCTCTGTCAGTTCAGACTTTTGAGACATCTCTTAAGGGCTCCTAGGATAAAGGTGTGCTCCTCCAAAATTTTGCTTTATCTCATATTTTCCAAAGTCTAGATTCATAAAATGACTATGCATTAAACAAGAGGAATCAGTCCCTGGAGAATGAAGTTATACAGGCTGAGTATCCTTAATCCAAAAATCTAAAATCTGAAATGCTCCAAAATCGGAAATGTTTGAGTGCTGATGTGACACTCCAAGGAAGTGCTCACTGGCACATGTCAAATTTTGAATTTTCAGATTAGAGATGCTGAACTGGTAAGTGTAATGCAAATACTCCAAAATCTGAAAAACATCCAAAATTCAAAACACTTCTGGCTATAAGCATATCAGATAAGGAATACACAACCTGAATATATAAATCCACATTTAAAATATGTTAATAATTTATCTGTATGGAAGAGACTGCATTTCAACAATGGATTTCTTGGTCAGAAACTTTATTTTCAGTAGCAGAAATAGCATCAGTGACATAGGAATGTGCTGTGGGCCCTGAGTGCCACGGGCTACAGTGCTTTCGTCCAGGTGAGGCAGGCTTTGGGTGTTTAATGACAGCCTAGATTCCAGTAAAACAAGGTTTACCTGTGCTGTGTCTAGGTGACTCTTCCCTGACTCCTAAAGGGTGTGGCAGAGGTGAACTTCTTCTTTTTTTTTTTTTTTTTTTTTTTTTTTTTGAGACGGAGTCTCGCTCTGTCGCCCAGGCTGGAGTGCAGTGGCCAGATCTCAGCTCACTGCAAGTTCCGCCTCCCAGGTTCACGCCATTCTCCTGCCTCAGCCTCCCAAGTAGCTGGGACTACAGGCGCCCGCCACCTCACCCGGCTAGATTTTTTGTATTTTTTTAGTAGAGACGGGGTTTCACCATGTTGGCCAGGATGGTCTCGATCTCCTGACCTCGTGATCCTCCCGTCTCGGCCTCCCAAAGTGCTGGGATTACAGGCTTGAGCCACCATGCCCGGCCAACTTTTTCTTCTTTTTGAAACAGAGTGTCACTCTGTTGCCCAGGCTGGAGCGCAGTGGCGTGATCCCAGCTCACCTCAACTTCTGCCTCCCGGGTTCAAGCAATTCTCCTGCCTCAACCTCCTGAGCAGCTGGGATTACAGGCACCCACCACCACACCTGGCTAATTTTTGTATTTTTGGAAGAGACAAGGTTTCACCATGTTGGCCAGGAGACAGAGTTTTGCTCTTGTTGCCCAGGCTGGAGTGGAGTGGTGCAATCTCGGCTCACTGCAACCTCCGCCTCCCAGGTTCAAGCGATTCTCCCCCCTCAGCCTCCCAAGTAGCTGGGATTACAGGAATACGCCACGACGCCCAGCTAATTTTGTATTTTTAGTACAGATAAGGTTTCTCCATGTTGGTCAGGCTGGTCTTGAACTCCTGAGCTCAGGTGATCCACCCACCTCTGCCTCCCAAAGTGCTGGGATTACAGGTGTGAGCCACCACGCCAGGCCAAGGTGAGCTTCTTCAGTCAACACCCCCTATGTCTATTCCCCACCTTCCTATCCCCAGCCCCATGTACACACATACAAACACCTTGGCCAGTACTGCTAACAGGTATGTGTGCTAATTGTTACTTAATGCTTGATTAATACTTACTCCAATACTCATGACTATTCTCTTCATCTGTCCTGTTTGGCACTCAGTTGGCCAGATTTTTCTATTTGGAAGATCCAGTTCCCATACTCGAATTGTCCCACTATAAAAGAAAAAAAAGTCACAATCAAATGGACACCCATGGAATAATCACTTCATCCCTGAAACTGAAGGGAAGAGATCTAAACATTTTCAAGGCTTCGTTGTGGCCTAGTGCACTATGAAAGATCTTTTATTCGATTCTCATAACAGCACCATGAAGCAGGTTTTGTGATCCCCCCTCCCAAATAAGAAAGTGCGGAGCTCGAACACAGCAGAGCAGGATTCACACCCATCTCCCTCTCACTCTGAAGTGCACACTCCCCGCTGTACGGAAAACAAACACACACGTAAGCATGAGAACAAGGGCAGAGCAAATCACAGCTTCTTAAATTTCTTCCTCTTTGTTCTTTTCTTTCCTCTTTCTTTCTTTCTCTCTCTCTCTCTCTCTTTCTTTCTGTTTTAGACAGAGCCTCGCTCTATCGCCAGGCTGGAGTGCAATGGTGCTATCTCGCCTCACTGCAACCTCCACCTCCCAGGTTCAAGCCATTCTCCTGCCTCAGCCTCTCGAGTAGCTGGAACTACAGGTGCCCGCCACCATGGCCGGCTAATTTTTGTATTTTTAGTAGAGGCAGGGTTTCACCATGTTGGCCAGAATGGTCTCAATCTGTTGACCTCATGATCTGCCCACTTCGGCCTCCTAAAGTGCTGGGATTACAGGCATAAGCTACCACACCTGGCCTTCTTTTCTTTCTTTCGAATTGACAAGTAAAAATAATATATATTTATGGTGTACATCATGAGGTTTATATACATATACACATTGCAGAATAGCAAAATCAAGCTATTGAACATATGCCTTACCTTGTATAATTACCATTTTTTTTTGGTGGTGAGAATACTTAAAATTAATTCTGTTAGGAATTTTCAAGTATACAATATATTATGAACTATACTCACCATGATGTACACAACCTGTGTCCATCAAAAGATGGATGGACTTTAAAAATGTGGTATATGTACACGATGAAAAGAAATTCTGTCATTTGTGACAACATGGACAAATCTGATGGACATTGTTTTAAGTGAAATAAGCCAAGCACAGAAAAACAAATACTGCGTGACTTTATTCAGCTATGGAGTATAAAAACGCCTAACTCATAAGACAGTAGAATGGTGGTTATCAGAGACTGGGGGTGGGAGAGTAGGGAGATGTTGGTCAAAGGACACCAAATTTCAGTTCAACAGGAGGAGGAGGGCCGGGCACAGTGGCTCACGCCTGTGATCCCAGCACTTTGAGAGGCAAACGTGGGTGGATCACCTGAGGTCGGGAGTTCGAGACCAGCCTGGCCAACATGGTGAAACTCTGTCTCTACTAAAAATATAAAAAATTAGCCAGGTGTGGTGGTGGGTGCCTGTAATCCCAGCTACTCGGGAGGCTGAAGCAGGAGAATCGCTTGAACCTGGGAGGTGGAGGTTGCAGTGAGCCGAGATGGTGCCATTGCACTCCAGCCTGGGTGACAAGAGCAAAACTCCGTCTCAAAAAACAAAACAAAACAAAACAAAACAAAAAAACCAGGAGGAGGAGTAAGTTTAAATGTGTTTTTTTTCAAGATATTGAGTTGCAAGAAAAATTTTAAAGGGAAGACCTATGATGTGGAGTCTTGTCTTCAAGGAAAGAGAAATGAGACCAAATGACTAAAAGCTAAATCAAATAAGCATCTAACACAGGACTTGATCCATGGTCAGTGTTGACTCATTATATGTTGGATTAATCTGAATTAATAATTGTATAAAAATTTCAAGGCCAACATCACAAAGACTTCAGCTAATATTTTAAGGCAGAAAAGATTAATAATCTAAAAATATATCAAGTTTTGGGCTGGGGCAGTGGCTGACACCTATAATCCTAGCCCTTTGGGAGGCTGAGGCGGGTGGATTGCCTGAGCTCAGGAGTTCAAGACCAGCCTGGTCAACATGGTGAAACCCCATCTCTACTAAAATACAAAAAAATTAGCCAGCTGTGGCAGCATGCACCTGTAATCCCAGTTACTTGGGAGGCTGAGGCAGGAGAATTATTTGAACCCAGGAGGCAGGGGTTGAAGTGAGCTGAGATCGTGCCATTGCACTCCAGCCTGGGTGACAGCGTGAGACTCCATTTCTCTCTATATGTGTGTATATATGTATACACACACATCTATATACACACACATATACATATATAACTATATGTGTGTGTATATATATAGTTTTTCTTTTTGTTTTTTAGCTCCCAGAGTTATGTATATATAGTAAGCACTCAGACATATTTTAAACGTACTGAACTTTTTTTTATTTTTTAAACAAAGAGCTTTTTTCACGGTGTTCCTGGTAGATGTTCTTTGGATTCTGAAATACTGAAACTTGCAGGCTATCTCGCGGGGACAATATGGTGGAACACATGGCACTGGGACCAAGTTAGAGAGCCCGGCATACGTAGGTGCCCTGTCAAACATTTTACTTAAGAACGCTCACTTTCTCAGTTCTCAGTGTCACATGAAATCAAGCCAGACACAGAATGCAGATTGCCCTAAAAAACTTCTTTTATATAAAATTCAAGATTTGAGTCCTGAAGAAACGTTGCTCATGGACATCAGAATGGACCCAGGCCTGCTGCTGAAGGGGTTGCTAAGGAGCAGAAAGAGCCTCATGAAACCCTGGCTGAGTCAAATCGCTCTGCAAACCTGAACAAAGTTGAAGAGCGCCGCCACAGCCCCTGGTCAGTTGCTTTAGGTTGCTTGGTCAATTAGCTTCATTAGCTTCATGGCCTCTCCTCTGGATGAATCGTTCCTCAGGATTAGCCATGGAGCAAATGTAAGTTGCATGTCATAAAGCGGGGATAGGAAACAATACAGATGGGGACCTGCACAAATTCTCTTCTCTGGCTGGAAAGGTAACCAACCACGTGTAACTTTCCCAGATGGGAGGCCACACATGGGTTGAAAAAAAATAGTTCTACCGAGCACATACTTCAACTCTGTATTTTCTGATTTCTTTCCCTTTGGACTGGTATATAAACATTTAAAAAGGATTTCTTCTTTTTTTTTTTTTTTTTTTTTTTTTTTAGACGGATTCTTGCTCTGTTGCCAGGCTGCAGTGCAGGGGTGCGATCTCGGCTCACTGCAAGCTCCGCCTCCTGGGTTCAGGCCATTCTCCTGCTTCAGCCTCCTGAGCAGCTGGGATTACAGGTGCCCGCCACCACACCTGGCTAATTTTTGTATTTTTAGTAGAGACGGGGTTTCACCCTGTTAGCCAGGATGGTCTCGATCTCCTGACCTCATGATCCGCCCACCTTGGCCTCTCAAAGTGCTGGGATTATAAGCGGGAGCCACCGTGCCTGGCCCCCCAAAAAAGGATTTTTAAAATTCTTGTTTAACCTTCCCTTCAAACTCCAAACAGGCATCTGTGGTCAGGAGTTGGAGACCAATCTGGCCAACATGGTGAAACCCTGTCTCTACTAAAAATACAAAAATCAGCCAGGTGTGGGGTGCCTGTTATCCCAGATACTTGGGAAGCCGAGGCAGGAGAATCGCTTGAACCTGGTAGGTGGAGGCTGCGGTGAGCCAAGACCACGCCATTGCACTCCAACCTGGGTGACACAGCAAAACACTGTCAAAAACAAACAAACAAACAAACAAAAAACCCTCCAAACAGGGTTCTAATTAGTGAATCTGTAAATTAATTTATTCCCTCCCTTAGGCAGATACTGGCCTCTGTTCAAACTTTGAGCTGGGTCACCATTAGCTGGTTAAAGCTGATCCTGCCTGTAATTATCTTATATGGCTAACAGTCTAACCATCTGAAACTTCCTGGCAGAATTCATTTGCAAACTATCAGATTATGAGACCCCAGTCAAGAGCAGGTGGAAAGAAACATCCATCAGTGGGTGAATTTGTGCAATTGTGCAAATTATTTCTGTGAGCATGGATTGGAGATAATCCCGTCACAAACAAGCACCTGAGAACAGTTAAGCAGGAAGCAAAATATTTTCATCAGTAATCACAGAATTTTAAAATAACTGTAGTTAAAAGACTTCCAGCGAAGAGAACTTTTAATGAGTACAAAAACACAAAAACTATGATATAAGGTATTTATCCAGGACTAAAGACACGTTCCCCCAGATCAAAATGACCACGTTTTCTGTGCAAGAAAATAAAGCAATGTATGAGTTCTGAAAACTCTGAAGGCAGACACGTACTTTCCAGCAGTCACAAACATCTCATCGCGGCACCTGGAGAAGATTACATTGGTGGCATTCCCAACATTGAGGCCGGCTGCAGGGCTGCCGCAGATGGCATCTCTCTTGGCTATGCTCCACACCACCACACTGCCGAAATAAGAAGGACCAAAAAAAACGTCAAAGGGAAAATAGGCTTTCAAAATAAGAAACAACGATCTTAGTGGTTCTAGAAAGAAAAAAACACAATAGGTTACTTAAAAACGAACAATGAAATTACCCCACCCCAACATCTCCTGAACCACACCTCCCAAGTAGCTGGGACTACAGGCACACACCACCACACCTGGCTAATTTTTCAGTTTTTGTAGAGACAGGGGTCTCCCTACTAGAAGACACAACAGTGACACATTAAAAGTTTTTTTTTTGTTGTTGTTGTTGTTGTTTGTTTTTGAGATGGAGTTTCGCTCTTTTTGCCCAGGCTGGAGTGCAGTGGCATAATCTCGGCTCACTGCAACCTCCACCGCCTGGATTCAAGCGATTCTCCCGCCTCAGCCTCCCGAGTAGCTGGGACTGCAGGCATGCACCACCACATCCGGGTAATTTTTGTATTTTTAGTAGAGACGGGGTTTCACCATGTTGGCCAGGATGGTTTCGAATGTTGGCCAGGTGCGATGGCTCACACCTGTAATCCCAGCACTTTGGGAGGCCGAGGCGGGTGGATCACCTGAGGTCAGGAGTTTGAGACCAACCTGGCCAACATGGTAAAAACCCATCTTTACTGAAAATTAAAAAATTAGCCAGAAGTGGTGGAGTACACCTGTAGCTCCCAGCTACTCAGGAGGCTGAGGCAGGAGAATCAGGCTAGTCTTGAACTTCTAGGCTCAAGTGATCCTTTTTGCCTTGGCCTCCCGAAGTGCTTGGATTACAGGTGTGAGCCACTGCTCTTATTGCCTAGGCTGTGTGACAACAAGCACAAAACAAATTTGTTTTAAAAATAGATAAAACAAAGGGCACCAACATAGAGAGCTGGCCAAATAGATTCCAGCATATCTGTACAATGGAATACTATGCTATTATGGCAAAGAATGAGATCTATATCTATGTGTACGTACATAGATGTCCTTGGTATAAAGTTAGTCAAAAAGCAGGTTGCATTACAACATGAATACCATGATGACATCAATGCCAAAAGTTTCATAAATAGGTTACAAAATTTAAAAGATACATGCAGGCCGGGAGCAGTGGCTCACGCCTATAATCCCAGTACTTTGGGAAGTCGAGGAGGGTGAATCACCTGAGGTCGGGAGTTCGAGACCAGCCTGACCAACATGAAGAAACTCCGTCTCTACTAAAAATACAAAATTAGCCAGGCGTGGTGGGGTGCATGCCTGTAATCCCAGCTATTTGGGAGGCTGAGACAGGAGAATCACTTGAACCCGGGAGGCAGAGGTTGCAGTGAGCCAAGATCGTGCTGTTGCACTCCAGCCTGGGCAACAAGAGTGAAACTCTATCTAAAAAAAAAAAAAAAAAAAAAAGGCATGAAAACTATAGGATGTCCACTATAATTGGCAGCTTCCCTTTTGTTTCTTTTCCTCTGTGTAGAAGCTAGATGGGTTGGGTAGAATAAACCCCTGCCATCCATTCAGGGTTGATCCCCTGACTATGCAAACCAGTCAGCAGAACTCCACCCTTCTCACCACAGACACTATCCAGGGCTGGGCATATTGCATTTTTTAGTACAGCAAGGTTTGTTTTCTTTTCTTTCTTTTGGCTTTTCAACATTCTCGAATGTTCTGCAAGCAACTTTTAGGCAGCTTAAAATTATAGAGGAGATTAACGGTTTTGCCAGATTAACCTTGGTTAAGGGGCCATTTCCCCCCCCAAGACCTAGTCTCTTTGACAGGGGGTGGGATGGGGGTGGCCTAATGACCTAGCTCCAAGAATCTCTGGGGGTGGGACCCAGGCATCAGTGTTTTTTAAATCTTTCTAGGTGATTTCAGTGTGCACCAAAGGTTGAGAATAACTGCTTTAAGTTGAGCAAAGGATGTTGGAACTCTTTCCTTTTACTGCAGTGGCCAAAGCCGTGAGGATGCTCAGGCTTTAGACGGGGCTTTCCTCTAGTGCCAAGAAGGTCTAGTTGGATCCCAATGAGACCAGTGAAATTGCCAAGGCCAACTCCCACCAGCAGATCTGGAAGCTGATCAAAGACGGGCTAATTATCCATAAGCCTGTGACTGTCCATTCCCTGGCTGGATGCTGGGAAAACACCTTGGCCCGCTGAAGGGCAGACACATGGGCATAGGTAAGCCAAAGGGTGCAGCCGTTTGCCAGAGAAAGTAACCTGGATGAGGAGAATGAGGATTCTGCGCCACCTGCTCTGAAGATACTGTGGATTCAAGAAGATTGATCACCACACGTATCACAGCCTCTACCTGAAGGTGGAGGGGAATGTGTTCAAAAAACAACTGGATTCTCATGGAACATATCCATGAGCTGATGGCAGACGAAGCCTGCGAGAAGCTCCCGGTTGACTAGGCTAAGGCCCACAGATCTAAGACCAAGGAAGTACACAAGCGCCGTGAAGAGCATCTCTGGGCCAAGAAGGAGAAGATCAAGACTTGTCCAAGGAGGAAGAGGCTAAGAAATAGAAGCTCCCCATTTCTTGTCTGTAGATAGCAGTCTTGATGATTACATAGATCAGTCATTAAAATAAAACAAGCCTTTTACTGCTTGCAAAAAAAAGTTGAGCTAAGAACATTAACAGAGGATTTCTGGATACATTTCTTTTTACTGTTTTTTTTTTTTTTTTTTTTTTTTTTTTTTTTTTTTTTTTTTTTTTTTTTTTTTTTTGAGATGGAGTCTCACTCTTGTCCCCAGGCTGGAGTGCAATGGCACGACCCTGGCTCACTGCAACCTCCGCCTCCCAGGTTCAAGCAATTCTCCTGCCTCAGCCTCCTGAGTAGCTGGGATTACAGGTGCCTGTCACCATGTCTGGCTAATTTTTGTATTTTTAGCAGAGATGGGGTCTCGCCATGTTGGCCAGGCTGGTCTCAAACCCCTGACCTCAGTTGATCCACCTGCCTTGGCCTCCCAAAGTGTTGGGATTACAGGCGTGAGCCACCGCACCTGGCCAATACATTTCTTATCAGAAAGTCAAGTGGTAATGGGCCAGGGAAGGGGTGACCACTGATGAATGACAAGAAAAGGAAGAAATCTCATGAAAATTTTGTTGACTTGCTATATAGTAAGAGAAGGATTATCGTTATATAACTATACACAAATATAAATTTCCTTTGTAATAAACCTATGAAGCTCAAATAAGAAAATATACATAGAAGTGTACTGAAGTATTAAATCCCATACAAACCTCAGGTGTTATTATTTTTCTTCTACAGATTGTGCTCCTTTGACATTTACATAGGAATATGTACTGCATTGATTGTTCTTCCTAATATATTTTGTTTGTTTTTTTATTTATTTATTTTTAGCTGGAGTCTCGCTCTGTCGCCCAGGCTAGAGTGCAGTGGTGCGATCTTCACTCATTGCAACCTCTGCCTCCTAGGTTCAAGAGATTCTCCTGCCTCAGCCTCCCAAGTAGCTGGGATTACAGGTCCCGGCACTACGCCCGGCTAATTTTTGTGTTTTTAGTAGAGCCAGCGTTTCACCAGGTTGACCAGGTTGGTCTCGAACTCCTTACCTCAGGTGATCTGCCTGCTTCGGCCTCCCAAAGTGCTGGGATTACAGGTGTGAGCCACCACACCTGGCCGGTTCTTCCTAATATACTTTAAATATACTTCTTTTTTTCAGTTTCCTTTCTGTTCTCTGCCTACCAACTTGACTGTGAGTTAACTCAAGGGCAAAGATCATGTCTTGGCAATGCAAGCTCAAGGCGTAACCTCTGGAGTCATGCTGCTAGGGTTTGTCTTCCAGGTCTGTCACTCAGCAGCTGGCTCCTTACTTGTCACCTGGCACCGATAGCTTCCACCTCTTGAAACTGATGTGGGACTTAATTTAGATGATGCAATAAAAACCTTCAGGTCATGCCTGCCACGTGGTAAGTGCTTTAAAAATGTAGCTGTTGTCTTTCATGACAGTGATGGTGGGGATGGTGTCCTTCTTTTCAGCAATGGATCTCATATCTAACGCACGTTAGAATCGTCTGGGACACTTTTTTACAGCTACACCAGAGCTGTACATATTTGTGGGATACAGGGATATTTTGATACCTGTGTACAATGTGTAATGATCAAATCAGAGTGGTTGGGATATCCATCACCTCAAACGTTTATCTTTGTGTTGAGAATATTACAATTCTTCTGGCTATTTTGAAATGTTCACCGAATTATTAACTATCATTTTCCTGCTGTATGATTGGATACTAGCATGTATTCTTTCTATGTAAGTGTATGTTTGTACCTATTAACCAACTTCTCTTATCCCCCCACCTCCTTCGCTTCCCAGCCTCTGCTAACCACTCTCTCCCTCTGTGAGAACTACTTTTTTTAGCTCCCAGATATGAGTGAGAACATGAGATACTTGTTTCTGTGCCTGGCTTATTCCATTGAATATAATCACCTCCAGTTACATTCATGTTGCTGCAATGACAATAGCTCATTCTTAAAAAAAAAAGAAAAAAAGTCTTGGCCAGGAACGGTGGCTCACACTTGTAATCCCTGCACTTTGGGAGGCTGAGGCGGGTGGATCACCCGAGGTCAGGAGTTTGAGACCAGCCTGGCCAACATGGAGAAACCCTGTCTCTACTGGAAAAAAAAAAAAAAAAAAAAAAAAAAAAAAAATTTACAAAATTAGCCAGGCGTGGTGATACATGCCTGTAATCCCAGCTCCCAGCTACTCGGGAGGCTGAAGCAGGAGAATTGCTTGAACCTGGGAGGCAGAGATTGCGGTGAGCCGAGATTGCACCATAGAACTCCAGCCTGGGCAACAGGAGTAAAACTCCATCTCAAAAAAAAAAATTCTTTTCTGTGGCTAAAAAAATATTCCGTTGGGTATGGAATATGGAAGGAGCATACCTCAACATGATAAAGACCTTATATGACAAACCCACAGCTAATATCACACTGAATGGGGTGAAATTGAAAGCCTTTCCACTAAGACCTGAAACAAGATATGGATGCTGTCAGATCCCAGGGTCCGGGTCCAGCCCATGCTGAAGTCCGAGGGGAGTGGGTGGATGAGCAGGAAGAACACTTGGGGACTGTAGGCAGGTGGAAGATGATTTTATTCAGCAGCAGCTCTCATCAACAGCTTTCTCACACTGTCCGCCCTGCCTGTGCTTCTTGAGCTGGCAGCTCCCACATACAGCTGCGCAGCCAGCTCTACCCTGGCTTCAGGGTCAGCAGCTTAACTCTTTGTCTCTCTGGGCATGAGTGAGCTGAGCTGTGTCCTGGCTCCCCTTTGTCCATCTGCAAAGATGGACAGCTCTGGCTCTCTCTCTTTTTCTCTGGGCGCCAGGGCACCTGCACAGTGTCCACAGGACAATTATACCTTTAACAGATAATAGTGGTGTAGAGCCAAGTGATGGCCTTTCCCATGTTACGGCTACAAGGCCTGTGTTAGCAGTGGAATTATACGCCTGCGCTCTAAACTTGCTGAGTCACGCAGGATGTAAACATCCTTCCTTGGCCTCTCCTTGACCAAAGCACAGCCATGTTCCTTACAGATGCTCACTCTGGCCACTTTTGTTCAACACAGTACTGGGAAGCTTGTATAACTCTTAGAGCTCAGGCCAATCAAATTGGACTCTCTGAAGGCACACCCAGGCACCAGTGATTCCCTAAAGCTGCCCGGGTGATTTCAACAAGCAGCCAAGTTCGAAAACCACTCTCTTAGGGTATTTTTCTCAGAGGCTTTTCAGACAATGCACACTGAAATATAGACGGGCCAAGAGAGAACATTAGAGGGGACAGGACCCTTGTCACTTCTGGAAATACACCTGGCAGAAAATACGCAAATATTGCACACTTGGCATCTGAGAAAGTATCTTGCATCTGTACAGAACTTAAATAAATTTATAAGATAAAACAAAAACCCCATTATAAAGCAGGCAAAGGACGTGAACACTTTGCAAAAGAAGACATACATGCAGCCAACAGGCATAGGAAAAAAGGCTCAATATCACTGGTCATTAGAGAAATGCAAATCAAAACCACAGTGAGATAGCCATCTCATATCAGTCAGAACAACTATTATTAAAAAGTCAAAAAATAGGCCGGGCGCGGTGGCTCAAGCCTGTAATCCCAGCACTTTGGGAGGCCGAGACGGGCGGATCACGAGGTCAGGAGATCGAGACCATCCTGGCTAATATGGTGAAACCCCGTCTCTACTAAAAATACAAAAAACTAGCCGGGCGAGGTGGTGGGCGCCTGTAGTCCCAGCTACTCGGGAGGCTGAGGCAGGAGAATGGCGTAAACCCGGGAGGCGGAGCTTGCAGTGAGCTGAGATCCGGCCACTGCACTCCAGCCTGGGCGACGAAGCGAGACTCCGTCTCAAAAAAAAAAAAAAAAAAAAAGTCAAAAAATAACAGATGCTGGCAAGGTTGCAAAGAAAGGGGAATGCTTATACACTGTTGGTGGGAGCGTAGATTAGTTGAACCATTGTGGAAAGCAGGGTGGTGATTGCTCAGAGAGCTGCAAACAGAACTATCATTAAATCCAGCAATCCCATTACTGGCTACATACTCAAAGGAATATACATATTCTACCTTAAAGACGTATCTGATTGTATATGCATCACAGCACTATTCACAATAGCAAAGACATGGAATCAACCTGAATGCTCATCAATGGTAGACTGGATAAAGAAAATGTGGTACGTATACATCATGGAATACTATGCAGCCATAAAAAAGAATGAGACCATGTCTGTTACAGGAACGTAGATGGAGCTGGAGGCCATTATCCTTAGCAACCTAATGTAGAAATAGAAAACCAAATACCACATGCTCTTACTTATAAGTGGGAGCTAAATGATGAGAACACAGGAACGCATAGAAGGGAACACAGACACTGGGGCCTGCTTGAGGGTAGAGGGTGAGAGGAGGGAGAGGATCACAAAAAATAACTACTGGGTACTAGGCTGAGCACCTGGTTGATGAAATAATCTGTATAACTGTGACTTAAGTTTACCTATATAAAAAACCTGCACATGTACCTCTGAACCTAAAATAAAAGTTAAAAAAAAAATAAAGAAAATAAGTAAATATGTTTAGTTCATTACCTTCCGTCATCTGGGCCTCCTAGTGATACCAAGTACAAATCATTTGGAGAAAAGGCCAGAGCTTCAATTTTGCCCTTGTGAAGGGACAGCCGAGCAAGCAGCTCTCTTTTCTTATAATCCCACAAAATGATATCTGCCTGGGGGCAAGAACACACCGTCAGATCATAGGGAGGCATTAAAACCATCTGAGGAGATGACTACCCTTCTTGGTGAAAAACAATTAGTACTGTCACTTTTCTTTTTTTCTTTTCTTTTTTTTTTTTTTGAGACAGAGTCGCGCTCTTTTTTGCCCACGCTGGAGTGCAGTGGCGCGATCTCTGCTCACTGCAACCTCCACCTCCTGGGTTCAAGCAATTCTCCCTATCTCAGCCTCCTGAGTAGCTGGGATTACAGGCACACGCCACCACTAATTTTGTATTTGTAGTAGAGATGAGGTTTCACCATGTTGGCTAGGCTGGTCTCGAACTCCTGACCTCAGGTGATCTGCCCGTCTCGGCCTCCCAAAGTGCTGGGATTACAGGCGTGAGCTGCCACACCCGGCCCGTTCTATCATTTTTCTAGAAATCAGATCAGGTTCTACAAACGTGACAGCAACACAATGGAAACAGCTTTAAGCGGGAACTTTTGTTTGTGAGCATTATCGGTCACAAGCTGCAACCTCGGGTGTAAAATCATCAGAGTCCTTCACTCGCGGTCTGACAGAATGAAGATGAGTTAAAAGAGAAGTCGAAAGGAAGAAGAAGGAAGAATAAAGCACACTGCCACACAGAACTAGCAACTTGTGGCGGGGTAGTTCTTCTAGGGAGGCACCTCTAGATAAATTGACAATGAGTCGTTTTCACTGTATTCACCTTGAACCCCATGAATGTGACTTGTCCGGAGGCGATGTACCGTCCGGACCTGGAGATGGCCAAGCAGGAGACGTTGTTGCCGTGACCCTGTAGGAAGTTCTGCTCTTGAGTATTTATTGCCTGAATGAGGATTGTGCAACCAAGAGGAAAAATCAGATGCTCCTGGTCAGGATGGCATTTGAGACCAGTGGGCACATGTCCTGAAAGAGAGAGATGCACAGTAATAATAATCAGCTGCAGAAGTGGCTGGGAATTTTCTACTTGAGTACGAAAGACAACACTTTTTTTTTTTTTTTTGAGACGGAGTCTTGCTCTTGTCGCCCAGCCTGGAGTGCAACGGTGCAGACTTGGCTTACTGCAACCTCCATTTCCTGGGTTCAAGTGATTCTCCTGCTTCAGCCTCCCGAGTAGCTGGGATTACAGGCACCTGCCACCACATTCAGCTAATTTTTTTTTTTTTTTTTTTTTTTTTTGTATTTTTAGTAGAGACGGGGTTTCACCATGTTGGTCAGGCTGGTCCTGAACTCCTGACCTCGTGATCCGCCCACTTCAGCCTCCCAAAGTGCTGGGATGACACGTGTGAGCCACCATGCCCAGCCAACACTTTTAAAATAAGCCTTAGTTCAGCTAAAATAAGTTGGGGAAATAGGTAATTTTTTTCACTGACAACAAGGTTTATCTAGTAATCACTTCTTAAACTTTGATGTTTATAAAAATCCCTGATGGATCTTGTTAAAATGCAGATTCCTATTTCAGGTCTGAGAAGGGGTTGAGATTCTGTATTTCTCATAAGCTCCTAAGTGATGGTGATGCTGCTCCAGCAAGGCCTACGGCCAATTCTCGTAATCCTAAAAAGCGTGAGTGCATGGAGCGTGAGCAGCCTGCTTGGGTGAACGCACAGGCATAGGGATAACGGGAGTCAGCTACCTCAGGCAAAGGTTGGGTAAAGATAAAAATTTGGCCTATTTTACTTCACAAAGCATAATATTCTCCAGGTTCATCCACGTCTTTACAAATGGCATGATTTCCTTCTTTTTAAAGGCTAAGTAATATTACATTGCGTGGCCAGGCGTGGTGGCTCACGCCTGTAATCCCAGCACTTTGGGAGGCCGAGGCGGGCGGATCACGAGGTCAGGAAATCGAGACTGTCCTGGCCAACATGGTGAAACCCCGTCTCTACCAAAAATATGAAAAAATTAGCCGGGCGAGGTGGCGGGCGCCTGTAGTCCTAGCTACTCGGGAGGCTGAGGCAGGAGAGTGGCGTGAACCCGGGAGGTGGAGCTTGCAGTGAGCCGAGATTGCGCCACTGCACTCCAGCCTGGGCGAGAGTGAGACTCTGTCTCAAAATAAAATAAATAAACAAACAAATAAATAAAAAATCAGAGCGAGTCTCTCTCTCTGTCTCTCTCTGTGTGTGTGTGTGTGTGTGTGTATATAAAACATTGTGTGTGCCTGTGTGTGTGTGACATTTTCTTTATTCATTCATCTGTTGATGGGCATTTAGATTGTTTCCACATCTTGACTATTGCAAATAGTGCTGATCATAGCGCTGAACAGAACATAGAGGTGCAAATATTTCTTCCATATACTGATTTCATTTCCTTGTACCCATAAGTGGGATTGCTAGATCATCTGGTAGTTTTCTTTTTAATTTTTTGAGGAAACTCTATACTGTTTTCCATAATGGCTGCACCAATTTACATTCCCACCAACAGTGGACGGGGGATCCCTTTCTCCACATTCTCGCCAGCTTGTTATCTTTTGTCTGTGTAATAATAGCCATTCGAACAGGTGTGAGGTGATACCTCATTTGGGCTTTGATTTGCATTTCCCCGATGACTAGTGATGTCGAGTACCTTTTCATATACCCGTTGCCCGTTTGTATGTCTTCTTTTGAGGATTATCTATTCAGGTCCTTAATTCTTTTTTTTTTTTTTAAATGAACCTGGAGGACATTATGCTAAGTGAAGCCAGAGACAGAAAGGCAAATACTGCATGGTGATCTCACTTAGATGTGGAATCTGAAAAAGCCAAATGTATAAAAGCAGAGAGTAGAATGGTGTTTGCTAGGGGTGGGGGAATGAAGAGATGTTGGTCAAAGGGTGCAAAGGTCCGCTACGCAGGATAAAGAAGTTCTAGAGACCTAATGTACAGCATGGTCACAGTTAATAACACTGCATTGTGGCCAGGCGCGGTGGCTCACTCCTGGAATCCCAGCACTTTGGGAGGCCAAGGTGGGCGGATCACCTGAGGTCATGAGTTCAAGACCAGCCTGGCCAACATGGTGAAACCCCGTCTCTACTAAAAACACAAAAAAGTAGCTGGGGGTGGTGGCGGGCGCCTGTAATCCCAGCTACTCGGGAGGCTGAGGCAGGAGAATCACTGGAACCTGGGAGGCGGAGATTGCAGAGAGCTGAGATTGCATGATTGCACTCCAGCCTGGGTGACAAGAACAAAACTCCATCTCAAAAAATAAATAAATAATAATAACAATAATACTGCATTGTATATTTGAAATTTGCTAAAAGAGTTGATCTTGTCTTCATTGCACACAGAAAGTAACTATGTGAGGTGAATATGTGAATTAGTTTGATTGTAGACATCATTTCACCATGTGTATGTATATCAACACATTATGTGATACACTCTGAATTGAGACAACTTTAATATGTCAAGTATGCCTCGATATAACCAGGAAAAGAATTTTTTTTTTAAATTTCGGTTTCATTCTGTGTGCGCAGCAGGTGCTCTGGAGAGCCTGGGACCTTTCACGGTGACGCCTCTCTCCACAGGCAGCTCCCGTACTCCAAATATCTGCCAAGGTAACACTACTGCTACCGTGTTAGAGAAAAGTTTGTTTGCTTGAATGCAATTATTGTTTTGCTTGAGTTGGTAGATTATTCACTAAAATCAGTTTCAGGAGAACAGGACCTTCGGCAAAAATAAAAGACAATACACTGACCAACAACTCTGGGAATGGGCTGACCAGCCTGGTAAGAACAGGGCAGATGACATCTGCAGAAGGCCCCAGAATATTGACTAACTGCCTACCTGAGACTGTGCGAGTTTCATAAAAATGCTTTGATCATTATTTCCTCTAATTTCCCTGATCTAGAGACTCAAGTCAGTGAGGTGGTCTTTGAACGCTAGTTTATTGCCTCCCCCTGTGTTGCTGGCTTCTCCAATAAAGCTAACCTTCCTTTCACCAAAGCTCATCTCTTGAGTTTTTAGCTTTCAAGTGACAAGTGGCCCAAACCTGATTTTGGTTACACCAAGAACCATCTCAACAATTATAAACCCTCGTAATATGTTTTAATATGAAACAGATCGAGGTCCTCCATTATTATTCACCTATGGTTAGAATTTTTTTGATTGCTCTTCGTGTTTATTTTACAATGTAGACTTTCATGTCACCTTGGCTATTTAAAATTCATGATTGTGTTTTTAGTGAGATAGTATTAAATGTACAGATAAACTTAAGGAAAAGCGATTTTTATAATAATATAAAATACCTCTATTTTAAAAACAGGGTATGTTTCTTCATAAGTCCCCTTTTATGTCTTCTAGTAGCATTTTCCATTTTTTTCTTGTAAAGATCTCACTCATTTCTTATTACATTTATTCTTGGGTTTTGAAAAATCTTTTTTGTTGCTATCTCTTTCTCCATCAAAAGAGTCATAAATATTTATTAATATAATCTTCTTGTTCTTAAATGAATGCTTCTTTTATATTGAACTCCCTCTGGAATTTATTTTGGTGCTTTATGTGATTCCTGTAACTAAATGGATTATTTTTGCTCAAATGGCCAAATGTAATTATTGAATAAATGATTCTTTTCATTTTAATTGAGCATTCCTTTTTTATGCAGTATGTTCTTATAATACTAAGGTTTATGTCTTTGGGGTGATCTACTCCTACTAAAAATATTTTTACTTTTTCTAATTGCAGGTTCTTTATAAACAATCATATGGCTATACATATGGAAAAATTAAACTTAGATTCACAATTCACACCTTACACAAATAATATCTTCCAGGTAGATCAAAGACCTAAATGTGAAAAACAAGATGATGTATACAAAAAGTGTAAGAAATGGCTTTCTAACTACGACACAAAAAGAGCAAATCATAAAAGAAAGGGCTGATATATTTACCCAGTTATGTTAAAAATGAAAAACATCTAGGCCGGGCTGGGTGGCTTACGCTTGTAATCCCAGCACTTTGGGAGGCCGAGGCAGGCAGATCACTTGAGACCAGGAGTTTGAGACCAGCCTGGCCAATATGGCGAAACACTGTCTCTACTAAAAATACAAAAATTAGCCGGGTGTGGTGGTGGACACCTATAATCCCAGCTACTTGAGAGGCTGAGGCAGGAGAATCGCTTAAACCTGGGAGTTGGATGTTGCAGTGAACTGAGGATTGTGCCACTGCACTACAGCCTGGGTGACAGAGTGAGACCCTTTCAAAAATAAATAAATTAATAATTAATGACAAAAGACATTGTTATTGGAAGGATGAAGAGAAAAACACAAACAAGAAGATATTTTCAATGTATACAATAGATCATCTCCATAATATACGAAGAACTCCTACAAGGCAATAAGGAAAACATAGGCTTCTCAATAGAAAAATGGGCAAAGGATATGGATGGCCAGTTTATGCTGAAGGAAATTCAAAACCAAATAAATATACAAAAAGAGATGCAACATCATAAGTAACCAGGAAAATGTAAATTATGTCCGAAATGAGATACCATGTCATATCCACCAAAATGGCTAAAATTAAGATGGCTGACAGTACCAGGCATCACTGTTGATGCGGAACAAAGGGAACGCTCACAAAATGCTTGGTGGGAGAGTAAATTGGTCTAATTGCTTTGGAAAACAGTGTGTCTTTGTTGATGATGCTTGAACACGCACATGCCCCAGGACCCAGCTACTCTACTCTTAGGTGTGTAACCTGCCCAGAGATAACTTTGTAACATGCAGGTGTGTATTTCTTCAGAATTATTTTTGTTTTTGCATTGAATAATTATGGTTCTTGGTTGTAAACTAGAAGAGTCAACTCTGGCTAAATGTAGCAGAAAAAGAATTATATGGAAGGAATACATACTGCTCACACCACTGGCAGGAAGTTTGGATCACACTTGAAAAACAGGCAGAACTAATAGCAAGGCGAGACCAAGTGACGTGAACTAAGACCTCTTATGGCCACACTGCTCAATGCTCAATGCAGTATTTGACTCCCAAGATGCTCTGCTCCTTTGCATCACTCCTATAAGAGTGGAACTGCTGAGTGGGAATGTCTGATTGGCTGAGCCAATTATGTTACATCTCTCAACTGACTGCCAAGGAATTAGGAGAGAAACTATGTGCCCCTTTTAGGCTCTCACTAAAGCAATAGAACCAGCTCCTACCTATCTTGGGATACTTGTCAAATAGAATAGTATTCAGATATGGAGTAACTAAAACTACGCATGTCCACTACAATTCATATTCTTTGCTGTCTTCTCCAGACTTACTCACACACACTCCATTTTCTCTCTCTCTGTCTCCTTCTCTCCCTCCCTCTCTGTCTCCCTCTGTCCCTCCCTCTCTCTCCTCTCTCTCTATGCCCTCTCTCTCTCTCAAACATACGTACACTTTAAACTGTAATAGGCTCATATCATACACACTGTATGGCAAATTGCATTTTATACTTAACATGTCTCTGACATCTTTCCTCATTGGTTTATACACATCTATCCCATTTTTCTTAAGGATTATACAGTAGTGAATTGCACAAAAGGAATACAATCTTTAAAATTATTGGAGTGAAATTCACACAACATAAAATCAACTATTTTAACGTGAACAATTCAGTGGCATTTGGTACCTTCACAGTGCTATGCAACCACCACTTCTGTCTAGTTCAAAAACATTTCAGGGGCATAATTTTTTAAAACTTCTTACCAATGGACATTTGGGTTGTTTCTTCCAATGTTTCAGCTATTATAGAAACTATCACAGTGAATTTCATTGTACATAATTTTTTGAAAACTTGAATAAGTGATTCAAGTTCTTAAAAGCTCAAAGATTATCCTCATTAAAAATTGTAATAGATACCATAAAACTGGCCTTCAAAAAGGTTGTAAAATTAATACTGGCAATAGTAATTGAGAATCATTTCTTATTCTCACCTTACTACATTACCTTTTTTTTTTGACAAGGTCTCACTCTGTCGCCCAGGCTAGAGTGCAGTGGTACAATGATGGCTCACTGCAGCCTCTACCTCCTGGGCTCAGGTGATCCTCCCACCTCAGCCTCTCAAATAGCTGGGACTACCGCCATGGCTGGCTAATATTTTGTGTTTTTTATAGAGATGGGGTTTCACCATGTTGCCCAGGCTGGTCTCGAACTCATGGCCTCAAAGAATCTTCCTGCCTCAACCTCCCAAAGTGCTGAGATTACAGGTGTGAGCCACCGCTCATGATCTTTAACAGCATTTTTTAGCTTTTTGAGCTAATAGCCATTTATATTTCTTTGCCCATTACCTATTTACAGGGTCTGTCTGGCCTTTTTTTTTTTTTTTTTTTTTTTTTTTTTAATAAGGCCCAGGGAGTAAATATTTTAGGTTTTGTGGGCAATATGGTCTCTTGCAACTACTCATCTCTGCTAGTGTGGTATAAAAGCAGCCATAGACAATACATAAACAAACGGGCATAGCTACATTCCAGTAAAACTTTATTTACAAAAACAGGCAGTGGGCCAGATTTAGCCCATGGGCTATAGTTTGTAGACTCCTGATCTATTTTGTTGTTGTTGCTGTTTTTAGTTTATAAGAACTCTTTGTATACCATAATAGGAAAATCATGGGCTACCTACTCCAGTCAACGGATGAATATGACCAAATCCTTAATAACTATAATTTTATTAAATGTTTTTAACACAAATATATTTGGTTTGCTTAAGTATTTCCTGTCAAAATACAATACCTACAAGTGCCTAGTACAGTTACATATTGATACTATAAAGTTCAAGTTCAAGTTTAAGGCCAGTTGCGGTGACTCATGCCTGTAATCCCAGCACTTTGGGAGGCCCAGGTGGGTGGATCACCTGAGATCAGGAGTTCAAGACCAGCCTGGCCAATGTGGCGAAACACCGTCTCTATTAAAAATACAAAAGTAGGCCGGGCGCGGTGGCTCAAGCCTGTAATCCCAGCACTTTGGGAGGCCGAGACGGGCGGATCACGAGGTCAGGAGATCGAGACCATCCTGGCTAACACGGTGAAACCCCATCTCTACTAAAAATACAAAAAAAAAAAACTAGCCGGGCGAGGTGGCGGGCGCCTGTAGTCCCAGCTACTCAGGAGGCTGAGGCAGGAGAATGGCGTGAACCCGGGAGGCGGAGCTTGCAGTGAGCTGAGATCCGGCCACTGCACTCCAGCCCGGGCTACAGAGCCAGACTCCGTCTCAAAAAAAAAAAAAAATACAAAAGTTAGCCAGGTGTGGTGGCAGATGCTTGTAATCCCAGCTACTTGGGAGGCTGAGGCAGGAGAATCTCTTGAACCCAGGAGGCGACGGTTGCAGTGAGCCAAGATGGCATCACTGCACTCCAGCCTGGGCGACAGGGTGAGACTCCATCTCAAAAAAAATTCAAGTTGAATAATATAACACTACAGTGAGTTTCAGTGTCGCAATGATAAAAGGGGCCTTGCTTTTGTTTCTAATTTGTTTCCATCTGAAGTCTAAACTCAATCACTTGGCATTTAAGGCCTCTGAAATCTAATTCCAGCTTTTCTTTCCTGTGTTATCCTGCCAGTCCCTGATACTGAAGCCACACCAAGCTATTTGCTGTTCTGCAACCAGGCCCTGCACTCTCCACTTTTCGTCCTTTGCCCCCTCCGCCCCCCATGGCTATAACCTGAAATATTCTGCCTTCAATCTTTACCTGCTGACTCCTAGTCAAAATCTTTTCTCCCAAGCCTTATGAAAGTTCTGCCTTTTCTCTCTCTCTTTTTTGAGAGCTAGGATAGCTTTTTAACATAAACACTTTTCAGTGAAGACAAAATACAGAAAACTCAATAACTTTTGTAAACTAAAAATAAAATCCTAAACTCTCCAATCCCCATGCTGCCCCACCCCAGCCACTGACTGAACAGATCCCCTTTTGGACAAAGGGACCCCCAAAACACCTTAAAGCTGAGTTCCCAGACTTGAAGGAATGGGAGGTCAGACATGCCTCATTATACCCCCTCTCTTTTGTGGTTTAGACACAACTGATCAGCATTAATGTTAAAATAGAGATCATAAGATTGACAGAAACAGACTCTTTGTGGCAATAAGATATCAAAGTATAAACAGGACCTAAGGCCATGCACCCCTCCACCCTATGGCTGGGCGTGGTGGCTCACTCCTGTAATCCCAGCACTTTGGGAGGCCAAGGCGGGTGGATCACCTGAGGTCAGGAATTGGAGACTAGCCTGGCCAACATGGTGAAACCCCGTCTCTACTGAAAATACAAAAATTAGCCAGGCGTGGTGGTGGGTGCTTATCATCCCAAATATTCTGGAGGCTGAGGCAGGAGAAAATTTGAATCCAGGAGGTGGAGGTTGTAGTGAGCCGAGATCGTACCATTGCACTCCAGAGCGAGACTCCGTCATCTCAAAAAAATAAATAAAATAAACTATGCACTGTCACAAGGTTTTTCTTTTTCTCTGGCAGCTAAACAAGCACTTATCTCGAGATAAGCAATATGAAAACAACTGCAACCCGTCCAGTTCACAGGCACTTACTAACTGAAGCCCTGTTCAACCCGCCATAAGAACAGTTTTGATTGGACAACAGACTGATTTCCATAATATTCTTCCTGGTAAGAAGATCACTCACCACAGACTGCCTGTGGCCAGTTTACTGAGGCTTCCCACTTAATGTGCCTTCATGTTCTGAAAAGGCCTTTTGACATATAGGACCTAATTGTAATACATTTAAATGTTAGGTCTCCATCCCAAGGTGAACATGGGTCATATATTACATCAATGTTTGTTCAATACACATGTGTTGGGACCACTTTCACGAGTATTCATAGCTCCTCCTATAACCTGATGAATATGTATGTTTGTTTGTTTATTTATTTACTTATATATTTATTGAGACAGAGTCTTGCTCTGTCCCCCAGGCTGGAGTGCAGCGGCATGATCTCAGCTCACTGCAACCTCCGACTCCCAAGTTCAAGCGATTCTCCTGCCTCAGCCTCCCGAGAAGCTGGGGTTACAGGTACCTACCACCATGCCTGGCTAATTTTTGTATTTTTAGTATAGATGGGGTTTCACCATGCTGGACTAGGATGATCTTGAACTCCTGACCTCAGGTGATCTACCCGCCTTGGCCTCCCAAAGTGCTGGGATTACAGGTGTGAGCCACCACAGCCGGCATGAATATGTATGTTTAGACAATCAGTTCAACCTAAAGCTCCTACCCCAACTCCTCCTCCTTTGAAGTGCCTGTCTCTGGCCTTGGCCTGAGGCACGCTTCTCAGCCTGTAGGATGACCACCTTACAGGACACAACCCTTTACAAGAAATAAGTCTCCTCTCCTTTTCTAAATTTGTAGATCTTGTGATTTTTTTTTTGTTTTAAGTAAACACACCTGTTTATAGCCCAGATCAAGAAGTAGAACATGAGCACACCCAGAGGTCTCCCGTGCTCCTTCTCCCCGTCTCTATCTCCTGAAAGGTTGTCACTGTTCTGACTTTTATTCCTGTAGATCCAATTCCCTCCTTTTAAAACTTTATATGAATGGAACAATACAATCTGTACTCTTTTGTATCTGGCTTTTTTGGTTAATATTATTTGTTTGTGAGATCCATCGATGATGTTGTATACAGCAGTAGTTCATTCTTTTCAATTCTTGCAGAGCAATTAAATTGTATGAATACAATATACTACAATTGATTTGTCCTTTCCACTTTTGATGAAGATTTTGGTTGTTTCTAATATTTAGTTATGAGAAAGAATGCAGCCAGGCACGGTGGCTCACACCTGTAATCCCAGCACTTTGGGAGGCTGAGGCGGGTGGATCACCTGAAGTCGGGAGTTTGAGACCAGTTTGGCCAACATGGTGAAACCCTGTCTCTACTACAAATACAAAAATTAGCCAGATGTGGTGGTGGGCACTGGTAATCTCAGCTACTCGGGAGGCCAAGGCAGGAGAATCACTTGAACCTGGGAGGTGGAGGTTGCAGTGAGCTGTGATCGAGCCACTGTGCTCCAGCCTGGGTGACAGGGTGAGACTCTGTCTCAAAAAAAAAAAAAAAAAAAATGCTATTAGAAATAATCCTATATATATTTCTGTTGTGTATAGGATATAGCACTGGAGGATACATCAAAAATCTTTAGGATATAGCCAGGTCAGTGTACTAGCAAGCCAGTCATCCCAGCTACTTGAGAGGCTGAAGTGGGAGGATTGCTTGAGCCCAGGAGTTTGAGGCCAGCCTGCCCAACACAGTGAGATCCCATCTCTAAAATTTAAGAAAATAAAAATCTTCAGACTTTTTTAGACATTTAGATTTTAGACATTCTAAATGTAGGGGATAGAACGAAGGGGATAGAAGGATGATTGGGGCGAGGTGTATGAATATTAATATGTTTTCTCGTGTGAAGGGGGGTTTTATGTCAATTATATGGTGTGTGAGTGTTCCTCGTTGCATTGTGATGAATATGTGAAGGGAATAGAGGGCTGTGATTAGTATATTAAGTCCTGTTAGTATAATAGTAATATGAGATCAGGAAAATGAGGTTGCAATTACGAAGAGTTCGCCTAGTAAGTTGATGGTGGGGGGTAGGGCAAGGTTAGTGAGATTTACTGTGAACCATCAAAAGGCTATTAATGGAAGTAGGATTTGAAGTCCTCGGGACAGTAGTATGATGCGGCTGTGGGTGCGTTCGTAGTTTGAGTTAGCTAGGCAGAAGTATATGGAGGAGGTGAGTCCATGGGCAATTATAAGGATGGTTGTGCCAGAGAAGCTTCAGGGGGTTTGAATGAGGGAGGCTACGATTACTAGGGCTATGTGACTTACAGAAGAGTATGCGATGAGTGATTTTAAGTCTGTTTGTCGGAGACATATTAAGCTTGTTATGATTATGCCTCATAGGGATAACATAAGGAATGGATAGGCTATGTGTTCTGTTAAGGGGTTAAGAATGGAAGTAAGTCGTATTATGCCATAGCCGCCTAGTTTTAGGAGTACTGCGGCGAGGACTATTGATCCTGCAATGGGGGCTTCAACATGGGCTTTGGGGAGCCATAGGTGTAGGCCATATAGGGGCATTTTTGTCATAAAAGCTATTATGCATGCTAGTCAGGTAAGGTTGTGAGATAAGGTGGTTGTTAGTTTTTGGTCTGTGAGTGTTAGTAGTATAATGTTTAGTGAGCCTGTGTTGTTGTAGGTGTGGACTAGTATAATGAGTAGGGGTAGAGAGCCGGTTAGTGTGTAGAATAGAAAGTATGTGCTTGTGTTGATACGTTCTGTTTGGTTGCCTCATTTAGTGATGATAATTAGGGTAGGAATGAGGGTAGTTTCAAACAGGATGTAGAATATAATTAGTTCTGTAGCTATGAATGTCAGAATTAAGGTGATTTGTAGGGAGATTATCATGGAAAGATAAAATTTCTTTTGTGAGGGGGGTTCGTTCTATCCCCTAATTTATTCTAATAAAAAAGTTAAAGAGCTAAAAGACTTAGCTCTGCAGATGTTCTTAGTAGCATTTTAAAACAAATGCAAAAATGCAAATTATACTAAATTCTCAATAACAGGGCATTATTTAAATTAATTACGGCATATGTATGTAATATAATATTAATATTATGTTAAAATTATGGCAAGGAGTATATTATTATTTATTTTATTTTATTATTATATTTATTGATAAGGAAAGATTTACATGGCATACTGTTAGGTGAAAAAAAAGTCTGGTTATAACAGAATATATACAGCATGAGTGGACTTTTATTTTAAAAAACTATTTGTATGTAAGTGTATATTCAAGCAGGTCACACCAAAAGTTTACAGTGATATGTTTGAAAAATATAATGAGGCTGATTTTTCTTTCAGTTTTACTGTATTTTTTCAGTTTTCTAAACTCTTCTTCATAAGCATGGCTATGGAATTATCCCTGTATTCTCAGTCCATAGCATATTATTTTGCGTAGAGGTTATATATAAATGTATATTTGACTGTATGAAAGAATATACATTATCGGCCGGGCGCAGTGGCTCACGCCTGTCATCCCAGCACTTTGGGAGGCCAAGGCAGGCGGATCACGAGGCCAAGGCAGGCGGATCACGAGGTCAGGAGATCGAGACCATCCTGGCTAACACGGTGAAACCCTGTCTCTACTAAAAAATACAAAAAATTAGCCGGGGATAGTGAGTGGCTGGTGCCTGTAGTCCCAGCTACCCGGGAGGCTGAGGCAGGAGAATGGCGTGAACCCCGGAGGCGGAGCTTGCAGTGAGCTGAGATAGCGCCACTGCACTCCAGCCTGGACGACAGAGCAAGACTCCATCTCAAAAAAAAAAACAAACAAACAAAAAAAAGAAAGAATATACATTATCATAAAGCCACCAAGGTAAAAACAATTTGATCATATGGGGTCATTCTAAAAGGTAAAGAAAATCAGTAACTGCCATGGAAGACATTTACCATACGTTTGCGCTTGGAACTCTACAACCACAGCACGAATTCAGTTGTAGAGTTTTCTTGTTTTGTTTTGTTTTGTTTTTGAGACAGAGTCTCCCTCAGTCGCCCAGGCTGGAGTGCAGCTGCGCGATCTCGGCTCACTGCAGCCTCCACCTCCCGGGTTCAAGCGATTCTCCTGCCTCAGCCTCCTGATTAGCTGGGATTACAGGTGCCCGCCACCACGCCCGGCTAATATTTGTACTTTTAGTAGAGATGAGGTTTCACCATGTTGACCAGGCTGGTCTCGAACTCCTGACCTCAAGTGATCCACCGCCTCGGCCTCCCAAAGTGCTGGGATAACAGGCATGAGCCACTGCCCCTGGCCTCAGTTGCAGAGTTCTATGTGTGTGGTTCTATATTGGCTTAACAAATGACGCTTTGCAACTCACTGTAGGCTGCTCAATTCTTTCTCAATGATGTTGTAACCAGCTCTCAAGATATCTAATGTCCGAAATGTATAAAGCACTCACTTTCTATCGGAGACTGTTAAAGTAAAACCAAGAGTCAAGAGCTAAGTCCTAGAGTACGCTTAAAACTTTAAACAGTGATTGTTCGGCATCCACATTCTTAAAGCTTTCAGGCATCACAACACACATTTTTGAAAAGTTTTGTTTCTCCTAAAATCATTCATTGTTTTCTCATCCCTCAAAAAACCAAAACCCCTCAAAACGAACAATAAAACCCCACAGCTTTTCCCTCCCAGAATCTTCAAAACAATAGGCAGTCACAAATAAGATTTCAGCGGAGTGTCCCAGACCCTTTTTCTCTCCGCTTCAGCTCCCCCTGACGTCCCCTTCCCTTCTGTCCTGGTCTGAAATCCTCACCATTTAGAAACCTTCCTTAGGATTAGAGGACCAAGATCATCCCTCAGGGGGTTGCTCAAACACCCGTTCCGTCCTAGCCCCTTCTCACGGGTACGCCAGTTGGGATTTTAGCAGATTTCCTAGCTAGTCCCGGGGCCGACACAGACAGCATCCTTCTGTGTGGTTACGAAGGAGCCTAGGGCTTTGTGGGCGGCGTAGAGCTCAGAGCCAGGAAGGGCTGACCTAGTGGCAGAAGGGTTACAACCACCCGTACCCATCCGGCCCGCCTGGGGAGGAGGCATTTGGTCCCTTTTAGGAGCTGGCGCTTGTCAGAGCTGGTAAAAACCATCCCACTCCCTGAGGCTCTCGGATCGAGGAAGTGACTCTCCAAGGCCTTGGGGAGGGTCAGGCTATGCGGGTCCTCCGTGTGTGTCCCTGACCAGGGCTCCTGCCGTTGTCCCACACTGAATTTCAGGTGTCCCCGGTGTCTCACTATTCCTGTTTGCACTACAGGTCCTCCGAGTTCCTAAACCAGCCAGCCCAAAGATGCTGGAGGCCTCACCATTGAAGCCGATCACGGCGTCAAGTTCCAGCTCCGCCACTTGGGCCTCCGGCGAAATTTTGTTATCCATCCCTGGGAGGTTCTGCTTACTTTGCTCTCCGCCCTAGTGGGTGCAGCGTCTTCTGGTCGTTATGGTAACGGACGAGCGCATGCGCGCCAGCTCCACGCCCGCGCAGAAACCCAGCCTGCCGAATTCGAGTTCATTAGCATTCTTGGAAATGAAGGGAGATAGGGACTGGGAGGGAGATAGGGTGGGATTCATCTTTTTTGTGTCTGCTGTTTCTCTGGAAATTTAGGAGATGGCACTAACTGCACAGAACTAATTCCTCCATCCCCTCGTGTTGAGTCTGTGACTTCTTAGTAACTCTACAATCAAGCACCAAATGAATGGCATTTTAAAAAATATGTAATCAAGCATAGAGGACTGATGGGAAGGCTGCTATAAAATAAATAAATACATAAATATATGTATAAAATTGATACTTCTTTGGGCCCCTGTTTAAAGCAGCGTGAAAAAATATTTTAAATATATTTTTTAAAAGCGTTATTGAGGTATAATTTACATATCATAAAGTTAACTTAAAGTAGGTTGTAGTAAGTTTACGAAGTGTGCAAGTCGCACCGCAATCTAGTGTTTTGTTTGTTGTTTTGTTTTTTTGAAGCAGGATAAATTTTTAAGTAACTGCTACGGAGGTCTTGCAAGCGCTCCCACCTTCCTGGGAAAATGGTTAGTTTCTATTTAACAATTTTAACTGAGCTCAGCTGTTCGCGTCTCTTAGTGGGAGTAGATTGTGCCAGCCAACTGTTCCCAGGGGAGCACTTTCCTTTCTCTGATCATGGTTCTTAGGCTCTAGTTATTCACTTTGCAAACTCCAGGCTCCGGTCGCGCACGGGACGAACTGCGGGGAGTGAGCCGTGCGGGCCGCCGTAGTCAGCTGCTAGGAGCAGGAAGAGTCCGAGCGGCGGGCGGAGTCTGCAGGATGGCACCGGACCCCTGGTGAGCCCAGGGTGAGGGTGGCGGTGCGCGGAGGGACCTTCGGGGAAGCCGGGCTTCCGGGGAGCAGGCGATCACTTCGCATTGCCCCTGGAGGCCTTTCGAGATGAGGGGAGGGGCAGCGAGACCCTTCCCCTACTGAGGGGACTCAGCCACATCCCGCCACCCTTGGTCCTTCCAAGGGTAGCTGGGGAAGGAGACCGGGTGGTCAGCTGGAGAGCTGAGGATTTGAGCCAAATCTCTGAATATTTCTCTAGCTTTTCTGGGCTGCATCTCGCTGCGGGGATTTCCCGCCCATCCTGGTTGTGGAGCTGGCCGGTGCAGGCTTCCTTGGACTCCTATAAAAGTGAAGTCGAAATAACCTTTTTGTAGCATGTCTGTCCATCTCGGTAAACCCCCTTATTTCACAGGTGGAGAAACCGAGGTTCAGAATCCATGGTCACCAGCCAGTTAGTAACCAGCTGGGTCTAAGACCTAGATCCTGGGGGCCCTTCCAGATACAGGAACCTGGGAGGGAAATTGTGCGCTTGTTTATAAGGCATTTTGCACTTTCTTGAGTTAATATCATGAAGTCTTTTCATTTAGCAGTAGCTTCTGCAGTAAAACAATAGGTGATAAGGGTCATTTATTTAGCAGTCAATCCCAAGGACTGCTTGATGAAAGATGCAACTTTTGATCTCAAGGAACATATTGTTTGATCCCAAGGAACATATTGTTATTGAACATAGACTTGACCTTTCTGCTTAATAATTAAAAACATTACAGCTCTATAGCGTTCTTGTTGGAATATATGTCTTATGTTGTTATTTCTAATATAGTTTATAATTCTTTAAGTTACCCTCAGCCTGGATGTTAGAAGAATGGGTTCCAAGAACAAAGTTGAGTTGCCTGGAATCTAGGTTATTTGGGTCAATTATTTAATTTAGCAGTGACTTTTTTAGACCTAATTTTAGGCCGGACGCGGTGGTGGCTCACGCCTGTAATCCCAGTACTTTGGGAGACCGACGCAGGTGGATCACCTGAGGTCGGGAGTTCGAGACCAGCCTGACCAACATGGAGAAACCCCCTCTCTACTAAAGATTACAAAATCAGCTGGGCGTGGTGGCGGGTGCCTGTAATCCCAGCTACTCAGGAGACTGAGGCAGGAGAATCGCTTGAGCCCGAGAGATGTAGGTTGTGGTGAGCTGACATAGCGCCATTGCACTCCAGCCTGGGCAACAAGAGCGAAACTCCGCCTCAAAAAAAAAAAAAAAAAAAAAAAAAACCAAAAAACCCAAATCCCTAATTTTAACAGTTATATACACCCCTTGATAGAGAATATCTAATTTAGAGAATATTGAAAATTTGCAGAGGAAAATAAATAGCATCTTTAACTCTATAATTTGGAAATAGCCATTGTTTAATTTTTAACAATGAATTTGTTACTTTAATCTGTATTTTATATATAGTAAAACAGCATTTCTCTATGTCATTGGACATTCTTTGAAAACATAATTTTCTTTCTCTCTCTTTTTTTTTTTTTTGAGATGGAGTCTTGCTCTGTCACCCAGGCTGGAGTGCAATGGCGTGATCTTGGCTCACTGCAACCTCCACCTCCCGGGTTCAAGCAACTCTCCTGCCTCAGCTTCCAGAGTAGCTGGAACTACAGGCTCATGCTGCCACACCCAGCTAATTTTTTGTATTTTAGTAGAGACAGGGTTTCGCGGTGTTGCCCAGGCTGATCTCGAATTCCTGAGCTCAGGCAATCTGCGTGCCTCGGCCTCCCAAAGTGCTGTGATTACAGGTGTGAGCCACCACACCCGGCCTCATAATTTTCTAATGTTGCATAATAATGCATCACATGAATGACCATAATTTATTTTTCTCCTCATATTAGTTTTTTGGTTTTTTGATGTTTTGTTTTGTTTTATGATTGCAAAGGCAGTTCCTCTGTTCCATCTCTTATTTCCTTGGGCTCCCTGTCTAGAAGTAGGAATTAGAACTGTTGAAAGTGAAAGCATTTATTATTTTTTTTTGTTATTCTCAATTAGTTTGACTAAGTGGCTTTCTCATTAGATTGTTGAAAGTGAGGGCTGAAGGGTACGAACATTTTTAAGGCCCTTGATACTGTGAACTCCAAAGTATCTGAGACAGGACTCAATCAATTTAGAAAGTTTATTTTGCCAAGGTTAAGAATGCACCCGTGTGGATCACGAGGTCAGGAGTTCGAGACCAGCCTGGCCAACATGGTGAAACCCCGTCTCTACTAAAAATACAAAAAAAATTAGCTGAGCGTGGAGGCACGCGCTGTAATCCTAGCTACTTGGGAGGCTGAGGCAGGAGAATCGCTTGAACCTGGGAGGCAGAGGTTGCAGTGAGCCGAGATTGCGCCACTGCACTCCAGTCTGGGCGATAGGGCGATACTCCGTCTCAAAAAAAAAAAAATAATAATAATAACAAATGCACCCGTGACACAGCCTCAGGAGGTTCTGAAGACCTGTGCCCAAGGTGGTTGGGGAACAGCTTGCTTTTATACAATTTAGGAAGAATAATACATGAGTTAATACATGTGAGATTTATGATGGCTCAATCCAGAAGGGCGGGACACCTTGAAGGGGGTGGGGGAGGCTTCAAGGTCATAAGTAGTTTGAAAAATTTTCTGATTGGCAATTGGTTGACTTATTATCAATAGAAAGGAATGTCTGGGTTATGATAAGGGGTAGTGGAGACCAAGATTTTATCATGCAAATGAAGCCTCTGGGTAGCAGGCTTTAGAGAGAATAGATTGTAAATGTTTCTTATCAGACTTAAGACCTGTTTCAGGTTAACTTTGGAATGCCCTTGCCTGGGGGGTGGGATCCATGCAGATGGCTGCGGGTCGAGGAGGCCTTAGAATTTTATTTTTGGTTTACAATACATATTCCTAAATTGCCCTCCACCTTCTTTAAAAACCTATAAAAGGCCAGGTGCGGTGGCTCATGCCTGTAATCCCAGCACTCTGGGAGGCTGAGGCAGGCAGATCACAAGGTCAGGAGTTTGAGACCAGCCTGACCAACGTGATGAAACCCCCTCTTTACTAAAAATGCGAAAATTAGCTGGGCATGGTGGTGCACGCCTGTAATACCAGCTACTCAGGAGGCTGAGGCAGGAGAATCACTTGAACCTGGGAGGCAGATGTGCAGTGAGCTGAGATCGCACCACTGCACTCCAGCCTAGGTGACAGAGTGAGACTCCATGTCAAAACAAAGCAAAACAAACAAACAAACAAAAAACCTATAAAAACAGATTCAACTACAGTTTTACCTTTGTGTTGCTAAAGTCATAGGTCATTGGCACCTCCCTCAGTGTTTAGAAATGGAATAGAGCAGTTACTATTTTAATGGCCTATCAAAACAAGTGGTAAGCTGGCTGTTTAACAGAAGTAGCACGTGATACTGTCTCTAAACTGGTTCTTTGCTAACGTTAATTAGCTTTACCGTCAGGGTAACTTATTTGTTGATGATATACCGTTTCCAGAAAAATTACACTTAAACCTTAATAGTTTTATATTCCTGACTGGACTTTTTATGTTGGTAGCATGGTCTTCTTTTTGTTGATTTGCTTTTTAAAAACTTTATTTTGGAAGGTAAAAGATACACAAACTAGAATAGTACAATGGGCCCCTTCCATACTCACCACCCAATTTCTGTAATTATCAATATTCTGCCATTCTTGTTTCATCTCTGCCCTCCACACCTTTTTTTTTTTTTTTTGAGACAGAGTCTTGTTCCGTTGTCCAGGCTGGAGTGCAGTGGCACGATCTTGGCTCACTGCAGCCTCTGCCTCCTGAGTTCAAGTGATTCTCCTATCTCAGCCTCCCAAGTAGCTGGGATTACAAGCACCCGCCACCACACCCGGCTAATTTTTGTGTTTTTAGTAGAGACAGGGTTTCACCATGTTGGCCAGGCTGGTCTTGAACTCCTGACCTCAGGTGATCCGCCCATCTTGACCTCCCAAAGTGCTGGGATTACAGGTATGAGCCACCACACCCGTGCCTGGCCCAGATTATGTTTTTTTTTTTTTTTTTTTTTTTTTTCTTTTTTTTTAGACGAAGCCTCTCTTGTCTCCCAGGCTGGAGTGCAATGGCGCGATCTCGGCTCACTGCAACCTCTGCCTCCCGGGTTCAAGCGATTCTCCTGCCTCACCCCTCCGCCAGATTGCTTTTCTAAACTAGTACTTCAGGCATCTCTGTGCTTGATAGTGTAATGAGGTTGTCTATTACCCCAGGCCAAGGGTTCCAGGACTTTACCACAGATTTCAATCTCTTGGAAAACTTTTAAAGCTCCCCACGCCCAGGACAAACCCCATACCAGTTTGATCAGAATGCTGAGGTTGGGACCAGGCATTGTTATTTTTTTAAAGATTCCCCAGTGATTGCAACTTGTTTCAGAACTACTGCTCTTTAGGGCTAAAATAACAACACAAGGACTGGAGTCAGGACACCTGGGAGTTTGTGGCAGCTGTTACATTTCTCATAACCTCTTTAGGGCCTCTCTCTGTGTGTAAAAGTGTCCTCTATGGCTCTAAAATTCTCCTTGAAGTCTAACCTTGTTAGACTGGTGTTCAAGGCTCTGCAGAAACTAGCTTCTACTCATGTCTACCATTTTTTACTTACCAGGCTTCCAGGGCCACCACGCAGCCAAACGTGCCGGACACGTTCCTTTCTGTTCATCTTTGCTTGCTCTGTCTTTCACTACGTCTAGAATATGCTCCTGCCTCCTGTCTGAATAAGAGACCTGTTTTAACCTTGTGGTCATCCAGATGTAACCTCATGGACCTTTTCCATCTGAGCGCCTTGGCCAACAGTAATCTCTCCCACCTCTGAACTCCAGACATACTTACACTTAGATCCCACATTTGGCAGGAGGCAAAACTTACTATATGTGGTTCATTTTTATATGTATGGTCTGGACCCCAGAGCCAGACCTAGGCTCCTCTTTTCATGATAATATGGAGGTAGAAAAGGTGAAATGTGGCAAAGTTGGGAGCAGGACCCAATTTTCCTTATTTAGCCTCCTATTTTCTTAATTCTGTGTTTTCTTATATACTGCTATTTTTCCATACACACGCATACATGAATACATATATGAATGATGTACATGTGATATATATGAATATATAGTATATATGGATATCAGTGATACATATGTGATATGTATGAATATATGTATCAGTGATATGTATGATATATGTGAATGTGTATGATATATATATGATATATACGTGAATGGTGCTGCTTTAGAGTATAGTGGTTAGTGGTTCAGGATCCTCCCTCAGGATCCTTACAATATGAAGCTCTTAGCATAGGAGCTGGCTCAGGTCAGGTACTCAGCTGTGACTATTGCTATAATTACTCTAGTAAGATTCCTAAGGGAATTGATGGGTACATTTTCCTTCATTTAAAAAAACCACTTATCAAGTTCCCTCAGTGTTCAAATGATATGTGGGAATTGGAAGGTTTCAAAAAATATATTGTTTACTCAAGCAAAACTTAGGACATTAGGGCTAACGGGAGTTTCCAATATTTTGTAATAGACTAGTCCTGGAAAAGAATGCTGGTCACGTTAGTCCACAGAGTCCCTGCTTTTTAGGAGCAGACTGCCTGGTAGGAGAAATGAAATGTGTATCCCTGCTTAAGTATTTTCATTTTTTTGTTTGTTTGTTTGTTTGAGACGGAGTCTCACACTGTCGCCAGGCTGGAGTGCAGTGGCGCGATCTCAGCTCGCTGCAACCTCTGCCTCCCAGGTTCAGCGATTCTCCTGCCTCAGCCTCCCAAGTAGCTGGGATTATAGGCACCCGCCACCATGCCTGGCTAATTTTTTGTATTTTTAGTCGAGAGAGGGGTTTCACTATGTTGGCCAGGCTTGTCTCGAACTTCTGACCTCGCGATCCACCCGCCTTGGCCTCCCAAAGTGCTGGTATTACAGGCATGAGCCACTGCGCCCGGCCTGCTTAAGTATTTTCTATATGATAGAAAGTAAAAATGCTCTGAGAGAAGCAAAACATCAGGGGCTATTGGGAGTTCACTGTGAACCCTTCAAAGCCTCCAACCCTGCTGAATAACAACTAGAAGCTTATTAAATATTTTGAGAGAATTCTGGCAAGCTCAGATGTCAGGCGGGTGCGGGGCCTTTGTCCCCAGAGCATTTGGTTTTAGGCTAGACAGTACTTGCTGTTCCTGCACCCTAGAGCTGTCCCCCAGGCATCTGTGAGGCCAGCTTCTTCACCTTGCCTCAGTGTCACCTGAACGTAAGTAGCAGCTCCTCATCACTCTCTGTCCCTTTATCCTGCTGCACTTTTCTTCTTAGCACCTGTCAACACCTGACATACTATGTATTTATTTGTCTTACGACTTTCTTTCCCTAAGATATGGGCTCCTTGAAAGAGGGACTGTTTTCATTCTGTTCACTGCTGTACCAGTGCTCAGAACATGCCCAGTGCAGCGGAGGCCCCCACATTAAGAGCCTCGGCTCTGGGGCCAGACCGCCTTGGTTTGCAGCGGGCAGAACCACTTGGGCAAGTCACTTTACCTCCTTGTGCCTCCTTTTCTCCTGTGCGAGTTGGAGATGGTAATGGTACCCACTTCATAGCGTTCCTGTTACGATTAAGTGAGTTATTACTAACGAAGCCTTCAGAATAGTGCCTGGCACATGGTAAATAACGCTCAGTCCATGTTGCTTTTACTGGTGATGTTATTCTTCCCTTCTGTTCGAATTCTTTGGCTAGAATGAAAATGTCAAACTTCGGGCAAAGATTTCTTCTAAAGAACCTTATATATTTTCTCTTTTTACGACTTTGATGCAGGTTCTCCACATACGATTCTACTTGTCAAATTGCCCAAGAAATTGCGGAGAAAATTCAACAACGAAATCAGTATGAAAGAAAAGGTGAAAAGGCACCGAAGGTAATATCAGGAGAGAATTAGTACCCAATGATTTGTTTGAGTTTTGAGGTCCAAAAACCCTATCTTCCTTTGAGGCTCTCTGTGTACATGTGTGTATGATGATCTCTCTGCTTACATATGTTGAATTGGCCGAACAGCCAACCAGTTAGTAGTTATTTAAACATTGAGACTAAATGAAGCATAACACATTTAAGTTCTCCTGTTTTACTTTAAATATTTCTAACAATTTTATAGTCTAGTTCAAGGGTTAGTAAACTTCCTCCAGATAATAAATCTTTTAGTTTTTGCAGGCCAAGAGACAATGTCTTCAAGTCTTTGAGTTTCTATCCTCACCACAAGGATAGTTATAGTTTTTACATTTTACATTAAAAATGTAAAAACAGGCCAGGCGTGGTGGCTCACACCTATAATCCCAGCACTTTGGGAGGCTGAGGCGGGCAGATTGCTTGAGGCCAGGAATTCAAGACCAGCCTGGGCAACATGGTGAAACCCCGTCTCTACTAAAAATACAGAAATTAGCCGGGCATGGTGGTGCACACCTGTAGTCCCAGCTACTCTGGAGGCTGAGGTGGGAGAATTGCTTGAACCCGGGAGGCGGAGGCTGCAGTGAGCCGAGATTGCACCACTGCACTCCAGCCTGGGCAACAGAGTGAGACTCTGTCTCAAAAAAGAAAAAGATGTAAAAACCATCTTTAGTTATGGGCTGTATAAAAACAGTGATGGGATTTGGCTAGGAAATAGATTTTTGTGAAATTACAAGTTTATACTTGTGATTATGATTAAAAATGTAAGCCTTCGATTCAAATCTAACAGCACACCTTTCTTCCTTATTTTCCCCATTCCAAATTTGTATGTGCTTTCTCTCACACTGAGAATCCTAGTTTCCAAAAGCATCAGTATGTTTTTACTCATATGGTCTATTTTACAGTTTACAGAAAATGGTTTCCGAATGACTGTAAAGTACCGCGACGAACACTAAGTTCAAACTTTGAGTCTTTTTAAGTTTAGATTAATCTACTAAGAATACTGAGGTTATTATGTTCCGAAGTTATGAGAATTTTTTTTTTAAGAGTTTAGCTTTCAAGTTCAGGGGTACATATGCAGGTTTGTCGTATAGGTAAGCTTGTGTTATGGGGGTTTGTGGTACACATTATTTTGTCACCCAGGTATTAAGCCTAGCACTTCCTATTTTTCCTGACCTCTTCCTGCTTCCAACTTCCTCCCTCTGCTAGGCCCCAGTGTGTGTCATTTTCCTGTATGTATCCATATGTTCTCACCATTTAGCTGTCTCCTGTATCAACAGAGTGAACAACCAACCTACAGAATGTGAGAACATGTGGTATTTGGTTTTCTGTTCCTGCATTAGTTTGCTAAGGAGAATGGCCTTCAGCTCCATCTATATTCCTGCAAAGGACATGATCTCGATCCTTTTTACTGTGGCATAATATTCCATGTTGTATATGTACCACATTTTCTCTATCTGATCTACCACTGATGGGCATTAGATGATTCTATGTCTTTTGTTATTGTGAATAGTACTGCAGTGAACATACACATGCATGTGTCTCTTTCTGTTTTTGAGATGGAGTTTTGCTCTTGTTGCCCAGGCTGGAGTGCAGTGGTGCGATCTCGGCTCACTGCAACCTCTGCCTTCCAGGCTCAAGCGATTCTCCTACCCCAGCCTCCTGAGTAGCTGGGATTACAAGCGCCCGCCACCAGGCCTGGCTAATTTTTGTATTTTTAGCAGAGATGGGGTTTTGCCACATTGGCCAGGCTTGTCTCGAACACCTGCCCTCAGGTGATCCACCCACCTCGGCCTCCCAAAGTGCTGAGATTACAGGTGTAAGCCACTGCACCCCGCCCACATGCATGTGTCTTTATGGAAGAATGATTTCTGTTCCTTTGGGTATATACCCAATAACAGGATTGCTGGATCAAATAGTATTTCTCTTTTTAGTTCTTTGAGGAATTGCCACACTGTCTTCCACAATGATTGAACTGATTTACACTCCCACCAACAGTGTATAAGCATTCCTTTTTCTCTGTAACCTCGCCAGCATCTGTTATTTTTTGACTTTTTAGTAATAGCCATTCTGATGGGTGTGAGATGGTATCTCCTTGTGGTTTCGATTTGCACTTCTCTAATGATCAGTGATGTTGAACTTTTTTCCTATGTTTTTTGGGACCACGTCTGTCTTCTTTTGAAAAGTGTCTGTTTATGTCCTTTGCCCGCTTTTTAATGGGGTGGATTTTTCTTGTAAATTTGCTTAGGTTCCTTATAGATACTGAATATTAGACCTTTGTCAGATGCATAGTTTTCAATTATTTTCTCCCAGTTTGTAGATTGTTTGTTCACTCTGTGGATAGTTTCCTTTTCTGTGCAGAAGCTCTTTCGTTGATTAGAGCCCATTTGTCAGTTTTTGCTTTTGTTGCAATGGTTTTTAGTGTCTTTGTCATGAAATCTTTGCCTGTTCTCATGTCCAGAATGGTATTGCCTAGGTTGTCTTCCAGGGTTTTTATAGATTTAGGTTTTACACTTAAGTCTTTAATCCGTCTTGAGTTAATTTTTGCATATGGTGTGAGGAAGGAGTCCAGTTTCTATCTTGTGCACATGGTAGCCAGTTATCCCAGCACCACTTATTGAATAGGGAATCCTTTCCCCATTGCTTGTTTTTGTCAGGTTTGTCGAAGATCGGGTAGTTGTACATGCAGCCTTATTTCTGGGTACTCTTTTTTTTTTTGAGACAAGTGTTGCTTTATCACCTAGGCTGGAGTGCAGTGGCATGCTCTTAGCTCACTGCAACCTCTCCCTTCTGGCTTCAAGTGATTCTTGCATCTCAGCTACCCAAGTAGCTGGGATTCCAGGTGTGTGCCACCATGCCCAGCTAATTTTTGTAGTTTTAGTAGAGAGAGGGTTTTGCCGTGTTGGCCAGGCTGGTCTCGAACTTCTGACCTCAAGTGATCTACCCGCCTCGGCCTCCCAAAGTGCTGGGATTATAGGCGTGAGCCACTGTGCCTGGTCAACTGGGTTCTCTATTCTGTTCCATTGGTCTATGTCTGTTTTGGTTACTGTAGCCCTATAGTATAGTTTGAAGTTGGGTAGCATGATACTTCCAGCTTTGTTATTTTTATTTTATTATTATTTTTTTGAGACAGAGTCCCGCTCTGTCACCCATGCTGGAGTGCAGTGGCATGATCTTGGCTCACTGCAACCGCCGCCTCCCGGGTTCAAGTGATTCTCGTGCCTCAGCCTCCTGGGTAGCTGGGATTACAGGCATGAGCCACCACTTCCAGCTAATTTTTGTAGTTTTAGTAGAGATGGGCTCTCGCCATGTTGGCCAGGTTGATCTCGAACTCCTGACCTCAGATGATCCTCCTGCCTTGGCTTCCCAAAGTCCTGGGATTACAGGCGTGAGCCACTGTGCCCGGCCCAGCTTTGTTCTTTTTGCTCTGGATTGCCTTGGCTATTTGGGCCCTTTTTTGGTTCCATATGAATTTTAAAATACTTTTTTCTAGTTCTGTGAAGAATGTCAATGGTAGTTTAATAGGAATGGCATTGAATCTATAAATTGCTTTGGGCAGTATGGCCATTTTAACGATATTGCTTCTTGCTGTCCATGAGCATGGACTGTTTTTCTATTTGTTTGTGTCATCTCTGATTTCTTTTATTTATTTATTTATTTTTTCTGAGACTGAGTCTTGCATTGCTGCCCAGGCTGGAGTGCAGTGGTGAGATATGGGCTCACTGCAAGCTGCACCTCCTGGGTTCACGCCATTCTTCTGCCTCAGCCTCCTGAGTAGCTGGGACTACAGGTGCCCGCCACCACGCCCGGCTAATTTTTTGTATTTTTAGTAGAGACGGGGTTTCACCTTGTTAGCCAGGATGGTCTCGATCTCCTGACCTCGTGATCCACCCGCCTCAGCCTCCCAAAGTGCTGGGATTACAGGTGTGAGCCATCGCACCTGACCCGTGTCATCTCTGATTTCTTTGAACAGTGTTTTGTAGTTCTTCTTGTAGAGATCTTTACCCCATGGTTAGCTGTCTTCCTAGGTATTTTATTTTCTGTTGGTAATTGTAAATAGGATTGCATTCCTGATTTGGCCCTTGGCTTGACTGTTGATATACAAGAATGTTAGGGATTTTTTTGCACTTTGATTTTGTATCCTGAGACTTGACTGAAGCTGTTTATAAGCTTATTGAGCTTTTGGACTGGGAGTATGAGGTTTTCTAGATACAGGATCATGTTGTCTGCAAACGGGTAGTTTGACTTCCTCTCTTCCTATTTGAATACCTTTTCTTTTCCCTCCCTCCCTCCCTCCCTCCTTTCTTTCTTTCTTTGTCTCTTTCTCTCTTTCTTTCTCTCTTCTCTTTTTTTCTCTCTTCTCCTTTCTTTCTCTTTCTTTCCCTCTTTCTTTTTCTTTTTCTTTCTTTCTCTCTTTCTTTTTCTCTTTCTTTCTCCTTCCTTCCTTCCTTTCTTTCTCTCTCTCTCTTTCTTTCTTTCTTTTCCTTCCTTTCTCTCTTTCTCTCCCTTTCCTTGTCCTTGTCCTTTCCTTTCCCTTTCCTTGTCCTTTCCCTCTCCTCTCCTCTCTTTTTTCCTTTCTCTTCTCTTTTCTCCTCTCCTCTCCTCTCCTCTTTTTCTCTTGCCTAATGGCTCTGGTCAGGACTTCCAATATATGTTGAATAGGAGTGGTGGCAGAGGGCATCCTTGTCTTGTGCCAGTTTTCAAGCAGAATGCGGCCAGCTTTTGCCCATTCAGTATGATGTTGACTGTGGGTTTGTCATAGATGGCTCTTTTATTTTGAGGTATGTTCCTTGAATACCTAGTTTATTGAGAGTTTTTAACATGAAGTGGTGTTGAATTTTATCAAAAGCCTTTTCTGCATCTATTGAGATAATCATGTGGGTTTTGTCTTATTTCTGTTTATGTGATGTATCACATTTTTTGATTTACATATGTTGAACCAACCTTGCATCCCATGGATGAAGCCTACTTGATCGTGGTGGATAAGCTTTTTGATGTGCTGCTGGTTTCGGTTTGCCAGTATTTTTTTGAGGACTTTTGCAATAATTGATTCTTTCTTTTCTGTCTTATGTTATCGTTTGTTTCTGTTTTTATTCATTTTCAGGAGTTGCTTTTTCCAACTTTTTAAATTGAATTTTAAATAAGTAAAACATTTACATCGTTCAGAAGTCAAAATTATATAAAAGTGACACTTAAAGTCTTGTTCCCATTCCTCTCTTTTCTACTTTTTCTTAACCTACTTCTTCTAAATAACCATTTTCATTTAATTTTTGGTTTATTCTTCCTGTGTTACTTTTTGCAGAAATAAGCCTCTATGCATGTGTATGTGTGTGTCTCTGTGTGTCTGTGTGTATGTTCTTCCTTCTATATAAAAGATACTCTTTCAGGCTGGGCACGGTGGCTCACACCTGCAATCCCAGCACGTTGGGAGGCCTAGGCGGGTGGATCACCTGAGGTCAGGAGTTTGGGACCAGCCTGGCCAACATGGTGAAACCCCATCTCTACTAAAAATACAAAAAATTAGCCGGGCATGCTGGCGAGCACCTGTAATCCCAGCTACTTGGAAGGCTGAGGAAGGAGAATCACTTGAACTCAGGAGGCGGAGGTTGCAGTGAGCCGAGATTGTGCCATTGCACTCCAGCCTGGACAACAAGAGTGAAACTCCATCTCAATAAATGAATGAATGAATGACACACTCTTTCGTATCTTGGTCTTTTCACTCTACATTTTATTTCATATTCCTTATTCTTCTTTAGGGCTGTGTGGGTACTCTACTGCATAGATGTAACATTCTTTATTTAACATGTCTCCTAAGGAAGGGCAATTAGATTGCTTCCAGTCTTGAGCTGCTGTGAATAATGCCGCAGTAAATAACCTTGTCCTTTAAAAAAAATTATGTGCATAGGTGTCTTTGAAAGGTGAGTTCTCAGAACCAGGGCATATGTAATTTTTTTTAAACCTGTTGTGAAATCCCCCCTCAAAGGGGTTGTCACCCTGGGCACCCCACCAGCAATGTGTGAGCGCTTCTGTTTCTTCACAGCCTGGCCAACAGAGGGTGTTGCAAGTCTTCTGAATTTTTGTTAACCTCATAAGTGAGAAATGGTATTTCAGTGTCGTTTTCAATTTGTATTTCTCATATAATGAGTCAAGTGGAGTGCGTTTTCATATGCTTGAGGGCCATTTACATATATATTCTTTCTGTGAACTGTCTTGTCTTTGTCCATTTTTCTACTGGATTATTAGCCTTGTTAGTCTTGATCTTTTAAGAGCTCCTCATGTATTAGGGAGATTAGCTCCTCGTGATAAATTGCAGTTATTTCCTTTCCTTTATCATTTGACATTTGACTTGCTTCTGGTAGTTTTGTCATGTGAAAGTTTCTTTTGTTTTTTTGCTTTTTTTCTGAGACGGAGTCTCACTCTTGTCACCCAGGCTGGAGTGCAGTGGCGTGATCTCAGCTCACTGCAAGCTCCTCCTCCCGGGTTCACGCCATTCTCCTGCCTCAGCCTCCTGAGTAGCTGGGACTACAGGCACCCGCCACCACGCCCGGCTTTTTATATATTTATAATTTTTTGTATTTTTAGTACAGACGAGGTTTCACCGTGTTAGCCAGGGTGATCTTGATCTCCTGACCTCGTCATCCACCTACTTCAGCCTCCCAAAGCGCTGGGATTACAGGCGTGAGCCACCGCGCCCGGCTGAAAGTTTTTTTTTTTTTTTTTTTTTAATGAAGTTGGCTGTCAATCTTTAATTCTTCCGTATATTTAGTCATATCTAAGTTTTTGCTGTTTCCAGGTTATAAAAAATTTATTCCTGCTTTCTTCTAGTAAATATATGGTTTCATCTTTTACATGAAGGGCTGTTATCTATTTAACTAGTGTCATCATCTTAGACAGTTAGATTCTTTCTAATTGCAAATGATTTTTAAGTATAGCCAAATGTTGAAATAAATTCTTCAACGTAGACTTTCCGGATTTGGGTTGTATAACATTTTAAGCCTTTGGAACACATATATTGCAGAATAACATTTCTATACCAATTTTGATTATCTTTGAAAAAATCTCTACTAGGTAAAAATCCTATGTTACAGTTTAATATGCATTTTTTGTTACGTCTTGAACATCTTTTCTTTTCTTTTTTTTTTTTGTCCAGATGGAGTTTTGCTTTTGTTGCCCAGGCTGGAGTGCAGTGGCACAATCTCTGCTCACTGCAACCTCCGAGCCTTCCAGGTTCAAGCGATTCTCCTGCCGCAGCCTCCCAAGTAGCTGGGATTACAGACACCCGCCACCATGCCTGGCTAATTTTTGTATTTTTAGTAGAGATGGGGTTTCATCGTGTTGGCCAGGCTGGTCTCAAACTCCTGGCCTCAAGAGATCCTCCTGCCTTGGCCTCCCAAAGTGCTGGGATTACAAGCATGACCCACTGTGCCCAGCCTTGTTTCTTAATTTCAAAGTTTTCTTTTTATATATATTAACTATATTAATTGATCTGGCATATTTAGTATAAATACTTTCTCTATTAACTTGATTTTGTAAGTGACATTGTACAACGTGTACCGGTTTTTAAATTTTATTTGAAATTATCAGCATGTTTATTGGTGATCTTTTCTAATGAGGGGAGGAGATATCATGCTTAAAAAGGCCTTTTACATACAGAGGTTATATAAATAATTATCTAAATTTTCCTTAAGCTTTTTTTCTGTTATTTTGTTTTGTTTGTGTAAATCTTTGAAATACTTGGTGTTTACTTTCGTGTGTCATAGGTGTCTAATGTTATTTTTTCCCCATTTGCTCAATTATGAATTTCTTTCCTTCCCTCATATGAAATAGTTCGTATTTCATTCACTGAATTTTTTTTTTTTTTTGAGACAGTCGCGCTCTGTCGCCCAGGTCGGATCGCAGTGGCGCCATCTCGGCTCACTGCAAGCTCCGCCTCCCGGGTTCACGCCATTGTCCTGCCTCAGCCTCCCGAGTAGCTGGGACTCCAGGTGCCCGCCACCATGCCCGGCTAATTTTTTGTATTTTTAGTAGAGATGGGGTTTCACCATGTTAGCCAGGATAGTCTCGATCTCTTGCCCTCGTGATCTGCCCACCTTGGCCTCCAAAAGTGCTGGGATTACAGGTGTGAGCCACCGCGCCGGGCCTCATTCACTGAATTTTTACACACCCACATTGTTTCTGAGCCGTTTGTTATGTTGCACTATTGAAGCTGTTGGTAATTGCCAGCGTCAGCTATTGTAGTTTTTTATAATCACTTTATTTCTGATTAAGGCCCCTATGAACATGATACATATTCATGGCTTTTATCTTCCTTCATTTATCTTTCTGTCAGAATAATTTTGTAAAACTTCATTATAAAAAAAACCGACAACTGTGCTGTGCCTTAATTACCACCTCTTCTGCAATAAAAGAATTCCAAATGGGATTTCAAATAGACATGTATGTTTATAGATTTAAATTGGGGAAAAACTTAACATTTTTACAATATTGAGCGTTTCCTTTTGTTTCTTTCAGCAGTATTTATTGCACAGTTACTATGTGCCAGGCACTGTGCTAGATATTTTTTAGATTTTATTGGTATTGTTAATGAAGTTTTAAAATAGCAATTTAGTCAGGTGCAGTGGCTCACGCCTGTAATCCCAGCACTTTGGGAGGCCGAGGCGGGCAGATCACAAAGTCAGGAGATCATGTCCATCCTGGCAAACATGGTGAAACCCCGTCTCTACTAAAACTACAAAAAAATTAGCCGGGCATGGTGGCGGGTGTCTGTAGTCCCAGCTGCTCTACCCGGGAGGCTGAGGCAGGAGAATGGTGTGAACCCAGGAGGTGGAGCTTGCAGTGAGCCGAGATCACGCCACTGCACTCCAGCCTGGGCGACAGAGCGAGACTCCGTCTCAAAAAAATAAAAATAAAAATAAAATAAAATAACAATTAAAAAAACTCTTCCTAGGTATTACTTAAACTTAGGAATGCCCTTGATATTTTTTCACTTCTTTATGACTAATGACCATACTGAATTCCTCTGCTATTTCGGTTTTTTTTTTTTTTTTTTTTTTTTTTTTTGAGATAGAGTCTTGCTCTGTTGCCCAGGCCGGAGTGCAATGGCGTGATCTCAGCTCACTACAACCTCCGCCTCCTGGGTTCAAGCGAGTCTCCTGCTTCAGTCTCCCGATTAGCTGGGACTACAGGTGCCTACCACCACGCCCAGCTAATTTTTGTATTTTTAGTAGAGACGGGGTTTCACCATGTTGGCCAGGCTGGTTTCGAAATCCAGACCTCGTGATCCTCCCACCTCGGCCTCCCAAAGAGCTGTGATCACAGGTGTGAGCCACCGCACCTGGCCTCCACTGTTTTTAATAGTCTTTCAGCCCAGCCTCTACTGTTTTTAATAATCTTTCAGTCTGGGCACGGTGGCTCATGCCTGTAATCCCAGCACTTTGGGAGGCCAAGGTGGGTGGATCACCTGAGGTCAGGAGTTCGAGACCAGCCTGACCAATATGGTGAAACTCCGTCTCTACTAAAAATACAAAAATTAGCTGGGCATGGTGGCAGGCGCCTGTAGTCCCAGCTACTCGGGAGACTGAGGCAAGAAACTCGCTTGAACCCAGGAGGCAGAGGTTGCAGTGAGCTGAGATCACGCCATTGCACTCCAGCCTAGGCAACAAAGCAAGACTCTGTCTCAAAAAAAAAAATAATAATAATAGTAATAATCTTTCAGTTGATTCTCTTAACTTTTCTAAGTAGACTATTATCAATCTGCAAATAATAATAATCTCATCTTCCCTTGTCGTCCTTATATTTTTCATATTGTATTGGTTAGAACTTCTAGAGCAAAACTAAATAATATTGCAGTTAAGGCAATAGTGTTCTATTCTTAGTTTTTCTTTCTTTTTGTGTGTGTGTTTCTTTTGTTTATCATTTCCCCTATACTGTACTAATCATATGTTTATTCTGTTTTTAATCATTAACACCATGAGCTTTATTGCTAGATTTTTCTAACATCAAACTGTTCTTAAATTACTAGAATAATTTCTACTTGTTGATGGTATATGGTCCTTTTTAATGTAATTCTGAATTTGCTACTTTTTTTTTTTTTTTTTTTTTTGAGACAGAGTCTCGCTCTGTCGCCCAGACTGGAGTGCAGTGGTGCGATCTCGGCTCACTGCAAGCTCCGCCTCCTGGGTTTACGCCATTCTCCTGCCTCAGCCTTCCGAGTAGCCGGGACTACAGGCGCCCGCCACCTCGCCTGGCTAGTTTTTTTTTGTTGTTGTTGTTGTATTTTTTAGTAGAGACGGGGTTTCACCGTGTTAGCCAGGATGGTCTTGATCTCCTGACCTCATGATCCGCCCATCTCGGCCTCCCAAAGTGCTGGGATTAGAGGCTTGAGCCACCGTGCCCGGCCAGCTAATATTTTTGAAAAGATTTTTACATTTATAATTCCTAAGTAAGATTGACATGTGGTTGGTTCTCTTTGTCGTGCTTGTTACCAAGGTTATGGTAGCTTAAAATGTGAATTAGGCTTTCCATCTTTTTTTGTGCTCTAGAAACTGTCTTTAATTATGATAATGACACTTTTTTCCTGATTACAAAAATCATTTTCTTATAAAATGTTAGAAAATCCCACTACTTAGATAGAACCATGGTGCTTTCATGTGTTTGTATTTAGTTCCTAGGTTGTTTTTTCTCTGTTTGGGTGATATTTTATTTTATGACTTGATTTTTTTTCCTTTTCATAAGTTGTGATGGATATCTTTCTATGTGAACAAATTGAGATTTGAGCCATAATTTTTAATGGCTACATACTGTGTCTTTTATCTCCCGAATGATTTTGGTTTTTGATTTTGTGGACTCCTCTTCATAGGCCTGGTGTGTGGGGGCTTTTTTGTTTGCTTCTTTTGCCCTTTTCTCTTTGAGTGTAGAGAGATCTGTTTTCCTTGGTGTTTCCCTACAACATTGTAGGTGGTTCTTCCTTGGTTCCCAGGAGCATGGGGATAGTTCAGGTTCGACTTTTCTTGGCTGCTGGTGCCTTGGAGGTCTGCTGGATGTGTGCAGTCTGGGCCAGCCTCTGGCACACTGGCTGGTTTTCCTTGGTGTGATTCTGCAAATCCAAGGAGGGAGTCCACTTGAGTTATATAATTGCTGCTTTTGACAAGGTAGCAAAGGAAACCTGTGGTATTCTGTCTTTTTAACATGTCTCTGATTTCATCCGTGGGTGAATGTGTTTTAACTGACACAGGCGGTTTTTTCGCGTTTCCAAATTCCTGAGAGGCCTCTTCTCACCCTCTTCTCCATCCTTTAATGTAACAGGTTAGAGTCACAGACACAAATTTCCTCTGGGATGATTGGAGAAAATTCACATACTCCTGGGAAAAGAGTCATGTGTGGTTAACATTCCTCTTGCATAAAAAGAACACATTGCCGTAAAACGTTTCATTGGGTTGTAAATTTTACCGGTTGTTTAGAGAGCCTGGTGGGGATGGTAATGGGACTTCATGCTTTGTCATTTGAAGCCTGATTGAGAGAACTGTGGGTTTTTGCTCTGGAATGAAGACTTGGGGAACACAATTTCCTGCATAGTTCCAAGGCAGATACATCGGATCAATGGGTAGAAGCTCAGGCCACAGGATTCAGCTGATGGTGAGAGCTCACTGACAGTATCGGTGTTCCAGTCTGGCTTGGCTCACCACTTGGCCAGGATGTGGAGCGGGTATGAGCTGTAAGTGGGCAGCTGGGCCAGGGCACCACTGAGCCTCCTTCCAGCCCCGAGTTTGTCGTGAGGGGCTGAGTATCTGTCTCTTCCAGCCCTGGCTTGGTTGAATCATAGCCCGTGAAGTAGTGTTTATGTGATGTAATTTCGTGGATTCTGCGCTGTGGACTAGAATACTTAGGATGTGTTCTTTTCTTTTCAGCTTACCGTGACAATCAGAGCTTTGTTGCAGAACCTGAAGGAAAAGATCGCCCTTTTGAAGGACTTATTGCTAAGAGCTGTGGCAACACATCAGATGTATCCATGTAAACATTTCCACCTCTTTTCTAGAGTGGGAGGAAAAGCAGTCGTATTTTAAGAAAGGAAGGAATCTGGGCCACCCAGATTTTCCCACAGCTTGAGGAAGACCTGGTTTCCAAAATATTGCCTGTAATCTTGATTTCTATTTTCAGTGTCTGTTACATGTTTTACAGTGAATATGCTGGCAAAGCAAGACCTACCGAGGGAATTAACTTACTTGGGTGTAACCTGTACAGTTCAGGAAGCTAATGCTTTCCATCAGTGCTGTATTTACGGAGCCCCGCACTGCTCCCTGTCTAGACCGCCTTGACCGTAGCTGGCTACTCCTCCACCAGGAAAACTTCCATGATCATCCTAAGCTGTGATTCTGCTTCTGGGAGTTTTTAGTGATCATTTCTTTTTGGAGAGGCCAATACCAGTAGAAACCATACATCTCTCCCTTCCCCACCTACCCCGGTGTTTATGTAGATGATTGAGATATGGCTTGTTTGCCTTATTTTTCCTCCAGAGGCAGACACTGCCTCTAGTATGGGAGTTTGAAGGGAAGGGGTGGGGTGGGACTTCCTTGAAGCAAGTTATGCCATCATCTTAACCTCCTACCAAGTGGTAAAATATATATATATTTTTTAGAAATTCATAATCTGGGCCAGGTGCAGTGGTTCACGCCTATAATCCCAGCACTTTGGGAGGCCGAGCACTTGAGGCCAGGAGTTCGAGACCAGCCTCGTCAGCATGGTGAACCCCATCTCTACTGAAAATATAAAAATTAGCTGGGCATGGTGGCGCACACCTGTACGCCCAGCTACTCGGGAGGTTGAGGCAGGAGAATCACTTGAACCTGGGAGGCGGAGATTGCAGTGAGCCGAGATCATGCCACTGCACTCCAGCTTGGCCAATAGAGTGTGACCGTGTCTCAAAAAATAAAAAAAAGAGAAATTCATAATCTGATCAATTTAGGAATATATACATGACTTATTACCTATACTAACCCTTTACACCGGAGTGTATATTGGTTTGAAAACTTACCTCAAACTGGTCTTCTCTCATCATTTCTCTAAATTGTCAGTAGTTCATGCCAAAGACCCAATTTTTCATATTTCAGGGAGTGGATACTTCCAGGTTTTAAATATATGGAAATACGGGAATACAACTTTTTAGATAAAACAATGGAAAGTGTTCTAAAAATTATTTTCCTCCATTGTTACCCCTTTATATCACTAGGAAAGTTGGCTTAGTCGCATGATTTTCTAGATATTCAATTATTGATCCACTAAGGTTTAAAATCAGAGTTTAATTTCAAACAATTAGGGCCTTATTTTTAACACAATTGGAATATTCTGAGATACTTCACCTTCCATGTCGTGTAATTTGTTATGGCACAGTTGGTCTATCATATAAAGAGTTTTTATTTTACCCAAATCAACAAGTCCTAATATACAGACCTCACTGCACCATTGTGCCCAGCTAATTTTTTTTTTTTTTTTTGAGAGGGAGTCTCACTCTGTTGCCCAGGCAGGAGTGTAGTGGTGCAATCTCGGCTCACTGCAAGCTCTGCATCCCAGATTCACGCCATTCTCCTGCTTCAGCCTCCCGAGTAGCTGGGACTACAGGCGCCCGCCACCAGGCCCGGCTAATTTTTTTGTATTTTTAGTAGAGACAGGGTTTCACCGTGTTAGCCAGGGTGGTCTCGATCTCCTGACCTCGTGATCTGCCCGTCTCAGCCTCCCAAAGTGCTGGGATTACAGGTGTGAGCCACCATGCCTGGTCTAATTTTTGTATTTTTAGTAGTTTCAAATGGGCAGTTCTATTTCCTCTTCTTTCAGTACTAAGCACTGGGAAGTCTACACATGGCAAGGTGTGTGAATTCATGTTAGTGTTACCTAAAGCATATATATTAGAAAGGTAACTACATATTGTTTCATGATATCATATGCATTTGCTTCCATTTAGATAACATTATTAGTCACCTTGTTTATGTGCTAAACCTACTACAAGAAAAATATACAAATTAAGAGCTTTTTCTTTTTTCTATTAATTGCTGCTAGTTATTACAGAGTACTAAGCATACCACAGTTATAATTGACTCTGTTCTCCTAAATGCTTACAGTCTCATCATCTGTTGAAATCTCACAGGTTTTTGGTTTTGTGGTCATCTCAGAATTACTTCCCAAATTATTGAATTAAGGAGTAAGCATCAAAAACACTGAACAAAAGTTATTTAAAACATTACAAAAATATTTAGGGGCCTTAATGTGGATAATTTAGAATTTACTAGGAGATATCAAAAATTCAACTGGAATACAACAACTTTCTTTAAAAGTCTATTTATTTTTTCAAATAATTGATCTATTTCTACTGTAACAACTGCAGCCAATACTAGGGATGGCATTTAACTAATCCACCCCATGAGGGCGCTCATAAACCTGTGTATTTTTAGGGAGGCCACCTTTTTTTTTTTTTTTTTTTTGAGATGGAGTCTCACTGTCGCACAGACTGGAGTACAGTGGCGCAATCTCAGCTCACCGCAACCTTCACCTCCCGAGTTCAAGCGATTTTCCTGCCTCAACCTCCTGAGTAGCTGGAATTACAGGTGCGTGCCACTGCACTCAGCTAATTTTTGTATTTGAGTAGAGACGGTTTCACTATGTTGGCCAGGCTGGTCTTGAACTCCTGACCTCAGGTGATCTGCCCGCCTCAGCCTCCCAAAGTGCTGGGATTACAGGCATGAGCCACCGCGCCTGGCCACGGAGGCCACTTTTGATGTAAGGGAAAGGAGGTAGTGTATATATTATGACGGCTTCTTTTTAATTCTCCTTCTGTTCCTCCCATCTTCCCTTCCCCTAACCTCCATCTTCTTCCCAAACATTTAAAATAATTCTCTGGCAGTTATCCTCCAGATTTAAGATAGATAGCAATCTGTGAGTCCTAATAATCTCATATTATTAGTTTTTTTGGTGTTTCCTTCTCTTCTTTACAAAAATAGATACTGAGGCCAAGTTAAACTTTGCACTAAAAGTCACTGATGAAGTTGGAGAGATAACCCAGAATTCCAGCAGAGGATGTTTTTTTGTTTTTTTTGGTTTTTTTTTTTTTTAGACAGAGTCTTGCTCTGTCACCCCGGCTAAAGTTCAGCGGCACAATCTCGGCTCACTGCAAACCCCACTTCCCGAGTTCAAGTGATTCTCCTGCCTCAACCTCCTGAGCAGCTGGGATTACAGGCATGTGCCACCATGCTTGGCTAATTTTTGTATTTTTAGTAGAGATGGGGTTTTGCCACGTGGTCCAGGCTGGTCTCGAACTCCTGACCTTGTGATCCACCCACCTCGGCCTCCCAAAGTGCTGAGATTACAGGTGTGAGCCACCGCGCCCGGCCCCAGCAGAGGCATTTTCTACACTGAGGAGAGGATTCTTGGAGAGCTTTAGTCATTACCCAGGACCCCACAACTAGGAAATGGAAGAACCAGGTTCAAACACAGGACTGGGTGGCCCCAACGTGAATTGTTTAAAAGCTGAATTTTACTTGAGTAGAAATAATACAGTCAGCTGTCGCCTGGCATGTCTTCAACTCGAATTCTCTATTAATTGTTGTGTTGCTGGACTGCCAAGACAAATCTTGTTTATAACACAAATCTTCAAGAACCTTCTTAACTATCAGAAGATTAGACAGTGTTAACTGTGGTTTATTAGGTATACTTTATGATGCTGAGAAAAATGTTTGTTCATAAATCACCAATGGAGTGACTTTTTAATCCTTTTTTTGAGGCATAATGAATGTTTGGTGACTTTTTTAATGTGAATATTTGAACACCACATTTCCTTACTGTGCTGGGTAGTTGAGAGTTTATGATCCTTAATAAATTTATGCCTTTCTACATTTGTGAACGTGTCCAAAGAACACTAGGAGTTGCCAGAAAGATAAGTCCTATGCAAATGCTTTCTAAACATTGAAATTCATGGAATTAAGGCATGGGATGTTATGCTCTCCCCTGAAAAAGTATTTTTCTCCTGGCAGGAGTAAAAGTCAAGTTAAAATGGAAGTTCTGTGCTTTTGAATCCGTTAGTATGCAATTAATAATCCGAAGTCTTGCAGTCAGAGAGTTTAAATTCTGAAAGGCCTTAACATCTGTTCACAGTGCTCTTTAAGACAGGAACTGTAATTGCCTCACCAGCTGAGAAGAGGTGTATGCTATGGGAGGCCGCATGTGACATTCCAGATAGTACTAAAGAGACTTAGTACCATCTTCTTAGAGTTGGCTTCACAAGAAACTTATCCTTTTGTTGGCATTTCAAAGGAGGCCGCACCTTTACTTATTTTAAAGAGAATAAAGAAAATCTCTTTACAAAGGGGTTTGATGTCAAAAAGTACTTTGGTGTCTTGGGAGAAGGCCTTTGGAAATAATTTTTAAAAATCTATAAAAGATAGGTAAGTAGGGCCAGGCACGGTGGCTCACGCCTGTAATCCCAGCACTTTGGGAGGCCGAGGCGGGCGAATCATGGGGTCAGGAGATGGAGACCATCCTGGCTAACGCAGTGAAACCCTGTGTCTACTAAAAATACAAAAATTAGCCAGGCATGGTGGCGGGCACCTGTAGTCCCAGCTACTCGGGAGGCTGAGGCAGGAGAATGGCGTGAACCTGGGAGGCAGAGGTTGTAGTAAGCCAAGGTCGAGCCACTGCACTCCAGTCTGGGTGACAGAGCGAGACTCCGTCTCAAAAAAAAAAAAAAAAAAAAAGATAGGTAAGTAGATAGATAGGTACATAGACAGATGTGGTGATTACTATGTAACAAACCCCAATGGATGTGGTTGTGGAGAGGCTGACTGAACAGATTTTTTGTTTTGTTTTGTTTTCTTTTTTTTTTTTTTTTTTTTTTTTTTTTTTTTTTTTTTTGAGACAGAGTCTCGCTCTGTCGCCCAGGCTGGAGTGCAGTGGCCGGATCTCAGCTCACTGCAAGCTCTGCCTCCCGGGTTTACGCCATTCTCCTGCCTCAGCCTCCCGAGTACGCCCAGCTAGTTTTTTGTATTTTTTAGTAGAGACGGGGTTTCACCGGATTAGCCAGGATGGTCTCGATCTCCTGACCTTGTGATCTGCCCATCTCGGCCTCCCAAAGTGCTGGGATTACAGGATAGAGCCACCACGCCCGGCCGACTGAACAGATTTTACAGGTATCCCCTGGTAGCTCCAGTGGAGGCAGACTGGCTCTCAAACTCTGTGCCTGTCCATCGGTTTACACTGATACTTGGTAACGTGAGAAAAATAAGGAGAACATAGTGTTTATGTAGTGGAAGTTTTCTGATATATAAGAACTTTTTTCTGACTTAAGACAGGATCTCACTGTGTTGCCTAGGATGGAGGGCAGTGGCAAAATCCTAGCTCACCGCAGCCTCAAACCCCTGGCCTCAAGTGATCCTCCTGCCTCAGCCTCCCAAGTGGCTAGGACTCCAGGTGTATGTCACCATGCCCAGCTAATTTTTTGTAGAGATGGGGTCTTGCCATTTGCCCAGGCTGGTCTCGAACTTCTAGCCTCAAGCGATCCTCCGCCTCGGCCTGCAAAATGTTGGGATTACTGGTGTGAGCCACCATGCCAAGTCTGTTTTCTGATTTATACAGAACTGTTACATGGTTCTTTCTAGTTTTTGGTGTTAAAATCTCCTTGCTTTTTCACCATGGTAGTAAAAGTAGACCGTTTTATTTCTTGTTTTCTTGAACACCCATACCTGGCAAAATGTATAATTGGTAATTCTATGTAAGTTACACCCCCTCAGTTTTTTTGGACATATTACTGGTCCATGAAACCTGAATGTCTAGGCGCCACTGGTATAGTGGGAACAACATTGGCTTTGAAAGCAGACAGATCTGAGATCGAAGACCAGCTCTGCCACTTACCAAGGCCAAACAGCAGTTTAGCCTTTCTGGACCTTAGTTTCATTATCTGTAATGTAGGAATAATCATGCTTTGCCAGGTTATTGTGCAAGCTGAAGAAAATCTTTTTAAAGCCCTTCACAGGACTAGCCCCCATAAGGGTGGGTGGTGAATAAAAGGTGGTTACCAACACTTACCCTTGGGGAAGTTACCTAACCTCTTTTTGCCTCATTTGTGGAATGGGATGCTGGAAGTCCACCTGGCATAAAGGCTGTTGTGTAAGGATGAGATGATATGCATACAGGGTGCTTCACATATACTGAGTCCTCCTTGAGGATTAGCTGCTACTGATTATTTTATCATTATTGTAAAGATTTCAGCTACCGTTGAGAATTTACAGGTCATCCTTTCTTTATAGAGTTTTTAATCATGCATGGTGGTTATATCAAAACACACAAACAATGATGGTATTAAAATAGTACTTGCAAAATGTGATCAGTGCTTTCAGGAAGGTAAGGACTTGGCCTGGTACATCATAAATATTTATTAGAGTTTGTTGACTTAAAAAAAGAAAGCTGGAAAAGTCTTTTGACCTCTAAAACCTTGAACAGTTCTTTTTTTTTTTTGGCATGGAGAAGTAATTATCTGCAAACTTCTTCCTTCACCAGAGCAGCTCTTTCACAAAATAAGGCTTACCTAAATTCTATTTTTTTTTCTTTTTCGAAACAGAGTTTCATTCTTGTTGCTCAGTCTAGAGCACAATGGTGCAATCTCAGCTCACAGCAACCACCACCTCCCAGGTTCAAGCGATTCTCCTGCCTCAGCCTCCCAAGTAGCTGGGATTACAGGTGTGCACCACCACGCCTGGCTAATTTTTGTGTTTTTGGTAGAGACGGGGTTTTGCCATGTTGGCCAGGCTGGTCTCAAACTCCTGACCTCAGGTGATTCGCCCACCTCAGCCTCCCAAAGTGCTGGGATTACAGGTGTGAGCCACCGTGCCCGGCCTAAATTCTTAAGCCTTATATCAAATATATGAGAAAATCCAGGAGCTGGAGTGGGATTGGGTGTCCTGTGGATCCAGTTGCATATTCACCCTGCTCCATCTGTGGTTCAAATGCTTACCAGGTTACAGCAGAGAAACTGGGCTTATGCATGTTGGTAGTAGGTATTAGTAATATGAAATCAGGATCCCGTTTTATTTACAACTTTACATATCCATGAATTGGCTATAATTACATGTAAAATCAGCATAGCCAAGGACAAAGTACTATGATAGTTAGCTCTTCTCTTCCTTTTCTTTATCTGTCTGTTCTCTTATCTTCTTCCTTGGCTGTTCACCAGGTTGGTAGAAGAGGGAGGGAATCCCCAGCACTGGCCACTGACTGTGTGCTGTCCTTTTTTTTGTCTTGAGATGGAGTCTGTGTTGCCCAGGCTGGAATGCAGTGGCACAATCTTGGCTCACTGCAACCTCTGCCTCTTGGGTTTCAGTGATTCTCCTGCCTCAGCTTCCTGTGTAGCTGGGACTACAGGTGTGTGCTATTACACCCAACTAATTTTTGTATTTTTTTTAGTAGAGACAGGGTTTCACCATGTTGTCCAGGCTGGTCTCGAACTCCTGACCTCGTGAACCGCCCGTCTCAGCCTTCCAAAGTGCTGGGATTACAGGCGTGAGCCACGGCGCTCAGCCTATGTGTCCTACTTTCTGCTTGTCCTTAGCATCACTCAGGCACACTCTTTCCCACTACCCTACTTTACCCAACTGCTACACACCTGTCCACATACATGCTGTATAGATTGTTTCCTGGATGATCCTTTGACCTCTTACTAACAACAACCCTCATATAGCAAGGGTGGTCCATTCATCAATTTATTCTCATTCCATCTCCCTCCTCCGCATCTCCTTATGCTCTGTTCTCTCCATAGATTAAAATAAAATATAAAACAAAGAGGCAGAGTGTTCCTAATTGGATTGTTTTCCAGATTTACAGAGTCCCTGGGAATATGCTGAATTCATATGCACAGTATTGTTTTTATCAGGATTCTAAGAAGTGGCAAAGTTAAGTCAGCACCTCAAGGTGGAGAAGTCCCCGGAATGTTTGGTGGAAAAGCCGTGAGCTAGGGTAGAAAGACCTGGGCTCTCACCTAGCATTGCTGTTAACCCAGGCAAGTGACTTAGCCATGCTGGTCCTTAATTTTCTGGTCAGCAAAACAAGAGAATTGGGATTAAGGCCTCTTCTAGCATCCACTGTGTGGGTTTCCGTCCTTTGGTTACTCATCGACAAAACATCATCATCAAGTTTTACTGTTTCTGAAACTGATGTTCTTTGTTTAAATCTGTAACTAGTATCTGCTGATTTTAAAATGTACCTTTATTGTTTTTATTACAAAGCGTATTATACTTTCTACTGATACATTTCTCATTAGTTGTTCCCAGTGACTCCTCTTTCTCTTCCTTATTCTTTTCTGTCTCATCTCATTCTTCATAGTTAAGTGTTGATGGTTGGTAGCTAGTGTCTCAGGCTTTTCTAGGCTGGAAATATATGCATATGTAAATAAATTCTTTTGACTATAAAGGGATTGTATTATACATATGGTTCTGAAGCTTGTGTTTTTATTGATTAGCAGATGATAGAGACAAACATTAGGAAACAATATTCAGTGAAACATCAGTCTCCCTTATACCCTTAATCCCTAGTTGTCTTTCCTTAGAGGCAATGTTTATATATCAGAAATGTTCTGTGTATATATACACACGTATACAGATACGATTTTTTTTTTTTTTTAACAAAGTGGGAGCATACTGTTCACTGTTTAGCTCCTTGCTGCTGCTGTTGTTTTTCCTCTTTTGGTTTAATGTTATATTTTGTAGATTACTGCACGTCAAATAATTCATGTAAACACTTAGTAAGTGCTCAGAAATGTTAATTATCATTATCAGCCCCCTAAGCAGCTTTCCTATTCTTGGTTTAAGGCTACAAAACATTCCATTGTACAGATACACTAGTTACTTACTGATATTTCCAGTGTGGCTATTATAAATAATAGTTCAGTGGACATCCTTGCTTCTAAGTCCTTGTATGACTGTATCTGCAGGAGAAATGTCTGTTGAAAGACTGTACCTTTTACATTTTGTTAGGTATTTAGAAGGCAGTTTAGCAGTTGGTTGAACCTGTTTGCATTACTATCAAGAATATATGAGGCAGCCGGGCGTGTGGTGGCTCCCGCCTGTAATCCCAGCACTTTGGGAGGCCGCGGTGGGTGGATCACTTGAGGTCAGGAGTTCGAGACCAGCCTGGACAACATGGGGAAATCCCATGTCTACTGAAAATACAAAAATTAGCTGGGCATGGTGGCGTGCGCATGTAAGCCCAGCTACTTGGGAGGCTGAGGCAGGAGAATCGCTTAAACTCCAGAGCTGGAGGTTGTGGTGATCATGCCACTGCACTCCAGACTGGGTGACAGGGAGACACTGTCTCAAATTAAAAAAAAAAAAAAAAAAAGGAAAAAAGAAAAAAGGAATGTATGAGGTCAGGTGAAGTGGCTCATGCCTGTAATCCCAGCACTTTGGGAGGCTGAGGCGAGCGGATCATGAGGTCAAAAGATCGAGACCATCCTGACAAACATGGTGAAACCCCGTCTGTACTAAAAATACAAAAATTAGCTGGGCATGGTAGTGGGAGCCTGTAGTCCCAGCTACTCGGGAGGCTGAGACAGGAGAATCGCTTCAACCCTGGAGGCAGAAGTTGCAGTGAGCCGACATCACGCCACTGCACCACTCCAACCTGGAGACAGAGTGAGAATCCATCTCCAAAAAAAAAAAAAGTAAACACTTTTGTGCTTTTGTAGTTTGCATCAAGAAAGCTAGTATGTAAAACTTTGTACTTAGTCCAAGGGTAGCGGTGCCAGTTGTTGACAGACGCCACTTCCCTTTTTGCTTCATGCGCGCCTCTGCGCACGCGCCGCACTCTCGTCCACCTATTGGTGAATTGTAGGTTTCTTTGCGAAGACTACATTTCCCAGAAGGATGGTTTTTGGTTTTAACCACCACTTATGAACTGTTGTGGAAAAGATGTTAGAGATTATCTAGTGTTACATATAAAGAGAGAGAGATCCAAAAAGGTGAAATAACTGGTTCAAGAGCATAGATAATGGTAAGAATAGGGCTACAACTCTGCCTTTGGGGCTCCTGGTCTAGCATGTTTGCTAGAATCACACATTAAAATTATTCTCTTTATAATTTTCTTTACAGATCATGCAATGTATTTAAATAGTGAACTGATGGTAACAATTTATAGAGCAAATCTGTTGCATAAAGTAGCACTTTATAAATATTCTAGGTGTGTTAATAGATATTAACATGGAAGAAAGAGAACAATATAGAGAATTTCTCTCCCCCAGCGCTCCCAGTTTTTTAAACAGAGCATCTTAGGGTATTAATATGTAGGAAAACGCCCTGCAACACTGACACATATAACTCAAAACCTAAGGAATCACTGAGCCAGGTTGCACCACTGGCAGGAAAAGTCATTTAAATTTGGTCACTGGGACTGGGCATGGTGGCTCACGCCTGTAATCCCAGCACTTTGGGAGGCCAAGGCAGGCAGATCACCTGAGGTCATGAGTTCAAGACCAGCCTGGCCAACACAGCAAAACCCTGTCTCTAATAAAAATACAAAATACAAAACTTAGCTGGGTGTGGTGTTGCATGTCTGTAAGCCCAGCTGTTCGGGAGGCTGAGGCAGGAGAACTGCTTGAACCCGGGAGGCAGAGGTTGCAGTGGGCCGAGATCGCATCATTGCATTCCAGCCTGGGTGACAGAGCGAGACTCTGTCTCAAAAATAAATAAGTTTGGCCACGGGGAGCAAAGTAATATTTACCTGGTATGTTTCTCAGTGAAAGAACTTGTGTCGTGATCCATATCAGTGTTTGTAAGTCCCTCTGTGACGGTCCTGCCAAGGTCCTTTACCTGATGACCTGATGAAGGTGAAAGTCAGAGTAGGAAAACCACAGGAGTGAAATGGTGAGCATCCCTTCTGGGTAGTAGTGATTACAGTCTGTAAAAGCCACAACTGACTTGAAGAGCTAACTTAATAATGTAATAGTTAACACGAGGTCATTTATTCACCATTGGACCTTAACAAGATGTCCGCAGAACACAGCTTGAAGGGGACCGAAGACAGAACCTGTTGGATGATCTTGTAACTCGGGAGAGACTACTTCTGGCATCCTTTAAGAATGAGGGTGCCGAACCAGATCTAATCAGGTAGGATGTTTTCATTTACAGGGATTACTTGGTGGGCGAAGACTTCTTTGCAAATATTACAGCTGTTTCCTGAATGCCTTACTTTAGGCATTAAATCAATCAAAATCTATTCTATTCATTTATGGTGTTGGACTATAATATTCTACTCAATTTAGTTTTCGTTAATTTTCTAGGTTTAGGAAACCAGGTATGTTCAGCTGAATCCCATCTTGGGTGGAACATACTAAGGGAGACTGTGGGTGAAGTCAGAACATGTCTTTGGCATTCTTTGGTTGAATTTTCTGCTTTGTTAACTGCCTTGTAAACTCCCGAAGTCAGTACTTCTCTGTGTGGGCAAAGGAGTGTTTGGTTTTTTGTTTTTTTTTTTTTTTTAAATTGGCATATTGAAAAAATGAGTCCTAATAAGACTGGGCCGGCACCCACAGAGGCAGAGGAGTTGGACCCTCCTCCCCGTTCTTCACCAGTGAGTGATTCACACTTCAAAGAGCCGACAGCTGCTCTGAGCCCGGCTCTGCTGGAAGACCCCGTGGACGGGTCCGGCTTTCCAAGGCTGAGGCTGATGAACCGTAAATTGCTACATCTTTAAAATTGGCCTCCCCCTGTTTCCAGAACTTCCTGAGCTTCATCATGGGAACCATCGCAGAAGGCAATGAGCTTGGGTGGAAAGCCGCCTCTCCTCGTCTTCCACGCTAGGGACGATGCATGTATCGTGGAGAGGAGCTTGTTTCTAGTTAGTTCCCAGTTAGGAGTAGTATGGCTTCCCAAGGGCAGTGGTTTTGGACCCTAGCCATGCATTATCAGACTCCACCTCAGACAAGTGAACCCGAGTGGGATTGGGGTGGAGGGGCAGGGGGCAGGGAAGTCTCAGGTGATTCTAATATACAACCCGGATTGCAAACCACTGCCTAGAACAAGCTGAAGAAAACGAAACTGATTTTCCCGTGGATCCCAGTCTTCTCAGGAGCAGTTTCCAAGGTTCCGTGAAGAAACTGTGAAATACGGAAAGGTAGCTGGGATGTTAAGTTGCTTCTGTGAAGAAAGGAACCTAAGGAGTCGTGAGGGGAGGGTGATACTCTTGGCAGTCTCCTGGGCGGGGTTTAAATGAAGACAGAAGCCTGTGGCGGGCCAATCTACTGTGGTTCCCCATATTTCCCTGGCATATTCAGTCCCAGGGTACAGGGGTGGAGTATGTGGATGAAGGTGGTGTTCCAGGTTGGTCAAAGAGAACAGGGGAGCAAAGGAATCCCCCAAGGTGGAAAGAGTACTGGCGTCTGGGCGCAGTGGCTCACGCCTGTAAGCCTAGCACTTTGGGAGGCCGAGGTGGGTGGATTGCCTGAGCTGAGGAGTTTGAGACCAGCCTGGGCAACAAGGTGAAACACCGTCTCTACTAAAATACAAAAAAAAAAAAAAAAAAAAGTAGCCGGGCGCAGTGGCGGCCACCTGTAGTCCGAGCTACTCAGGAGGCTGAGGCAGGAGAATTGCTTGAACCTGGGAGGTGGAGGTTGCACTGAGCCAAGATTGTGCCACTGCACTCCAGCCTGGGACAGAGCGAGACTCTGTCTCAAAAAAAAAAAAAAAAAAAAAAAAAAAAAAAAAAAAAAAACTATCTTTCAGAAGGGGCTTTACACTGAAGACAGTCTTTTTAGTCAAGATATTAATAAGGGCATAGTTAGGACGGGAAGCTTGTTTCATGGAGGAATAGGGGTCATGTAGAGACATGATGGTCAGAAGGGGGCAAAATATTCAGACTGTTCTGCTCGGTAGTGATGAGGCAGTCGTGATAAATAGTCAGTTCCCATTTGAAAAGAGCGTGGACTCTGCTCTTTGCTTGTCATTAATGATGCTGAAGGAGCCAACCTAGGAATTTAGGCCAAGGACCTCTGAAGTCCTCCCACCAGGTCCTTCTGTTTTCTGTTTTTGGACCCAACTTGCCTGCCTTTGTCACCTTTCTTCTCTAATCATCTCTGTGTCCTTTGAACTGTAACCGGCTGATAAGCAGCGTCAGCATTACCTGGCAGCGTGTTGCAAACTCAGAATTTCCAACCCCAGTCCCAAAGTACGGAATTAAAACTTGCATTTTAACAAGATCATCAAGTGATTTGAATGCACACTATAATTTGAGAAATATTGCTTTGTATCATTCCTTTTTTTTTTTTTTTTTTTTTGAGACAGAGTTTCGTTCTACCACCCAGGCTGGAGTGCAGTGGCACAATTTCAGCTGACTGCAACGTCGGCCTCCTGAGTTCAAGTGATTCTCCTGCCTCAGCTTCCCGAGTAGCTGGGATCACAGGCGCACGCCACAACGCCTGGCTAATTTTGTATTTTTGCTAGCGATGAGATTTTACCATGTTGGCCAGGCTGGTCTTGAATATCTGACCTCAGGTGGTGTGCCCGCCTCAGTCTCCCAAAATTCTGGGATTATAGGCATGAGTCACTGCACCTGACCTGTGTCATTTATTCTTAATCATGGTAGTTTGCATCAGAACACAAGAGAGAATGGGGAAAAAAAAAAAAAAAGAAAGAAATGTCTAGACCATATACTTGCAGAGTCTCATGCATAGTCTTGAGTGAGACCTGGGCAGCAGTAAGGCTGGGGAGACTGCTGGGTGGATTTAGTAGATGGCAGGGTTAGAACGACTGCTCTATGTCATGATGTACTAGTCATGAGACCTATAGCATGTGTCTGCTATTTGTTTTTTATATGGTAGGCACTATGCTAAGCTCTTTATGTGCTTTTGCTCAGGAGCTCTTTATAATATCCCATTTTGCAGAAGAGAAACTGAGGCTCAGAGGGTTCAAGATTCTAAAGCTAGTCAGTCACAGAACTTAGATTTTAGCTCTGAACTCGTAACCATTGCACCATAAAAAGAGCTGGATGAGGTGTTAGAAGGACCCAGTTCTGTAGCTTTCTAGTCCCTCAGTCATCTGGGCTTCCAAGTCATTGACCTTAGACTGCGGGTACATGTGCTGCCCATTTTTCACTGTTGTTAGGACCAGATGAAGTGATTGCTATGAGATGGGCTTTGTAAACTCTAAGACCTTTGTAAATACAAGATGTTATTACTGGAGCATTGTGTCTCCATCAGGCTGAGAGGGAGCTCATGCTGCCTCATTGCTTTGGAGATCTTCTGTCCCTGGTGTCATGCCCCTTGAGTGCTCTACAGGGACCTGGTCTGTGTGACCCCATCATATGCTGCACCTGGTCCTCTGCCCTCCATTCTCCTCTTCCACATCTCATTTGTTCCGTGTCTGCTTGCCTCCGTGCCCAGCTTGCTGCCTATTGTCTTATTAGTGAACAATCTCGTTAATTCTAGCAGTGGAATCAACGGCTGGCAATGTCCTGTCTTCTGGAGGTATTTTAACCAAAACCACCTTAAACCCTAGGATTTAAACCACAGTGAATTAGTTGATAGGAATGTTTAGGGAATTTGGCAGGTTATTGTCAGGTGGTGTTTTTGGATAGAGGCCTTCTGAGGAAGACCTCTGGGTCCTGCCACTGGGACTGCCTTCTGCTCTTCATGCCTATAAGGCTGATCCATGTGGTGGACTACAGCTGTTGCTTGTTGGTGTGTTGGTGAGTGGCTGAGTGGCATGGGGACAGAGATCATACTGGGGAGACACTGTCAAGCAAAGGTAACTGAATCCCTGAGGGTTGAAATAAAGTAACTGGCCAGACCTATTTACATGCTGTCAAGATGAAACCAAGGGCAACATAGAGATTGGTGTATCTTTTCAGGACCAGAAGTCTAGGATAGATCAGAATAACTTCTAGAAGAATTCTTTTTAAAAAAGAATGTAAGCCCTGTCAGGGAGAAATGACTCCTGTGGAGTGATTTGAAGAAGGTAGACATGGACATAACACACAGTGATGGTCCGTTCCGGATGACGTGGAATCTGGCCAACAGCGGGAAACCAACGTGGCGACTGGACATTGAGCACCATGAAGAAAGAAAGTCATTGCAGATGCAGAGAGGAAGGAGAGGGATGTCGGTGGCCTGGAAGGTGAATTTCCCCTTCACTTCCATTGGTGAATCCTTGTTGGGCTAGGATTGCTTTAGACCCAACACCCTAACAGGAACGTGTCTACATATGCTTGTCCAAAAAGTGTAAGTCCTGTGGACATTCCAGAGAAATCTGATCAATAAGAAAATTCATACTAGAAAAAACCACTGTCAAAAGCTATGTAGAAAAGTCCCTGGGAAATCTGCTCAAGGGCCATGAGAACAAATACCCAGCTAGCATTGCTCCAACTGGTCAGGGAAGATGGCACCATGTGGACTTATTGAGGACCAGCAAGAAGTGTGTGGCTGAGTGAATGCTAAAGCCTAAGTAGACTGCCAGAAGCGGATTTTCTTAGATTTGAGGTCAGAGTTGCTGGTCTTGGATTTCCTTCACCTGCCTATGTGAGAGTATTATTTTTGCCTTCTTTACCCCTAATCCCCATCCTTGAGACCTCCCCTTCTTTTCCCAACTTCTCATACCTAATAGTTCTGTTGCTTGGACCTAGCCTTCTGAGGACCGTAATTCAATTGTAAACGTGACTTGTGCATTATATGACATGTTCAATTACAGTTTGATTGTATCCCCTTCCCCGCTGATTGTCAGTTGCCTGGTCATTTCTAATACCAGCTGTTAGGGAACGCTCAGCTCTATCTATCTTTGGAGAAACTCATTCGTTTCTCTGCCAGTTGGTTTCTGTAGTATCTCCAGTGACTTACAGAGATTTCCTTAGACCTCTCCACAGTTAATTCCCAGTCCCAGGCTCCTCCAAGATTTTCATTTGCTTCTCTAATCTCGGGATTCCTCCAGCATTTTTCTTTGCTTCTGTAGTTCTTGGTTTTTGGGGGGGTCAGTTGGGTTGCTTTGTCACTTTGTGGGTGGAGGGTAGGTGTCTTTCTCTTAATTCATGACGTCCAGAAGCACAGTGGCCAGAAAGCCTTGTCAGAACTTTGAAATGTTATAGACATGCTCACTGTGGCACATTTTGTCATTAATGCTAGACCATGACCACAACACATTTACTGTTAGAGAACTGGGGTTAATCTACTAATCGGCATTTCTCTAGTAACTGACAGCAATGCCACAAGATCAGTTTACCTTAGCAGGACTCGCTTGGGACCTGGTGAGCCTTCTTTCCTTCCTTCCTTCCTTCCTAGAGCCCCTACCTCTGTTTCCCTCTTTCTCGTTACTTTGTGCAACCCTTTTTTCCTCTCTTTCTTCCCCATCCCTCGTTCCTGAGAACCTTTCCATCCCTCTTTTCCCTCCTTTCTCTTCCTCCTCATATGTGGCCTTATTAGGCAAAGTCAAGTATGGTTGGACTTCAGTTTGGATTAGCATTTCCTTTAAATAGACATTAATGTGGCAATCACACAATTGAATGCGTAACTGGTCATGTGACAGAATCTTAGTTTTACCTTACGGATTACTGGTCATTATTCTAAAGCAGTAAGCCTTGGTCTCAATAAGCAATGGTTGAGTAATTTAGGTTATTTGGAAACTTGTTAAAGAAGTCGCTGCAACAGTGTCTCTTAGAAGAAGATAAGCCCTGTCTCATAAAGCAATGACACAGCTTCTGATTTAAAACCTTCCCGCCCTTTATATTCGAGAGCATTGCTAAATCTCACAATTAGTTAAATCTTTGCCTGTAAAGAGAGGGAAAAAAACAACAAAAACCATTGCATACTCCACTGCTCTGTGACCATCTCAAAGATTATGTGATTAACTCGGCTGCAGTGGGTGGCTAATTGGCTGAGCTTTAATCTTCACACCACCAACTATGCAGAGGATTATAGGGAATAGGAAGTTGTTTAGAGTTTGAGGTAGTAGTTGTATGTCAGGAAGGATATATTAACAAGCAGACCAATTGTTAAAATCAAAAGAAGGTGATAATGAAATGGCTACATTTTCTCAGAGTGCAGATTTTTAAAATTTGATTTTAGAGATAGACTTTTCTCTTGCACTACTGACAAAACATGATTATTTCCAGTGTCTAATTCATATCACTGTATTGGTTGTCAAGAGGGGCAAAAGAAAAATTTACATTAAATTCTGACATTAAAAATGCTCCTCCCCATTTTAAACCGTTGAATGTTTTATTTCAATTTAAATCTTGGTTTATAAGAAGGATGATTTATGTCCCATAGTACTTAGATTTCCTAAAGAATCATTGATTTGTGCTTCATATTGCTTAATGTTGTTAGCACGTGACCAACCTACTCTTCTAGAAGAGGGAAGTGGCTAAGGAATATACATCCATATCATAAACCCCCTTCTCTCTTTTATTTATGTCCCTGAAATACAGCGACTTCCTAGCTTTTCTGACATGCAAGGGTGTGCTGAAATCAGTACCGATTTGCTTTGTCCTCTTAAGTGAATGTAGGGATAGTTGAACCCCAAGAAGTTATTAAGTGCAGTCAAGAATATTATAATTTCCTGCTAGTTTAATGAAAAATAGGTAAGGAAGCAAAAACGTGGTGAAGCAAACCTTCCTTCATTAAGTAGATCTTTATTGAGTGCCTGCTATGTGCTATACACTGATACTGGAAGTGTAGTGGTAAAAAAAAAAACCAAAACTACAAAAGCACCTACTTTTTGCAGTTGAGCTACGTACGGTCCAGGGAGAGAGACAGGCGTGAAATAAAGAACCATATAATCAGTAAAATATATTCAAAAAAATAGATTATATTTTGAGAGCATGTTAGTGGGAAGCTGATTTAGCTAGGGAGACTACGGTTAATACTTAACTGTTTTTCTTTTTTGGAAGTGTATATTTTGTCTCTTGGTCTTTATTTTAAATATCTCAAGGACAGAGACCAAAGCCTAGCACAATTTTTAATAAATAATTGCGCAATGAATGAGCGTCTTCACACACGTTTCTGTATCTGCCGTAACATCCAGCCCAGAGTTGGGTATATACAGCAGGTGTGTTGTTGATGCAGCACGTTTTTGTTGACGGAAAGGTTGACTGAGCCAGGAGGCGATAGACTGTGTTAACAAACCTGCAAATGTCACACTTTTAATGAAAGCTTTTTTGCCTGCCTCGTGTAAAGTCTGTCACGTAAAGCTGCCTCCGAGATTCAGGTTGCTTCCGTCTCTGGGCTGTGCTCTCATGACACAAGGCCTGCGTGTTCCCCATGACTGGAGAAGAATGAGGGTGTGGAGAACTCACATCCGTCTTCTATGCTTTGGCCTGCAAGTTTCACACACTCAGCCCCTTGGCCATAACTAGTCACGTGGCTCCAACCTAGCTGTGAGGGCGGCTGGGGGATGTAATCTTTCTGTATACTCAAGAGGAGGGTCTGGTGAAGCATGCAGCTTTGTCTCTGCCTCCCTGATTATTTTGGGTAGTTTGATGGAAAGACAAATAGCTTTGGTACATAGTCTTGCTGCTTTCTTCTTGAGCAACAATTAGAATCAGAAGTTACTGAAACCACGCAAGGTGGGCTAAGAGGTGTCCATGGGGGGATCAGTTTGTCATTTATAATGCCTGTTCTTGGCCGGGTGTGGTGGCTCGCGCCTGTAATCCTAGCACTTTCGGAGGCCAAGGCGGGTGGATCATGAGGTCAGGGGTTCGAGACCAGCCTGGCCAACATGGTGAAACCCCGTCTCTACTAAAAAAAATAAAAAAATTAGCTGGGCATGGTGGTGGGCGCTTGTAATCCCAGCTACTCGGGAGGCTGAGGCAGGAGAATCTCTTGAAACCAGAAGACGGAGGTTGCAGTGAGCTGAGATTGCGCCACTGCACTCCAGCTTGGGCAACAAGAGTGAAACTCCGTCTCAAATTAAAAAAAAAGCCCATTCTTTCAGAGTTCAGAGTTTACTCAGGAAGGGGAAATGTACACAAAGACAGATCACAGCACAGTGGAATTAGTGCAGATGGGTGTGTAGAAGCGTGATGAAGACCAGAAGGGAAGGTTGCTTCTTCAGCGTTCGGGGGAGGAGGACAAAGAAGTCTGGAAAAGAAGGTTGTGCTTATTGTCCTGACCCCACTCTGACGTTTGTTAAGGGGGTGCCTGGGTTTAGCTCTCAAGACTAGTGTAGCAGTTGGCTGCCCTCAACCACGTATAACAGATAACCCTACTGAAAATGGCTTAAATAGGGAAAAATGTCCCATGAAATAAGTTGCAGGTTAGAGAAGTGAGAGGGCTGATTGACAGCCCAGTGGGGCCGTCACGGCTTCAGGTTCTTGCTGTCTCTTCATTTCCCTTCGCCTTCCAATACTCAGTGTTGGCTTTGCCTTCTGAGTGACTCCTCTCGTGGTCTCAGAATAGCTACAGCAGTTCCCAGCCACACTCCAGGCATAACGATAGAAGAGAAAGGAGAATGTGTCTTGCATGAGTAATATAATTCATACGGCTAAGACATCTACAAAGCATTGAACAGGATTCAGTGAAAAATCTTCCCACTATGTCTCCTCCTCCTCAACATAAGTAATTACTCTCAATAAGTTTTGGCATATCCTTCCAGGGTTCTCTTAAGCGCATACCAGCAAATAGGAATGTATTATTTCTCTCCATCTTTTACACACTTGATAACGTATCATACATAGCATTCTGCAACATTCTTTTGTCACCTGATCAAATATCTTGGAGATTTTCCCAATCGTGACATAAGGTTTTGTCATTAGTTTTTGTAGCCTTATAATATTTCATTGTATGCATTTACTGTCATTTATTTAACTAGTCTCTTATATATATGAGTATTGTTTTCAGTCTTTTCTATTACAAAACTATAGTAGTGAGGGATTTTGCATATGTGAAAGTATATCTCTAGGTAAGTTCTTAGAAGTAGGATGACTAGAGGCCGGGCATGGTGGCTCACGCATGTAATCCCAGCACTTTGGGAGGCCAAGGTGGGCGGATCATGAGGTCAGGAGATCGAGACCATCCTGGCTAACACAGTGAAACTAAATATACTAAAATACAAAAATCTCTACTAAAAACACAAAAAATTAGCCAGGCGTGGTGGTGGGTGCCTGTGGTCCCAGCTACTTGGGAGGCTGAGGCAGGAGAATGGCGTGAACCCGGGAGGCGGAGTTTGCAGTGAGCCGAGATTGTGCGTCTGCACTCCAGCCTGGGTGACAGAGCGAGACTCTGTCTAAAAAAAAAAAAAAAAAAAAGTGACTTTAATATTAATAGCAGACATTAATTATCAACAGTTTTCAGATAAACAATAGAAAAGTACAATTTAAAAAACTTGGATTTAAAAGAGCAACCAAAAAGATTTTAAAAACAAATAAATTTGATGAGAAACATGTTACACTTTTTTGAAGAAAATGTTACTGAAAGACCTGAAAAATGCCTTGGAGAGAAAAACAAACAAAAAAATCCCATGATCTTCGATGAGAAAATTCAACATTGTAAAGGATTTCAAGATTTAACACAATCCCAATTTTTTTTAAAGAATTGTTCTATCTTATGGAATTACATTAGCTGATTCTAGAATTCGTGTTAAAAAATAAGCAAAACTCGGCCAGGCGCGGTGGCTCACGCCTGTAATCCCAGCACTTTGGGAGGCCAAGGTGGGTGGATCATGAGGTCAAGAGATTTGAGACCACCCTGCCAACATGGTGAAACCTCATCTCTACTAAAAATACCAAAATTAGCTGGGCACGGTGGCGGGCACCTGTAATCCCAGCTACTTGGGAGGCTGAGGCAGGAGAATCGCTTGAACCCAGGAGGTGGAGGTTGCAGTCAGCCGAAATTGCACCACTGCACTCTAGCCTGGCGACAGAGTGAGATTCTGTCTCCAAAAAAAAAAAAAAAAAAAAAAAAAGCCAAACTCTTAAAAAGAAGTTTAATGGCAGATTTGTCCTATCATATATGAAAACAAAGTATCCATATTTTAAAAATGTGGTACTAGCATATAAGTAGACAGAAGGACCAATGGAACACATTACAAAGTCCAGACATAGATCAAAATACATATGGGAATGTATTCTATGATAATGCAGCATCTTACATTTGAAGATGAGAAAATGAACTACTAAGTAAAAAATGTAGTCAGTCACAAAAATAGAATAGAGCTAAGTAGGAAAAATGTAGGATTCATACTCTTCACCAATTAAATTCCAAATGGATCAAAGATTTAATAGTTATAAAACCACAAAAGTACCAGAAAAAAAACACGAAAATTTCTTTATAACCTTGGTTCACTATAGTTATATATAATAATTACATAAAACTCTACTAAGATATTACTATATAAAGCTCTCTTTATATGTTAGTTTGGAGTAGGATACGAAAGTAACAACATTCTTTGGGAAAGACTGTTGGGAAACAGGCACTCACATAAATTGCTGGCACAAGTTTAGACTGGTTCTACCCTGCTAGAAAATAACTTGTGAAATGCTATTGCAATTACAAATGCACATACCCTCTGACCTAGCCATCCTACTTTTTTTTTTTTTTTTTGAGACAGAGTCTTGCTCTGTCACCCAGGCTGGAGTGCAGATGCACAATCTCGGCTCACTGCAAACTCCGCCTCCCGGGTTCACGCCATTCTCTGCCTCAGCCTCCTGAGTAGCTGGGACTACAGGTGCCCGCCACCACGCCTGGCTAATTTTTTGTATTTTTAGTAGAGACAGGGTTTCACTGTGTTAGCCGGGATGGTCTTGATCTCCTGACCTCGTGATCCACCCGCCTCGGCCTCCCAAAGTGCTGGGATTACAGGCGTGAGTCACCACGCCCGGCCTAAAGTCACTTTCTTAATTCTCTAATAGCTTTTGGCATTTTTTTGTCTTTTTTTTTTTTTTTTTGTATTTTTCAGTTATTTGTTTTTAAAGAGCAATGAGACACTTCCTGGAAGCTTCCTAATTGACTTTGGCTCAAAATAGAAATAGACTATTGTACCACATGACCATATTATACCAAAAATTATGGGAGAATGGGGTTTCTGTGATTGACTAGCTTAGTTCAGGAGGGAGATATTCTTGAGCTGAAAATGAGGATGAAGTTATGGTCTCTGAGCAGTGGAGCCCTGAAGAAAGTTGAGGTTCTGATAACAAGGAAGATGAGACATAATGATGCTGGGTAGGCAAGTTGTAGTGTCTGTATCATCTCTTCTCTGCAACTCCCTAAGCAACTGCAACTCTCTTCTTGAAGTTTCTTCAAGAACCAGAGACTCAAGGTTCAATTCTTTGACCTCATTAAGAACCTTCATTTCTTGTCACTTCTCTTTTCATTGAAATCCCAGAGAGGTAGTGACTCGCTGACCTTTTGGGTTATTTTATTTAGGCTCAAATGAACCTAAGTCATTACTTTAAGTCTCCAATTCACTTTTTTTTTTTTTTTTTTTTTTTGAGACAGAGTCTCCCTTTGTCATCCAGGCTGGAGTACAGTGGCACGATCTCGTCTCACTGCAAGCTCCGTTTCCCGGGTTCACACCATTCTCCTGCCTCTGCCTCCTGAGTAGCTGGGACTACAGGCGCCAGCCACCACGCCCGGCTAATTTTTTTGTATTTTTAGTAGAGACGGGGTTTCACCGTGTTAGCCAGGATGGTCTCGAACTCCTGACCTCGTGATCCGCCCGCCTCGGCCTCCCAGAGTACTGGGATTACAGGCGTGAGCCACCGCGCCCGGCCTCCAATTCACTTTTTAAAGAAGCTGGGATGTTTACACCCATCACTTGTCTTCCTGAAGAGGTTTAGGAGAACTACTTTCGAAGTGCAAGCAGTTTTTTTTTTGTTTCATTTTGTTTTGAGACGGAGTCTCGCTCTGTCACCCAGGCTGGAGCAGTGGCGCGATCTTGGCTCACCGCAGCCTCCACCTCCGAGGTTCTAGCAATTCTCCTGCCTCAGCCTCCCAAGGAGCTGGGATTACAGGCACATATCACCATGCCCAGCTCATTTTTGTATTTTTAGTAGAGACGGGGTGTCACCAAGTTGGCCAGGCTGGTCTCGAATTGCTGACCTCAGGTGATCCACCTGCCTCGGCCTCTGAAAGTGCTGGCATTACAAGGCGTGAGCCATCGTGCCCAGCCTGCAAACAATTTTAACGTGACACATTTATACAGTTTCATAGAGCTGGTTTCTTCTGCAGACAGATAATCTTGTATATATTTTGTTAATTCTTGTTTAATTCTGTTTTGAGAAGTAGTAGCTTCTGGCTTTGTCTACATGTTCTGGAGAGATGTTAGTAGATAATTTGGTGCAAGGACTAATAGAATGACAAAGGGAGTATTTGAAATAGGAACTGACCAGAAACATGTGGAATATATGTTGCCTTAGCACATTTTTTCCACTGTTGATGCTGCATCATCTTTTTTGCTTTACAGTATATCTTGAAGATGATGAGGCAGAATGTTTAGGGTAATACTGTTAACTAATGGTCTGATACTAGCCATATAATGTATATAGTGACCGTGTTTTCTTGGAGAGAAAAACTAGGTATGTCATATGATGAAGTATTTTTTTGGGGACTCTTCTTGGTGGAGGAGGCGGTTTGGTTGATAGTGTTAGGCCAAAATGTTGACCATTCCAGTGGTTTATGGGAATGAATGTTTGTTTTTGAAGAATGTTTTTTAAATAGAAATTTATTTTTAAAGTAATTTATTACATTGTTAAACTGTACAAAAGCATAATCAATGAAAATTCAGGCTCCTCCTACTTCTCACCTACAATTTCCCAATTTCTTCCCCAGAAGTAACCACTTTCAACAGCTTTCTGTTTGTGTGCCCTTCTGGAGGGATTCTACATGTGTCCAAGGATATATGCACAGGCCCGTATCCCCAGTCTCTGTTTCAACTTGTTTGTGTTTTTTTTTAAAAAACAGAAATTATAATATAATATGCATTCTTTACTGCACGTCATCTTTTTTGCTTAACAGTATATCTTGGAGATGACGAAGTAGAAGGCTTCAATACTCTTAAATATCTTGAAACTACCTTAGAACTTGACAGTGTAACTATTTGAAGTTTTTAGGTTAAGTATGTTCTCACAAGACTGATTATCACCAGAAGAGATCTCTGTAGCTACTTAGTCCGGATTTTTTTTTTTCCCTCACCATGGGATAGGAAAGGAAGCTCTATTAACAGCCTGACTTGCAAATAGAGACTAAATGTAAAGAAAGATTATCTCTCTGGATGACTGATGGAGCAAAGAAAACCAGAGACCTTGAGATCTGAACAAATGGTCATTGCAACTCCATGTCATTGATCAAGTCAAGAAAGGTATCCAGCCATTATCATGTGAAAGAGAATGAAGTATAGCCCGTCCACACGTGGTTAGCAGCGGCAACCTGGTAGTTTCTCTCCTCAGCAGCTTTTAAAAGCTAGGCAACAAAGAAAAACCAAATGAAAAAATTGTAAGGCTGCTATCATAGTACCTTTTTTTTTTTTTTTTTTTTTTTTTTTTTTTTTTTGAGACGGAGTCTTGCTCTGTCACCCAGGCTGGAGTGCAGTGGCCGGATCTCAGCTCACTGCAAGCTCTGCCTCCCGGGTTCACGCCATTCTCCTGCCTCAGCCTCCCGAGTAGCCGGGACTACAGGCGCCCGCCACCTCGCCCGGCTGGTTGTTTGTATTTTTTAGTAGAGACGGGGTTTCACCGTGTTAGCCAGGATGGTCTCGATCTCCTGACCTCATGATCCGCCCGTCTCGGCCTCCCGAAGTGCTGGGATTACAGGCTTGAGCCACCGCGCCCGGCCCATAGTACCTTTTTTTTAAAAAAATCATGAAATCTGGAGAAATAAGTAAAATGAAAGATGTGTGAGACTTCTACACTGAAAACTATAAAACATTATTTAGGGAAACTAAGTAAAACTGAATAGATACAGAGTAGTCCCCTGCTTAAGTGCAGAGGACACGTTCTAAGACCCTTAGTGGATTCTTGAAAGCTTGGGTAGTACTGAGCCCTGTATATGCTATGTTTTTACTTGTGAATACTTACCCATGGTAGTTTATCAGGTAGGCACAGTAAGAGTTTACCATCCATAACTAATAGTAAAGTAGAGCAGTCGTAACAGTATACTGTAGTAGAAGTTATGAGCGTATAATCTCTTGCTCAGAATATCTTATTGTCTGTAATGTTTTCAGAGTGTGGGTAACTGAAACTCTGGAAAGCAAAACTTTGAATAAGTCGGGGTGGGGTCTTACCATGCTCAGATCTCTTCAGTCTCTGTACCTTGTTCAAAGAGTGGGAGACTCAATATTGTAAAGTCGTCGGTTCTCTCAAGATTGCTTTATAGAGTTAGAGCAAACCCACTTACAGTCCCCAGCCAGATTTTTGTTTCCATTTTGTCACTTGAGAAGCTGACTACAGCCACTGTTTATATGGTTAATGCAAAAAGACAAGAGCTGAGACAATTTTGAAGAACAAAAGGGCCGGAGGACTCACGTGACCAGTTATCCAGACTCACCTTAAAGCTGTAGTGTGGTGTTAGCACAAGGATAGGCAAATAAACCAGTGGAACAAAAGAGAGGCCTCAGAAGCAGTTTCACATGCATATTGTCACCTGATTTATGACAGAGGTAGTCTTTTCAATAAATGGCATTATGTCAACTGGATATCCACATGGAAAAAATGAATCTCTGCTATCACCCTACATAAGAAATAATTCCAAAAGGATTATAGATCTAAATGTGAAGGGTTGAACCAGAGACCTTTTGGAAGAACACAAGAGAACATTTTTATGATCTTGGGATAGCCAAAGATTTCTTAACCAGGCTGGAAAACATACTAACCATGAAGGAAACAAGTGATAAGTTGGATTTCATTAAAATAAAAAATTCTTTTTATCGAAAGATACCACAGATATTGAAAGATAAACCACAGAATGAAAATCTGTATTTGCAGGACATATATTAATATTTGACGTAGGAAATCTATCTTGGATATATGAAGAATCCCTATAAATCAAGAAAAAGGCAAGCAACCTGTTAGAAAAACATAGGGAAAAGACTTGAATTTCACAAAAGAGGATATTGAATGGCTGATGAACATAAGAAAAGGTATTCAACTTCACTAGTCATCAGGTAATTGCAAAGTCAAGTCATGATGTCATACCATTATAGTACAAGAATGGCTAAAATTAAAATGATAGCCATATCAAGTGTTGCTAGGACGTGGAGCAGCTGGAGTTCTCATATACTACTGCTGGGACTGTAAATTGTACAACCTCTTTGGAAAACCATATTTGCTGAAATGAGAAACTATTTGCTGAAATGGAACTATACGAAAGGCATGTACAAGAATGTTTATAGCAGTGCTATTTTTTTTTCTGTTTTTTCTTTTTTAGAGACAGGGTCTTGCTATGTTGTCCAGGCTGGAGTACAGTGGCTATTCACAGATGCAGTCATAGTGCACTGTAACCTCAAGGTCCTGGGCTCACGTGATTCTCCCACCTCAGCCTCCAGAGTAGTTGGGACTACAGGTGTCTCTTTTTACAGTGCTTTTCTTAGTAGTCCCACCTGGAAATAACCCAATGAACATCTATAGTATAATGAATGAATACATCATGGCGTGTTAATACAATGATGTCACACAGCAAATGAGAATTAGCAATCTGCAACTATACACCACACTATGGATGGATCTCAGACGTCATGTTGAGTGGACTAAGCCAGATAGAAGAGTTCATACAATTTATACTGTATGATGCCACTCCTATAAAGGCGAGACTTACAGTGTTATAAATCACAAAAGTGGTTCTCTTTGGGGAAAATAGTGACTGGCAGGGCTCCTGGGGTTCTGGTAATACTCTGTTTCTTGCTGTGGGTAGTGGTTGACTGTGGATATTCACTTTGTGAATCGTCTTTGAGCTGGGGATTTTCTGTATGTTCTACTTGAATTAAAGAATAAGTACAAATATATGCATTTATATACTACATGTACATGTATTACACGTGTGAGAAGATATGGTTATATTTGAATACATACATACATATACACTTGCGTGCATATGCGTACAGATAACTGCACGCGTGCACACGTGCACACACACGCACACACTCACTCTCTCTCAGAGCTATGTCCTGAACAGACCACAAGATGGAGATGTCAGTCAACAGAAGGGCAAACTTAGCCCATCCTAGTTGCTAGATTTTGAAAAGTTAGGGTTTTTCTCCCTGTAAAGTTAAGACAGATTGTTAAGAGTGCTTGTATTAATACTTGTTAACTTTAGGATGGGAATTATATCACCCTCCAGTTCTTTCTGTAACCTTTTCCCTCGTCCCCCTGTGTCACTGTAAGCCCGTTGGTCATTTTTATATTTCCCCCGTAATGACTGTAGATTCTGCCCCATCCCCACTTCATTTACTCTTGTTTCTTTCTCTCTCTCTCGCCTTCTTTTCTTGCCTTTTTCTTTCATATTTTTGTATTTCTCTTTCCCTCTGGAAAAAATGCTTGATTTTGGCATTTCTTGATTTTAGTTTTTATCTCCTATTGATTTTTTTTTTTTTTTTTTTGAAGAAGAGGGATGCTTTTAATACCTCTTTCTGATAGTTTCTACTTGAGTTGTCATTTACTTTTGTAGATCTTTGTTTTCCTATTAGCTTCCCTTTCCATATTCCCTCCCTGCTTCCATCATGGGAATAAAATAGGTAATCCACATGATACATGCTCATTATAACAAGTCAAAAAAGCTGGGCACGGTGGCTCATGCCTGTAATCCCAGCACTTTGGGAGGCCGAGGTGGGCGGATCACAAGGTCAGGAGATCGAGACCATCCTGGCTAACATCGTGAAACCCCGTCTCTACTAAAATACAAAAACACAAACACTTAGCTGGGCGTGGTGGTGGGCGCCTGTAGATCCAGCTACTCGGGAGGTTGAGGCAGGAGAATGGCGTGAACCCGGGAGGCGGAGCTTGCAGTGAGCTGAGATCACGCCACTGCACTCCAGCCTGGGCGACAGAGCAAGACTCCGTTTCAAAAAAAAAAAAAGTTTCCAACTTGTGTTTTCAAGTAAAAATTTTTAAGAAATTAACCTGTTCTTTGTTGAAAATAAAGTAATTATTTCTCCTTTCTTCTCTATTTACCAATCAATTTCTAATATATTACAGTTATCCCTAAGCATACGTGAGTGTTGGTTCTAGGACATGCATGTAGGATACATGTGGAGTGGGGGGTTCTTAGGCCTCAACACTCCCACATGTGTATTACTTTTTTCTTTCTGATACAGTGTTATAACTCAAGAGATCACTTTTTTGGTTTACAAATGAGGAGACTGATTCTTAGAGAAGTCGTTGTGCCCAAGGTAAATCAATGGAAGAGAGAGAACCAGAACTCAAGTCCTCTCATCCTTTGACCTGGGTTTTGTCTCTTGGGCTTTGTCTCTCCTACTTTTGAAATCTTACCGTGATTCCCTTTTATGGCCTCTCATGTATTCCTTTCCCACTGGCTTTGAGTACTTCGTCTTTCACACTTGCAGAGACAGTATTACCCTGTTCGTAGGGACGGTATTCCACCAGGTGTTCAAGTGGCGCATATTGCTCAGTTTGCCTTGTGTGATTCTGTGGAAGGAGCAAAGGATTTGGTATTCGGCAACCAGGGTTTGAGTTTTAACTACGCATCATTTTCAGGAAAATGAAGGTAACCATGACTCCTCAAATGGTTGTGACATCCAAATGAGATAAATCTATGTGGAGGCTCTTTGTGAACTGGAAAGTGTTCCATAGACGTTAATGAATGATAGCACTCACCGTCTTAGAAGAAGGGAGTACAGAGATAGCAGGCCGTGTGGGGATGTCTTTCTATCTTGCACAGAACAACTGTGGACCATACATGATAGCGTATAGTGAAATGCCACTTTGTGTGGTATGAGCCATAAATGATCTGGGCGATTAGAAAATGGAGAAATCAAGTGTGAGGGGGAGGAAGCTGAGAAGATCACGTATTTATACCACATACTTTCTGTCTTGTGTAGTTTCTTGAATCCTGCTCTTTCAAGGGTGGTAGTTTCCATACCAGTCTGCACATTGGTGCCCAGCTGATGGCATAAAACTCACCCGAGGGAGCTTATACATTCCTGGGCCCTGCTCGCATAGGGAAAGGATGGCATGGTTAAAAGCATGGTGTTGGCCAGGCACGGTGGCTCATGCCTGTAACCCCAGTGCTTTGGGAGGCCGAGGCGGATGGATCACTTGAGGTCAGGAGTTCAAAACCAGCTCGGGCAACACGGTGAAACTCCGTCTTCATCCAAAATACAAAAAATTAGCCAGACATTGTGGTGTGTGCCTGTAGTCCCAGCTACTAGGGAGGCTGAGGTGGGAGAATCGCTTGAGCCCAGGAGGCCGAGGTTGCAGTAAACCAAGATTGTGCCACTGCACTCCAGCCTGGGTGACAGAGTGAGACCCTATCTCAAAAAAAAAAGAAAGAAAGCATAGGTGTCCATCTTGATAATTTGCTTTCTTCGATATGAAGTAGATGAATTGGTGTAATAATGGCAAGGTTATAGAGGTGGAAATGATGGCTATGTAGGCGGTCCTTGACTTTTGTAAGTCTTGAATGGTATGCATTATTCATCGACACCCTTTGCCATGGTCTGAATGGTAGTGTCCCCCCAAGATTCATATGTTAGAACCTAATCCCCAGTGTGATAGTATTAAGAGGTGAGACCTTTGGGGAAGTAAGTCATGAGGGCTCTGCCCTCAAAAATAGGATTAATGCCCGTATAAAAAAAGATTGAAGGGAGCTTCCTTGCCCCTTTGGACATGTGAGAACATGTGGAAGGCACCACCCATGGTGCAGAGAAAAAGTCCTCACCAGACATCGTATCTGCTTATGCTGTGCTCTTGGACTTCCCGGCCTCCAGAACTGTGAGCAGTACATTTCTGTGGTTTATAAATTGCCCAGTCTGAGGTATTTGGTTATAGCAGCCTGAAAGGACTGAGATAGAAACTGGTACCAGAAGTGGATACAAATTTGTACATTGTGTGTTGTTTCTCTCCCTTGTGTACCTTCTTGAATCCTGTCTTTAGAACAGCAATTTCCATATCAGTCTGCACATTGGCACCCAGCTGGTTGCATAAAAGTTACCCGAGGGAGCTCACACCTTCCAGAGGGAAAAGATACCAGGATTGAAAACGTGGGTGTCCATCTCAAAATGTGGTGATTTTAGACATAAGTTAGATGAATTGGTATAATAAAAAGTAAGGTCACTTAGGTGAAAAATGATGATGATGTAGGTGGTCCTTGGCTTTTGTGCATCTTGAATGCATAAGCATTATTCACTGACGCTCTTAAATGGCCTTTTCAAGCCTAATTTGGATTTTTGTATATCAGGTGCCAAACACACATTTCTATTAATATTATTGATGGTGGCACTGCCTGCCAGCCGATAATTTTGTTTCACTGGACTCGCATCTTTGTTCATAGAACAGTGTTGATGTGCACAATTGGTTGAATATTTTATTGCATTTTATCTTGACTTTATAAAATGAGCGAGAATGGAAACAAGTACAGTAAAGTGAAAACAGTAATGTTGAGACAAAGATGGAAATCATTAGGCATGCCAGATGCCTAAAGCAAATGTAGATTGCTCATCTCGACTGGACACTCATCGGATTTATCATAACTGGGTTTGGTTGTGAAGAACCAACTGGAAGAAGATGCAGAGTTGTTATTGCAGATGGTGTCAAAAAGGCATGGCTCTAGGAACACCAACTCCTTCATATTATGTAAGTTCTGTTGACCTCTGCACATCTGTTTCTCTTTATATATGTATATGTATATATATGTACATATATATTTAATTGACATATAATTGTACATATTTATGGGGTACAGTGTGATTTTTTTTTTTTTTCCCCAAGATAGAGTCTCGCTCTGTTGTCCAGGCTGGAGTGCAGTGGTGCAATCTCGGCTCACTGCAACCTCTGCCTCCCTGGTTTAAGTGATTCTCCTGTCTCAGCCTCCCAAGTCGTTGGGACTACAGGCACACGCCACCACACCTGGCTAATTTTTTGTCTTTTTAGTAGAGACGGGGTTTCACCATGTTAGCCAGGATGGTCTCGATCTCCTGACCTCGTGATCCGCCCACCTTGGCCTCCCAAAGTGCTGGGATTACAGGCGAGAGCCACCAAGCCTGGCTTACAGTGTGATATTTTGATACATGTATATATGTGTAATGATCAAATCAGGGTAATTAGCATACCCATGACCTCCAACCTGTATCATATCTTCATGTTGATAACATTCATAATCCTCTCTTCTAGCTATTCAAAAAACACTAAGTTTTCATTTGCTATATTCACCTTAGTATGCCGCAGAACACCAGAACTCACTTCTCCCATCTAGCTGTTCGCCTGCATCCCTTAACCAACCTTTCCTTTCCCCAACCCCCTGCCCTCCCCAGCCTCTGGTAACCACTCTCCTACTCACTGCTTGTATGATATCAACTTTTTTTTAGCTTCCTCATAGGAGTGAGAACCTGTGCCTTGTGTTTCTAAGCATGTTTTCGAGCATGCATCACGTAGTAGAGAAGCTGGTTGCAATAGTTGGTCCTCCTGGATTGTTGTAGCTGAACTGTAACCAGCAGATGGCTCTCAGTCACCATAAATTTGGTAGAGCAGCTCATTCATCTTTTACTTGGAATTCTTGTTTTTTGTATATGGCCCCTTTTTGCCCCGCTTCTACTTTTAAGGTACCATGACCTGCACATATTTAAGGTACAGAAGCTTTCCTTTTGGTTTTGGTTTTTTTTTTTTTTTTTGCTTAAGGTGGCCTGTGTGACTCTGAGGAGCAGTGCTCTGGGATTTCTGAAATTTGAGTTGGAGACCCATAAAAATGATGGCCTTTTCCACCCTGCATTTGTATTCTGTGAACTGTTTCATGAAGGTTTTCATTTAATGTGAAAACTTTTTATTGGTAAATTTCGTGAGCAACGAATAGGAAAAAAATCGGGTTGCTTTTAAATTAGAACAATATTTGATTGTAATAGATTTCAAAGGCGCTATAGTGAAATTTCCTTGGATATTTTCCTTGTTCTAGTTCTTGTTTGTTCTGGACTAATACTCAGGGGAGATTATTTATTCAGTTTGAACAAAAAATATTTTGAGTATCGACTTTGCAGTACACACAGCATTAGGCACTTATTGTCCTTTGAGTATTACCTCCATGAGGTCAGGTATTTATGTGTCTCTTGTTCACTTACGAGTCACTAGATTAGTGCCTGATACATAGAAGGTATTCAGTATTTGTCAGATGGATGGATGGATGGAAGGATGGATAGGATACGGAAAAGAACAGGACAGAGTATTTGACTGAAAGACGTTCACAGTTTAGTAAATATGGCTCCAAATATTCCTATCTAATCATGATCTCTTGAAGGACCAGTTTAACTTTGGGGTTGTTATTAGGTGCTGTGTTGAAGATGGAAAGGTAATGAAAAATTTCCCTTTCCCGAAGTTGTGTCAATTTCTCCAAGTCACACAGGTTTGACAATCTTTATTCCCTATATCCAGTCTATTCACCAACACTTGTGGAATTTCCCTGGAGCCACTATGTTAATTGTCCCTTTCTCTCTGTTCCCTCTTGTCACTTCCCTTGTCCAGACCCCTGTTACCTCCCACCTAAATTACCGCACTGGCCTTTTGGCCTGCCTCTCTGACTGCAGCCTCTCTTCCGTGTAATCCAGTCTGTGTATTGTTGCCAGACTTCGTCTCTAAAGAATTTCTGTCAAAGAATCTATTTCTAATTGAAATTTGAGCCTCTGTGCATCTTTATATTCACAGAAAGAAACTACCAAAAAAAAATTCTGAAAAAGAAATTACCCTTTTATATCATAGGAGCATTTTCAAATCTATAGGCAAGTCTAGTTACGAAACTTTGCAGACTCAGCTCACTCACACCCCAGCAATATCTTCTCTCGTCCTAACTGTAGTCCTCCCTGTGGTCTGTGAATGCTCAAACACTGATATTTTTTCCAGACAAAACAAACATTTTATATAGTCACTTTGACATCTTTTTGAAACGCTAAGAAAGGCTAAAGAAAGCTCCTTCTTGGAATTCACTGCTTCTTCAATTCTGTATTCAGTTGATAAGAACGCCCTTCCTATGAACTCTAACAAGCTTCAACTTCATTTGTCTGTAGAAAGACATGGATTGTCTGTGCACCCCCCCCCGATATTATCATAATTTAAATAATGTACATCATTTTCTTTGGGAGATGAAAATGACATCATTTTATGTCTTTAGAAGTGATCGTGAAACTTTTTGATGAAATCTTGATAAGACAAGATATCTCATGTATTTACTAATGTGGCATTTATTTGATGTTTCATTTATTTGAAAAGTTCCATCTTGAAATAATATGGATAGAAATCATTTATTTAAAAAAAAATTCAAGTCTGTTCTAAACTCAGAAGCATAGTATTTAGCATTTCCTTTCTTTAATTTCCTTTGCAGAGGAAAAAATGCCTCTTAGTTGTCATTCCAAAAGTGAGGTTGAGCTACAAGGTGTTTTACTGACTGAATCCCCTTTCAAGTCATTCTCTCCATCTGCTCGAACAGTATCAGTCTTTGCTGCTGAAGTCTTGAAGGCAGGTAGCACTTGATTAAGTTTTGCTTTGCTTGCTTTTTAAAACACATTTCAAGATAAAAATGTGAAATGCTTCTCTCATTTTGTTTTTAAGCAAGACAGCTTAAAAACCTCAGTTGTTTTCCTAGTTCTGGTTCATAAACATTTACTGAATGCTTAAGCTCTGGCATATTCCGAGGCTCTGTTTTCTGGTCCTGGGGATATAAACATAACTGTCATGTGGCCTCTTCCCTCACAGAGCTCATAATTTAGGAAGGGAGACAGATGAGTAAATAACTAACTACAATCCCGCTTGATAAATGCCACGTTAGAGGTTGTGAACGCAGCACCATGGGAATACCAGCGAGTGATTGATTCAAGGGAAGGGGGATGGGGCTAGGGATCAGGAAAGCCTAAGCAGCAGAATTGACATTTGAGTTGAACCTTAGGGGAATGAATAGAATTTTGCCAGATGGACAAAGCGGGTGGGGGTGGGGACACTCCAGACTCATGCAAAAACATGAGAGTGTGAAAGTTTGTGCCTTTGTCTGAGCGGTGGGGAGCAGTCTGTAGGGCTGAAGAAGTAGGGTGTGGAAGCGGGGATGTTGAGATGTCACAGAGATCACTGGGGCCATGTTGTAGCTTCTGGGGAGTCAGGGAGGTTTTTGAATAGGGAAGTGAGAGAGTGAGATCTCTGTTTTAAGAACAATAATTCCTGTAGCAGAGGTAGGGTGATTTGAACGAGGGTGACTGGGGACAAGGAGACCAATCAGACGGCTGTAACCACGTGGTACATGAGAGGTGATGGGTGTCTGAGCCACGGCAGTACCAATGGGGAAGGCAGTCAGGGCTTGGATGTGAGAACCATCTCTGAGGGAGGCCTTGTTCGTTGATGAGATGTGGTTAGAGGGAGACCAGAAAAAAAAAATGGCTTGGATGACTTGAGAATACAGTGATGTTGCTCACCAAAAGAGAGAGCATACGAGAAGAAACAGCTTATGGGGTGAGAACAATGGATTTGATTTTGGATGTGTTGAGTTTGGGGAGGAATACCCAGTTGGAGATTTTTAAATGAAAAGTCACAAGTGCAGATAAAGAACCTGTAGGGAGATATTATAGGTAGAGACAAATTTGTAAGTCTCTTTAGCACCGTGATTTTCAATCAGGGTAAGGGGTGGGAGGACATGCTTTGCCTGAATGTTTTTGTATGTGGGGCTTCTGTTTAACTATTTGTGTGCTACTCCCCGCAACCCCTCCAGATTCCGGTATTGTCCTGCTAGGGAGGAGAGCACGTTCCTCCCCACCCCTAGTTCAGAATTCACCACCATAATGACTCAAGGGAATGTGTCTGATTTCATTTGTGCTGGGCACAGACTGTCTTTAGGCATTGTTAGCATCTATTTTTTTTTCTTTTTTTTGAGATGGAGTCTCACTCTGCCACCCAGGCTGGACTGCAGTGGCACGATCTCGTCTCACTGTAACCTCCGTCTCCCAGGTTCAGGCGATTCTCCTGTCCCAGCCTCCCGAGTAGCTGGGATTACAGGCGCCCACGACGACGGCCAGCTAATTTTTTGTGTTTTCAGTAGAGACAGGGTTTCACCATGTTGGCCAGGCGGGTCTTGAACTCCTGACCTCATGATTTGGCCACCTCGGCCTCCCAAAGTGCTGGGATTACAGGCGTCAGCCACCACGCCCAGCCGCTAGCATCTATTCTTAGAGCCTGAAGCCCCTAGCACAGATAGACTTGCCCAGAGAGAGACAATACAGTGAGAGGAGCGGATCTAAATCAAATTCCCAGGGAACCCACATTTCAGTGGCAGGCGGGGGAAGAGGTACCTGCAAATTATAGAGAAGGAACTGTCAGTGGGAGAGAGTGGTGTGGAACTGTCAGTGGGAGAGAGTGGTGTGGAACTGTCAGTGGGAGAGAGTGGTGTAGAGGAAGCCAAGAGAGGAGAGGATTCACGGAAAGGGGAAAATAGGCTTAGCTGTGACACATGAGGCCTGGAAGAGGGGTCTGGTAAGGCCTGGGAAGAGTGTTTGGCAGTGAGGAGGCTGTGAGGGTGAAGATTTTAGTTGTGAAGGGGCAGAAGTTGACTTCAGTGGGTTGAGGAGTGAACGGGGTCAGGAAGTGGAGTTAGTGAGCGTAGGTTAATAATTCTCCATGGAAGTTTGGCTGCAAACAGGAGAGAAGGTCATTGCTTGAGGATTTATAGGATGGAGAAGAACTAGCAGAAAGCTAAAATGATGAGATCCTGGGAGAGTAGGAGGATGAAAGTTATTAGGACAAATGGAGGGCCACTGTAGCTACCTACCTCAGAATTAATTCTAAATCCAGGCCCCCCAGATTTTGCCCACTCTCCACTCTTACGTCACACATGTTTATGTGATACACATTCCTGGTCCTGGAGCCTCATTCATGTTTTTGCCTTTTCTTGGAATGCCTTACCATCTCTTCCTTTCTTTGCTAAACCTCATGCATTCTTCAAGGCTGCCTTAAATCTCCTCACCTCTTTTCTTTTCTTTTTTAAATAGGGGTCTTGCTCTGTTGCCCAGGCTGGTCTCGAACTATTGGGCTCAAGCAGTCCTCCTACCTTGGCCTTCCAAAGTGCTGGGATTATAGGCGTGAGCTACTGTGCCCAGCCTCCTTACCTTTATGAAACCTCTGAAGTGGTACAAAGGAAATGCCTTGGGTGAAGAATCACAAGATGTGGGCTGAACCCTTAGCTCTGCCAGTAGGCTGGTGGCCCTGAGGAAGCCACTGAAGGTCTCTTTGCCTTAGTTTTCTTGTCAGTAATACCTCTGCTGACTTACTCACAGGGCTGTGTATGATTCACATGAGGTAATGTTTGTGAAATGCCTTTGAAATCACAAAACATATTATAGCACCAATGCGTGATACTGTAATTTCCTGACAACTCTCGTTATTGATTTCATTCATTTATTTATGGGTTTTGCTAAAAAAATAATTAATTCCATGTTTTTCTTTCAGTGTCCATTATACCAGCCATAATGTGATAAAGGATGGAGTGATAGATAAGACCTGGTCCCTGCCCTCGTGGGGCTTATAGTCTAGCGTGGGAGACAGAAAGCAAACAAATGCATAATGGCTGGTGACTTCAGTCCTATAAAGAAAAATTAAGCAAGATAAGGAGGAGTGGGGTGAAGGAGTGACAGAGACAGATGCTATTTTAGATGGAGGAGTCTGGGAAACCTCTCTGGGGAGACAACATTTGAGAGGAGATTTAAAAAACCTAATTCACAATTTGCAACAATAGGAAATCATCTTTTGCAGGATTAAAAAGAATATCTGCTTTCTCCCACCAAGATGAGTCTTCCCCACTTACTCGCCAATGTCACTATTAACAAGGGTATCATATCCTCAAGTGTGGGTCAGAAAGAAGGTTGAAAACCATCGGGCGCGGTGGCTCACGCCTGTAATCCCAGCACTTTGGGAGGCCGAGGCGGGCGGATCACGAGGTCAGGAGATCGAGACCATCCTGGCTAACACAGTGAAACCCCGTCTCTACTAAAAATACAAAAAATTAGCCTGGTGTGGTGGCGGGCGCCTGTAGTCCCAGCTACTCTGCTCGGGAGGCTGAGGCAGGAGAATGGCGGGAACCCGGGAGGCGGAGCTTGCAGTGAGCCGAGATTGCGCCACTGCACTCCAGCCTGGGCGACAGAGTGAGACTCTGCCTCAAAAAAAAAAAGGTTGAAAACCATTGGCCCATTTAGTTTGCTTGTTTTATGGGTGAGAAAACCAGAGTTGACAAGGTTTTTGGAATTGCCCAGGAGGGATACAAAGCTAGATGCTCTCTTATTTTAACTAGCATGCTTCATGTTGGTTAGTTTCTCATTTCAATTTGATTATAAACTTGAAAGCAAGAATTGTATTTTCATATTTTTTTTCATATTTTCGTAGTACCTAGAACCATAATAATAGGCACCATCCCAAATGTGAAATTGAACATAAAACCAAGTGAAAAGAATCAAGTGTGCATCCAGGGACACCTACGATCTCATGATCTTACCTACTTTTCTGAGTGAAGGTATATCCATTGCTGGATTTCCTCATAGTTTTGGAGCATCAGCAAAGTAGAAACACCAAACCAGAGAGAAGTGAAGTTAGATAGTTCAGCCTTGGGAATCAGATACCCCTGGGAAATCTTTTCTATGTATGTCCGTGGTGATGTATGTGTGATATTAGTATTAAGTTGTGCCCATATTGTCACTTTTATTTTCTAATAGGTGTTTATATACACGTATGACTGTGGTTCTAATGTGTCATTTTTGAGATTGTGAAAAAAATATTTTTGCATTGTTTTTCCCCTTTAATAACACTTTTTTAGAAGTATGCACTAGGGCTCACGAGAGCTATCAGTGAATGGGCCAGGCACGGTGGCTCACGCCTGTAATCCCAGCACTTCGGGTGGCCAAGGCGAGCGGATCACAAGGTCAGGAGATCGAGACCATCCTGGCCAACACGGTGAAACCCATCTCTACTAAAAATACAAAAAAATTAGCCAGGCATGGTGGCGGGCGCCTGTAGTCCCAGCTACACAGGAGGCTGAGGCAGGAGAATGGCATGAACCCGGGAGGCGGAGCTTGCAGTGAGCCGAGATGGTGCCACTGCACTCCAGCCTTGACGACAGAGCGAGACTCCATCTCTAAATAAATAAATAAATAAAAATAAACAAAAAATAAAAATAATAAAATTTTAAATTGTGTATCCCAAAAGCTATATTAATTTCACTTTCAGTTTAGAACTTGAAAGCCTTTGGAAGAATATTGTATATATCAAGAGACAAACCTAGGCAAAACTGGAAGAAAATTTTTGATTCCTTAGACTAAGATTTTAAGCACAGAGTTGGTCTCAAGTGTACTAATTAGCATGCCAAACAGAAGTATGACTTTCTTCTTGTGCCCATATTGTCACTTTTATTTTCTAATAGGTGTTTATATACACATATGACTGTGGTTCTAACATTAAGTGACTCATTCCACCATTAAGTTTAGAGGAGCAATATCACCTCAGGAGCAATATACTCATTTGGATGCTCATAGCTGGTCACTGATGCACTTTCAAAGTATCTTTACATACCTGTGACCCACGTGCATTTGCAGTAAACCATGAACGAATCCCATGTAATTCCTGATTTGAAAAATGGCTCTTGCAAGATGGTGTAAGAGTTGGGATAGGCTTTGATTGTAAATTTTCTTCTTTCCTTCCCTTTTCTATTGGATTCTTCCCCTTTATTTGAAGGTATGTGAAACTGAATAATTATTATAGAGAAGGAATCCAAAATCGTGGCATCTCAGATTCTTGGTACCAATCACATAAAGTAAGGCTTCAGGCTGTGTACAATGGCTCATGCCTGTAATCCCATGCCTGTAATCCCCGAGGTGAGAGGCTTGTTTGAGCTCTGGAGTTCAAGACTAGCTTGGGCAACATAGCGAGACCCCATCTCTACAAATAATAAAAGTAATTAGCCAGGTGCAGAGGCATGCACCTGTAGTTCCAGCTACTCAGGAGGCTGAGGTGGGAGGATCCCTTGAGCTCTGGAGGTCAAGTCTGGGGTGAGTGATGATTGTACCACTGCACGTCAGCCTGGGTGACTGTGTGAGACCCTGTTTCAAATAAATGAATAGGTGAATGAATGAATGAGACAGGGAGAGAAAGACTTCAAAGAAACACGTCTGCCCTTTTGGTAAAGTGGAAGAAAGTCATACTTCTGTTTGGCATGCTAATTAGTACACTTGAGACCAACTCTATGCTTAAAATCTTAGTCTAAGGAATCAAAAATTATCTTCCAGTTTTGCCTGGGTTTGTCTCTTGAAACATATAATATTCTTACAAAGGCTTTCAAGTTCTAAACTGAAAGTGAAATTAATATAGCTTTTGGGATATACAGATTTATTTCAATTTTTTAGTGCCTTCTGTGTAAAAAAAAATGCAACAATTGGTGTTATGATAATAGTTAACATCTTCCAAGTACGACATTAGACAGTGTGCACACATTTTACACATTGTGTCATCCCACCAGAATGCAAACAGCACCTATAACAAGAATCTATGCTTTGTATGGGTGGAGATTTTGGTCTGTTTGTCTATATTCGATTTTTTCTTTATGCCCATTAATGAGAGCAATGCCAACTATGTAATAACTACTAAGTAAATGTTTTTGGAATGAAAAGTTATTGAATCCTCCAGCAACTTTCTGTTCGTATGTTGCCAGTAGGTGATATGCTGTTAGGTGTTCACTCCATATTGTGGGACAGTGTGCATACAGTGAAGGATGATTTTCAGTTTCTGCCTTCTGTCTAGTAGATATGAACCTTATCTATATACAAGGTTAAATAATAGGGTAACAGTTGTTTCTGGATGATATGGGAGATGTGAACAAAGCTAGAAGAATTATGTGTAATGGAGATACGATTGAATATATATACATCACCTGGAGGTGTGCCTGAACAGGGCAAATGTTTAATGCATGTTTATTATTGTCATTGCTACTGTAACATCATTGTCATCATTTGTTTTTCGTTTTTGTTTTGTTTTGTTTTGAGACGGAGTCTTCGCTTCATTGCCCGTGTTGGAATGCGGTGGCGCGATCTCGGCTCACTGCAACATCCACCGCCTGAGTTCAAGCAATTTTCCTTGCCTCATCCTCCCGAGTAGCTGGGATTACAGGTGCCTGCCGCCATGCCTGGCTAATTTTTGTATTTTTAGTAGAGACGGGGTTTTATCATGTTGGCCAGGCTGGTCTCAAACTCCTGACGGCAGGTGGTCCACCTGCATTGGCCTCTCAAAGTGCTGGGATTACAGGCGTGAGTCACCGTGCCTGGCCTATCATTTTGTTTTATTTGACATTTAATAATTATACATATTTATGGGATACCTAGTGATGTTTTCCTACATGTAATATATAATGAGCCAGTCAGGATAATTAGCATGTTCATCATCTCAGACATTTCTCGTTTCTTTGTGTTGGGAACATTCTACATCCTCCTTCTAGCTACTTTAGACTATTATTGTTAACTGTAGTCATCCTACACTGGTGAATAGAACACTCAGACTTATTCCTCCTGTCCAACTATAATTTTGTGTCCCTTAACAAATCTCTTGCTCTCCCCTTCTCCCTACTCTCCCCAGTTTCTGGTGTGCTCTGTTATACTTTTTACTTCTATGAGATCAACTTCTTTTTAGCTTCTGCATATGAGTAAGAACATGCAGTGTTTAGCTTTCTGTTCCTGGCTTATTTTACTTAAGATAATATCCTCCAGTTCCATCCATGTTGCCGTGAATGACAGGATTTCATTCTTTTTCATGGCTAAATAGTATTCTGTTGTGTGTATATACCACACTTTATCCATTCATCTGTTGTTGGATAGTTCGATTCCATATTTTGCCTACTGTGAATAGTGCTGCAGTAAACATGTGAGTGTGGAAATCTCTTCAATATACTGATTTTCTTTCCTTTGGATAAGTGCCCAGTAGGGGGATTGCTGGATCATATGGTAGTTCTAGTTATAGTTTTTTGGGGAACCCCCATACTGTTCTCCATAGTGGCTCTACTAGTTTACATTTCTACCATCTGTGTCTTAAGAGTTCCTGTCTCTCAACCTCCTCACAAGCATTTGTTGTTTTGTGTTTTTGATGATAGACATTCTAAGTGGAATGAGATGATACCTCATTGTGATTTTGATTTGCAGTTCCCTGACAATTAGTAATGCTGAGCAATTTTTATATATTTGTTGGTGCATTTGTATGTCATCTTTTGGGAAATATTTTGTCAGATCATTTGTCTTTCTTTCACATATTTTGTGTATTTATTTTTTTTTGAAATAGAGTCTCACTTTGTTGTGTAGGCTCAAGTAACCCTCCTACCTCAGCCTGAGTAGCTGGGACTAGAGGTGCATGCCACCATGCCTAGCTCACTTGCCCATTTTTCAATCCATTATTATTATGATTTTTGCCATTGAGCTATTTTGAGTTCCTTATATATTTTGCATATTAATCCCCTGTTAGATAAACAGTTTGCAAATATTTTCTCCTACAGATTGTATTTTTACTCTATTGACTGTTTCCTTTGCTGTGCAGAAGCTTTTTAGCTTGATATAATCGCATTTGTTTCTTTTTGCTTTTGTTGCCTGTGCTTGTGAGGTCTTACTCATAAAATCTTTTCCCAGATGAACATCCTGAAGTGTTTTCCTTGTTTTTGCCTGGTACTTTTGTGGTTTCGGGTTTTACGTTTAGGTCTTTGATTCATTTTGAGTTGATTTTTGCATAGGGTGATGGATGGGTGTCTAGGTTCATTCTTATGCATGTGCATATTCAGTTTCCCAGCACCATTTATTGAAGAGACTGTCTTCCCCAGTGAGTATTCTTGGCACCTCTGTCAAAAATCAGAGACTTGTCTTGGCTGTGTTCACACCTGTAATCCCAGCATTTTAGGAGGCTGAGGTGGGCAGATTGGAGTTTGAGGCCAGCCTGGGCAACATGGTGAAATGTCATCTCTACAAAAGTTGTCTGAGTGTGGTGGCATGTGCCTGTAATCCCAACCACTCAGGAGGCTGAGGTGGGAGGTTCACTTGAGCTTGGGAGGCGCAGGTTGCAGTGAATCAAGATCGTGTCACTGCACTCCAGCTGGGTTACAGAGTGAGACTCTGCCTCGAAAAAAAAAAAAAAATCAGTTGGCTCTAGATACATGGATAAATTTCTGGGTTCAGTATTCTGTTCCGTTGGGCTGTGTGTTTGTTTTTATGTCAGTACCATAAAAACAGCGTTGTAGTACATTACTACAGCTTTGTAGTATATTTTGAAGTCTGGTAGTGTGATGCCTCCAGCTTTGTTCTTTTTGCTTAGGATCTCTTTGGCTCTTCAGGGTCTTTTGTGGTTCCTTGCAGATTTTTACAATTTTTTTTTCTATTGCTGTGAAGAATGTTATTGGTATTTTGATAGAGATTGCATTGAATCTGTAGCTTACTTTGGGTAGTATAGTCATTTTAACAATATTAATTCTTCCAATCCATGAGCATGAAATACCTTTCCTTTTGTCTGTATCCTCTTCAATTTCTTTCATCAGTGTTGTGTAGTTTTTCTTTTAGAGATCTTTCACCTCCTTGGTTAAATTTATTCCTAGGTAATTTTGGGGGGGATTGCTATTGTAAATGAGATTGTCTTCTTGATTTCTTTTTCAACTAGTTCATTATTTATAGAAACACCACTTTCGTATTTTCGTATGTTGATTTTGTATCCTGCAACTTTACTGAATTTGTGTATCAGTTCTAAGAGGTTTTTTTTTTTTTTTTTTTTTGGTAGTTTTTAGGCTTTTGTCTCTATAAGATCATGTTTTCCGCAAACAGAAACAATTTGACTTTCTCCTTTCCAATTTGAATGCCATTTATTACTTTCTCTTGTCTGATTACCATGGCTAAGACTTCCAGTACTGTGTTGAGTAAGAGTGATGAGAGTGGGCATCCTTGTCTTCTAGTTCTCAAAGGGAAAGCTTTCACCTTTTCTATATGATGTTAGCTGTGGGTTTGTCATATATGGCCTTTATTGTGTTGAGGTACTTTCCTTCGATACTTAATTTATTGAGAGTTTTTAATTGAGATGTTGAATTTTATCAAATATTTTTTCTGCATCTATTGAGATTATCATATGGGTTTTGTCCTTTATAGTTGATGTGACGTATCACATTTATTGATTTGTGTATGTTGACCCATCCTTGCATTCCTGGGATAAATTCCACTTGATCATAGTATATTATCTTTGTGATGTATTGTTGGATTTGATTTGCTAGCATTCTGTTGAGGATTTTTTATGTGTATATTCATCAGGGATATTGTCCTGTACTTTTCTTTTTCTGTTGTATTCTCATCTGCTTTTGATATCAGGGTTATTCTAGCCTCTTAGAATGAATTAGGTAGAATACCCTCCCCTTTGATTTTTTGGAATAGTTTGAGAAGAATTGGTATGCATTTTTCTTTAAAGGTTTGGTAGAATTCAGTATGAAAGCCATTTAGTCCTGGACTTTTCTTTGTTGGCAGATTTTATATTATTGATTCAAACTCATTACTTGTTATTGCTCTGTTCAGGTTTTAAAAAAACATGTCTTCTTGGTTCAGTCTTGGTAGGTTGTATGTGTCCAGAAATTTACCCATTTCCTCTAGGTTTTTGAATTTATTGGTGTAGAGTTGTTCGTAGTATCCTGTAATGATTCTTTGTATTTCTGTGGCATCCATTGTGATGTCCCCTTTTTCTTGTCTGATTTTATTTGTTTGAGTCATATCTCTTTTTTTCTTAGTCTAGCTAATGGTTTCTCAATTTTATCTTTACACAAAACCAACTTTTATTTTGTTGGTTTTTTAAATACATTTTTTATTTCAATTTCATTTATTTCTCCTCTGATCTTTATTTCTTTCCTTTATTAATTTTGGGTTTGGTTTATTCTTGCTTTCCTAGTTTCCTTGAGATACATTATTAGGTTATTTGAAATCTTTCTAGGTTTTTATCGTAGGCCTTTATTGTTATACAGTTGCCTCATAGTACTACTTTTGCTGTGTCCCATAGGTTGCGGTATGTTGTGCCTCTATTTTCATTTACTTTAAGGAATTTTAAAATTCCATTCTTAATTTTGTCCTTCACTCATTGGCTGTTCAAGAGTATGTTGTTTAATTTCCATGTATTTGTATCATTTTGCATGTTCCTCTTGTTATTGATATTTTCCACTGTGGTTAAATAAGATGGTATGATTTCAATTTCAAAGTCTAAAAAAATTTTTGAGACTTGTTTTGTGTCCTAACATATGGTCAGTCCTGGTGAATGTTCTGTGTGCTGTTGACAAGGATGTATTTTCTGTAGCTGTTGCGTGAAATGTTCTGTAAATGTCTGTTAGGTCTGTTTGTTCTGTGGTGTAGTCTGTCTGAATAATCTGTCCAGTGCTGAGAGTGAGATGTTAGAATCCCCAGCGATTACACTATTTGAGTCTCTCTCTCCTTTTAGAGCTAATAATGTTTGCTTTATATATCTGAGTGCTCTGGTATTGAATGTGTATATATTTACAGTTGTTATATTCTCTTGTTGAATTGATCCCCTTATTCTTATGTAATGCCCTTCTTTGTCTGATTTCACAGCTTTTGACTTGAAGTCTGTTTTGTCTGATATAAGTACAGCTACTCCTGCTTACCTTTGGTTTTCGTTTGCATAGAATATCTTTTTCCATACCTTTGCTTTCATTCAGTCTATGTGTGTCTGTAGGTCAGGTGAGTTTCTTTTAGGCAGCATATAGTTGAGTCTAGTCTTGTTTTTTGTTGTTGTTGTTGTTGTTTTTTTTAATCTAGTTATCCAGTCTATGTCTTTTCTTTTTTTTTTTTTTTTTTTTTTTTTTTTTTTGAGACGGAGTCTCGCTCTGTCACCCAGGCTGGAGTACAGTGGCCAGATCTCAGCTCACTGCAAGCTCCGCCTCCCGGGTTCACGCCATTCTCCTGCCTCAGCCTCCCGAGTAGCTGGGACCACAGGCGCCGCCACCTCGCCCGGCTAATTTTTTGTGTTTTTAGTAGAGACGGGGTTTCGCCGTGTTAGCCAGGATGGTCTCGATCTCCTGACCTTGTGATCCGCCCGTCTCGGCCTCCCAAAGTGCTGGGATTACAGGCTTGAGCCACCGCGCCCGGCCCAGTCTATGTCTTTTAATGAGTTATTTAATTCACTTACATTCAAGGTTATTATTAATAGGTGAGGACTTATCTTGTCATTTTATTGATTTCTGGTTGTTTTGTATATCCTTTGTTCCTTACTTCGTCTTATTGTTTATTTTTGTGGTTGGGTAGTGTTCTGAAGTGATAAGGCTTGATTTCTTTCTTTCTGGTTTTCCTTGGTATTTTGGCTCCACCCATGAGTTTTATAGTGTCACATGTTTTTATAATGGCTGTTATGATCTTTTCACTTCCAAGTATAGTACTCCCTTGAGCATTTCTTATAAGACTGGTCTAGTCGTGATGGATTACCTTCGTTTTTGCTTGTCTGTGAAAGATTTTATTTCTCTTTCATTTCTGGAAGATATCTTTGCTACATGTAATATTCTTGGTTGGCAGATTTTTTTTTTTCTTTTAGTGCTTTGAACATAAAATCCTATTCTCTCTTGATTGGTAAGATTTCTGCTGAGAAATCTGCTATTAGTCTAATGGGAATTCCCTCATAGGTGATTTGATGCTTTTCTCTTGCTGTTTTTGTTGTTGTTGTTATTTGTTTGTTTTTGAGATGGAGTCTTGCTCTGTTGCCCAGGCTGGATTGCAGTGGCGTGGTCTCAGCTCACTGCAACCTCCGCCTCTTGGGTTCAAGTGATTCTCCTGCCTCAGCCTCCTGAGTAGCTGAGATTACAGGCACCTGCCACCACACCCAGCTAGTTTTTTGTATTTTTAGTAGAGACAGAGTTTCACCATGTTGGCCAGGCTGGTCTTGAACTCCTGACATCGTGATCTGCCTGCCTCTGTCTCCCAAAGTACTGGGATTACAGGCATGAGCCACTGCACCCAGTCCTTCTCTTGCTGTTTTTAGAATTCTTTGTCTTTGACTTTTGATAATTTGACTCTAATGTGCCTAAGAGGGGTCCTGTTTGAATGGAATCTATTTGGGATTCTTTTGGCTTCCTGGATCTGGAAGCTCCCAAGACTTGGGAAGTTTTCAGCTACTATTTCATTCAGTGTTTTCTGTACATTTCCCCTTCTTTTGTCTTTCTGGAACACCTACAATGTGAGTGTTCACTTAATGGTGTTCCCTGAATTATGTAGGCTTTCTTCATTTCATTTTACTTTTTTCTTTTTCCATTTTTCTGTGTTATTTCACAAGGTCTGTCTTCAAGTTCAAAAATTCAGCCACTCATGGTGGCTCACACCTGTAATCCTAGCACTTTGGGAGGCCAAGGCAGGCAGATCACTTGAGGTTAGGAGTTTGATACCAACCTGGCTAACATGGTGAAACCCCATCTCTACCAAAAAATACAAAAATTAGCTGGATGTGATGGCACACCCTGGAGGTGGAGGTTGCAATGAGCTGAGATAATCCCACTGCACTCCAGCCTGGGTGACAGTGAGACCCTGTCTCTAAATAAGTAAATAAATAAATAAATAAAATTCTGCTTGGTCTATTCTTTTGGTAAAGCTTCTAGCTTGTATTTGTTTATTCATTGAATTATTTTACTCTAGGATACCTGTTTTGTTCTTTTTTATGGTATTTATCTTCTTGTTGAATTTCTTATTCAAGTCATGAATTGTTTTCCTGATTTCATCAAATCGTCTAGCTCTATTATCTTGTATCTCACTGTAACATTACTATTTTGAAATCTTTTTCTGTCATTTTGTATATTTCTCTATCATTGGGGTCTATTACACAGGAATTATTGTATTCCTTTGGAGGTGTCATGTTTCCTTACTTTTTCATGTTCGATGTATCCCTATGTTGATTTCTATGCATCTGGTGGAATAGTTGCTTCTTCCAATTCTATGCAGTAGGTTTTGCAGGGAAAGAAATATTCATATGAATGGATCTTGGGGTGTTGGTTTAGTGGGATGCATTGGTTTTGGTTCCAGGTGGGCATAGTAGTGTAGTTTTTGTATAGTTTCTTCAACTGTAATCCATGCTAGTGATGTTTGTGAGTGTCTCAGTGGCCTCAGCTGAGAGGCTTTGTGGTGGTGGTGGCATGACTTTGCCAGGGATGTGCTCACTGGGCTATTTGTCAGGTCAACGATGCATGCATTCACATGGTGGGTTGTCCAACTTGGGGTCTCACTTGCTGGGGTTGGGGTTGCTTCCCTTACTCTGGCTGAGGGCACAGTTGCTTGGTTGCTTGGCCAGGCTGGGAGTATGCCTGCCAGAGGTGGCCTGTTGGACTGTTTCTCAGGTTTGGGACATGGGCACACTGCTGCTCAGCTCTCCTGGGGGGAATGCCTGCTGCAGACAGCCCACAGGGCTATTTCTCAGGCATGAGAGGTGGGCATAAGGCTGCTTGACAGCCCTCTGGGCATGTCTGCCGGGAGTGGCCTGAGGAGTTGCATCTCAGACCTGGGATGTGAACACAGGGCTGCTCAGCTGGCCTAGGGGAGTTGCTGCTGGGGGTAACCCATGGGCTGTTTTTCAGGCCTGGGATGTGGACATAGGGCCACTTGGCTGACTTGGGGTTATGTCTGCCAGGGGCACCCTGCAGGGTTGTTTCTCAGGCCCTGATTGAGGTGGGGAGCCTTTCGGTAGGCTGGGGGCATGTCTGTAGGGGGCTGCACTGCCCAACTGTGTCACAGATCCTGGATGCAGGAGTGTAGTCACTGTGCTAGCCTGTCAGTTGCACAGGGCCTTCTGCTTGCAGGGGGGTATACAGCAGTTTGGTTGGCTTGAGAGTGGGTTTGCCCTGGGTGGGACTGTTTCTGTGGCTGAAAGTGAGGATGGTGGTTTTCCTTCAGTGCAGGACCAGAGTCACAGCCATTCCTGGGGCCTGGGGTGTGGAGTTCAGCCACCTGTGTAGGTTTGGGTGGCATGAAGATGGAGTCCCAGTGCTAGAAAGGTGCAGTGGCTACTTGGCCCCAAGAGGAGGGCACACTCCAGAGGGAGCTGTGGTCTGAAGATGGCGCCATGCTGTAGTAACTTGGCTCATGGGGTGGGAGGGGAATGGGGTGTACGCCTAATCTGGGGCAGTGCAACTGTACGAATTCCCAGCAGCTCTCCAAATTGGGCTCAGAACTTGCAAGGACTGGGGGATCCTCCTGTAGTAGGGACTGTAGGTGTTTGCCGCGGCAGTGGAGGCAGGTGGAAATCTCCTGCTTACCTTTTCCTCAAAGGGAGAAGGCCCTCATATGTCCAGGCCTACCCAATCCTGGTGGAAGAGATGGGGCCACGGAGGCTGGGGGCCTTCATGCTGCCCTTCTAGACTTTCAGTCATCACAGGGGCCTCTCCACTTCCCCACTGCAGTCCAGTGCTTTCCCACACTGAAGTCAAATCTTAGCTGTTTATTCATTGCCTTTGTCCTTCCGTAAGAAAGTGGGGGGGCAGATGAGCACCAGGTGCCTCTAATCAGCCATCTTGCTGATGTCCCACCCACCATTTATTCTATGATTTTTCATGAATCTGATGAGAGCTCTAAAGTGAATGTTCATCTCTTCGTTGAAGTGGTCAGAAGGTGGTGTCCCGGACAAGATGGTCTTCTCAGCTTGGACAGAATGTGGACAGGCAGGGAGAGGAGAGGAGCTACTTGAGAGGAGGAGAATCCTGAAAACATGGGGATTGAGGTGGAAATCATGTGTTTCCTGATCCTTAGATAGCGAGACCAACTGATCTGGTGCAGAAAGGGCACATGGATTATTAGAGGGAGTAAGGTTAAGATTGACAAATCAGAATGTGTTTATTCTGTTATGAATGCTACATTAAAGTCACAAAATTGGTATTGAAACCCTGCCTGTGTCTGTGAGCAATCAAATACTCCTTTTTTTTTTTTTTTTTTTTTTTTTTTGAGACAGAGTCTTGCTCTGCTACCCAGGCTGCAGTGCAGTGGCGCTATATTGGCTCACTGCAACCTCTGCCTCCCAGTTCAAGCAGTTCTCCTGCCTCAGCCACCCAAGTAGCTGGGATTACAGATGCCCACCGCCAAGCCTGGCTAATTGTTTTTGTGTTTATTAGAGACAGGGTTTCATCGTGTTGGCCAGGGTGGTCTGGAACTCCTGACTTCAGGTGATCTGCCCGCCTCGGCCTCCCAGATTGTTGGGATTACAGGCATGAGCCACTACGCCTGGCTCCAAATATCCTTTAATGGGAAATTATATGGTCTCTTTAAAAAAAAAAAAAATAAAAAAAATAACATTGTAATCTGTAGTTGCAACATTGTATCTGCTTGAGAAATAATATTTGTACCTTTGGGGTCACATAGCCTCTGAGACAAACTTTGCCCTAATAAAAAGGCTACTGTTCAGCCTTCTGTTTTTGAAATTTAAGAACCTCATTTATTACCAACTTCTCTTAGGATTAACTCAAACATTTCTTAGAGGATTAGTACAAATATTATGTTCTCTCATCATCTCTATAACAGGCTGTAATTCTGAGGACCAAGCTTGTGCCTTATTCATCCCTGTATCTCTTCCAGCACTGAATACAGTTCCTGGCATAAACTCAGGATGCAATAAATTGTGTTTGAATTGAATTTTCAAAGCATTCAAGGCTGGCCACCTCTGCACTTGGTGGGAGTAATTTGCATTTGAGCTGCATGTTTTGAGATATATCAATATCGTTTAATATTGTTCTTTAGGTCCAGCCTGATGAGTGAAGAGGCTAAGCGAGGAGCACCCAACCCTTGGCTCTTTGAGGAGCCAGAGGAGACCAGAGGCTTGGGTTTTGATGAAATCCGGCAACAGCAGCAGAAAATTATCCAAGGTACCAAATACCCTGAGGAGTGTGGGCTCAGAAACCTTGCCAGAATTTTTTTTGTTTTTTTGAGACAGAATCTTTCTCTGTCACCCAGGCTGGAGTGCAGTGGCGTGATCTTGGCTCACTGCAACCTCCACCTCTTGGGTTCAAACGATTCTCCTGCCGCAGTCTTCCGAGAGGCTGGGACTACAGGCGCGTGCCACCATGCCTGGCTAATTTTTTGTATTTTTTTAGTCGAGACAGGGTTTCACCCTATTAGCCAGGATGGTCTTGATCTCCTGACCTCATGATCCTCCCACCTTGGCCTCCCAAAGTGCTGGGATTACAGGCGTGAGCCACTGCACCTGACCACCAGATTTTTTACTGGAACCTTGATTGGTCCTCATCCCCATTGAAAATTGGAGTGAAAACTGCTGGTCCTTTAAAGCTTTTGGCGTGTGCCTCAGGATACCTGGGGAATAGACAGTTGCTGTCACTCATCTCGGTGGCTCATGGAAGTGGTGACTTTCCATTGGGTAACAGCAGAGACAGCAGATCTGAGTCAAAGTCCGAGTGAATTTGATGCCTATGCTCTGTGCTTTAGCTTCACGACTGGGAATTAGTCTCCAAACTCAAGACTCCATTTTTTGGTTGTTGTTGTTGTTATAAAATATGTCAATTTGGCTTTTCTTTTTTATCTTTTGCCCTGTGGCTTTTTTACTTTTTTTTTTTTTTTTAAACTTTCTTATATTTGTAAAATTTCAGAAGTAATGCATGATTGTTATACAAAGTATAAACAATATAGGAATGTATAACATGAAAGCCCTCCATATTGGTTCTCCAATCTCAAACTGGAAACAGATTAATATGTATTTCCTTAGACCTTTTGTATATATTCACATACATATATTCAATATAAATATACTTACTTTACATAAATGAAATCATGAGATAGTTAGCTCTCTCCATATATATATAATTCCACACCTTTTTAAAACTTAGTATGTGTCGGCTGGGTGTGGTGGCTCACGCCTGCAATCCCAGCACTTTGAGAGGCCAAGGCGGGTGGATCACCTGAGATCAGGAGTTAGAGACCAGCCTGGCCAATGTGGTGACACCCAGTCTCTACTAAAAATAAAATAATTAGCCGCATGTGGTGGCACGCACCTGTAAACTCAGCTACTCGGAAGCCTGAGGCAGGAGAATCACTTGAACCCAGGAGGCAGAGGTTGCAGTGAACTGATATAGCGTGCCACTGCACTCCAGCGTGGATGACTGAGTGAGACTTCAGCTCAAAGAAAAAAAAAAAGACTTAGTATGTGTTATGAACTTTATAAAATGTCAGTATGTACAGCTATATTATTCTTTCTAATTCTGCTTTTTAAAATCAGCTTTATTGCCAGGCCTGGTGGCACACGCCTCTACTCCTGACACTTTGGGAGGCCAAGGTGACAGGATGGCTTGAGTGTAGGAGTTTGACACTAGCCTAGGCAACATAGTAAAATCCCATCTTTAAAAAAATTAACAAATAAAAAGGAAGAGGGAGGAGGAGGAGGAGAAAATAAATCTAAAATCAGTTTTATTGATATATAGTTGATGTGATCATAAATGGCCTATGTTTGAAGTATATGATTTGATAAGCTTTGACATGTATATATGCCTGTGAAACCATCACTACAATAAAAATAATGAACCTAATCGTTACTCCCAAAAGTTTTCTTCATGCCTCTTTGTAATTCTTCCTATTGTTCCTCCCCGCCATGCTCAGACAACTGCTGAACTGCTTTTTGTCACTATAAATTAGTTTCTATTTTCTATAATTTTATGTAAATAGAACTATACAGTATGTATCTTTTGGGGAAGAAGGGGCTCTGGCTTCTTTGTCTAAGCATAATTATTTTAAGATTCATTGAACTGGTTATGTATATCAGTATTTCACTCTTTTCTTTTTTTTTGAGACACAGTCTGGCTTTGTTGCCTAGGCTGGAGTGCAGTGGTACGATCTTGGCCCACCACAACCTCCACCTCCTGGGTTCAAGCAATTCTCCTGCCTCAGCTTCCCGAGTGGCTGGGATTACAGGCGCCCGCCATCATGCCCAGTTAATTTTTTTTGTATTTTTAGTAGAGATGGGGTTTCACCATGTTGGCCAGGCTGGTCTTGATCTCCTGACCTCAAGCAATCCACCCGACTCAGCCTCCCAAAGTGCTGGGATTATAGGCGTGAGCCACCATGCCTGGCCTGCGTTTCACTCTTACATTGTAGATTTGTATTCCATTGTGTGGATTTACCTCAATCTGTGTATCCATTCACCTGTTGATTAATATTTGGGTGGTTTTCAGTTTTTGGCTGTTACAAAGAAAGCTGCTATTTGCATTCATGTATAAGTCTTTGTATGGACATAAATTTGCATTTTTTTCCTGAGGTAAATACCTACAAGTGGAATGACTGAGTCATATAGTTAGCTGTATGACTTTCTAAATTTAAAATTTGCAAGTAAAATTATATGGGTTTTTTTTTTTTTTGAAACGGAGTCTCGCTCTGTCGCCCAGGCTGGAGTGCAGTGGCCGGATCTCGGCTCACTGCAAGCTCCGCCTCCTGGGTTCACGCCATTCTCCTGCCTCAGCCTCCTGAGTAGCTGGGACTACAGGCGCCCGCCACCTCGCCCGGCTAGTTTTTTGTATTTTTTAGTAGAGATGGGGTTTCACCGTGTTAGCCAGGATGGTCTCGATCTCCTGACCTCGTGATCCACCCATCTCGGCCTCCCAAAGTGCTGGGATTACAGGCTTGAGCCACCGCGCCCGGCCGCAACACAGCTTTACATGCAGCACAACCACTCTTCAGGATTCACAGTTCCTGAATGGAGCACCTTATAGCTGATACTCATGCATTTTCTGGCATTGTTGCATTTTGACAAGAGAAGCTGTTTTCAGTCGGGAAGAGGATGCTTGTCCCGGAGAAGGTGCTACTTTCAGGGGTTGCTTTAGGTTGGTGTGAGAGGATGCTCCTCAAAGTGTTTGTCACAGTCTCCAGAACAGAGCTTCCTTATGAAGATTCTCACCCTTGGGAAGCCTGCTGGCCGGTGGGGTGTGGGTGGAGTTTAGGGGGAGTGGCAATGCACATTGCAGGTCAGTTTCTTTCCACTGATCTTACCTTTGTGTTTTGAAATGCTATATTCCGGTGGCTCACACCAGCACTTGGGGAGGCTGAGGCAAGCGGATCACAAGGTCAAGAGATTGAGACCATCCTGGCCAACATGGTGAAACCCCATCTCTACTAAAAATACAAAAAATAGCTGGACGTGGTGGCGGGCACCTGTATCCCAGCTACTCGGGAGGCTGAGGCAGGAGAATGGCTTGAACTTGGGAGGCAGAGCTTGCAGTGAGATGAGATCACGCCACTGCACTCCAGTCTGGTGACAGGGCAAGACTCTGTTTTGAGAAAAAAAAGAAAAAAAAAAAGAAATGCCATATTCCTCTTTGCTAGCGAGCTTTCAAGGACAAATACAAAAACAGAAGTAATCTTCACACAGAACCCTTATTAGCCTTTTCTCTGCCTCAAGAATCTTGACAATGTGCTGAGGTTGCTATGGCTTTGTCTGAGTCATTGCCAGGTCCTGCATTAAGTGAAAATAAAGAGCCATAAAAGGTCATTTCTAACTTCCTTTAGCCTGTGGAATCCCTTAGCCATTCTGCACTCTAGCTGACCCTTAGAAACTTTGAAAATCATCCCAAAATAACAGTTCACTGGTAGAACATAGTCCGAAGGGCAGGGAATATCTTCCTTGCCTAACCTAGAAGTGAGGCCTCATCATAACAAATTAGCCAGTTTGGCTTCTGTGCCCCTTAAGCTGTAATTTGAAGCGTGAAATGGGCGATAGGCAGAAGATGGGTGGGTGATGACAATCACTTAATTGCCTGAAAGATCCCTGAGATAGAAGAAACAAAGGTACTTGTTTCTTGTTTCAAAACGTTTTGGTTATTGTAGACCCTTGTCCCTGAGTCGGATGGATCGCGGACCTCGGGGAAGTATGAAGTGTCTTTCCGCCTTTGCCCAGGAAGTCTCTGTTGATGGGGTTTCTTCATCAGCTCCATCTAGTCCTATGGTTTTTCTATAGATGTTCTTTCCAGACTCTAGCAGGAAATTGTACAATCGTTCTAGATGTCTGCGTTCTTAGGTCTTTCGGTGTTTGCATGTGAAATAGGGCTGTGGAAGGTGGCTAGTCAGACTCCATTTCACACCTGGGAATCTTAGTAGCTAACTTTTGAACCCTTGCAGTCACAGCTTCATGGACAACTTTCTTTGAAGATACCCTTTCTTGTAGCTGTCACCGAGACTAGAAGGATTCCTTTCCTAAAATCTTTTTTTTTTTTTTTTTTTTTTTTTTGAGACGGAGTGTCGCTCTGCCGCCCAGGCTGGAGTGCAGTGGCCGGATCTCAGCTCACTGCAGGCTCCGCCTCCCGGGTTCACGCAATTCTCCTGCCTCAGCCTCCCCAGGAGCTGGGACTACAGGCGCCCGCCACCTCGCCCGGCTAGTTTTTTGTATTTTTTAGTAGAGACAGGGTTTCACCGTGTCAGCCAGGATGGTCTCGATCTCCTGACCTCGTGATCCGCCCGCCTCGGCCTCCCAAAGTGCTGGGATTACAGGCTTGAGCCACCGCGCCCGGCCTCCTAAAATCTTAAAACAAAAATAAAAACATCTATTCTTAAACTTGCTCTGAGTCTTCTAACATAGTGATTAACTTTTTTTTTTTTTTTTTTTTTTTGAGATGGAGTCTCGCTCTGTCGCCCAGGCTGGAGTGCAGTGGCACGAGCTCCACTCACTGCAAGCTCTGCCTCACGGGTTCTCGCCATTCTCCTGCCTCAGCCTCCGGTGTAGCTGGGACTACAGGTGCCCGCCACCACACCCGGCTAATTTTTGTATTTTTAGTAGAGATGGGATTTCACCGTGTTAGCCAGGATGGTCTCGATCTCCTGACCTCATAATCCGCCTGTCTCGGCCTCCCAAGTGATTAACTTTTTATCTAGCTTGACCTAATTTTTTTTTCTCTTTTTTTGAGATGGAGTCTCACTCTGTCACCCAGGCTGGAGTGCAGTGGTGCAATCTCAACTCACTACAACCTCCGCCTCCTGGGTTCAAGCGATTCTCCAGCCTCAGCCTCCCAAGTTGCTGGGACTACAGGCGCATTCCAACGCATCTGGCTAATATTTGTATTTTTAGTAGAGACGGGATTTGGCCATGTTGGCCAGGCTGGTCTCGAACTCCTGACCTCAGATGATCCACCCGCCTCAGGCTCCCAAAGTGCTAGGATTATAGGCGTGAGCCACTGCACCCAGGCGACCTAATTTTCTTCTCTTTCATTCATGTATATGTTAAATGTGAAAGGTTCATTGCTTCTTTGTGGGCATTGGGCAACACGACATCAACTATGTTTTTGACTGTGTAAACTCAGAGCGCTCTCTAGTATTGGCCAGGAGGCTTTCTGTCTGGCAGAGACTGTATTCCTTTCTTTTGTAAACCTGGAGGGCCCTCTGTGGTCATTCATTGATTTAAACAAGTGGTGTACATTTCAGTCCTTGATTTAAATATGTTGGTGCTCCGTGCCACTAGCTGGGCTCAGATCTGGGGCAAAGAAATAGGAAAAGAAGAAGTCTCATGTATGTCAAAGACATAGGAGAAGACAGCCATTGGGGTCTGGATCTTGTACTCAATCCAGGAACTGTGGTTGCAGCTCTTAGGGTTGTCCCTTTTTTTTTTTTTTTTTTTTTTTTTTTTTAAAGACAGAGTCTTGCTCTGTCACCCAGACTGGAGTGCAATGGCACGATCTTGGCTCACTGCAACCTCCACCTCCCGGGTTCAAGCTATTCTTCTGCCTCAGCCTCCTGAGTCGCTGAGATTACAGGCACCCGCCACCAGGCCTGGCTAATTTTTTTGTATTTTTAGTAGAGACAGGGTTTCACCATGTTGGCCAGGCTGGTCTCGAACTCCTGACCTTAGGTGATCCACCCGCCTTGGCCTCCCAAAGTGCTGGGATTATAGGCATGAGCCCCCGTGCCCGGCCTGATAACTTTTTACTGTGGAAAATTTCAAACACATAAAAGTAGTAGAGAGTGTCAGATAATGACTTTGTCCTACTCATCCTCCAGCCTCAGTGATTTTCAACTTATAGCCCATCTGTTCACATGTATATACCATCCAGTAACCTACCCATCCTACCCGGCCCCTAGGTTATTTTGGAAGCAAATCCCAGACATCGTATCATTTCATCAGTGGATATTCGAGAATATATGTCTAAAATATGTTTGGAAAACTATAGTCACATGCCATTGTCACCCTTAAGAAGTTAACAGTATTTCCTGAATCTAATCAAACACTCAGCATCCAGGTTTCCCTGATCGTGCTGTGATGTTTTCTTTTAGATAGTTCAATTCAGGATCTAAATATGGCCCATACATTGCAACTAGTTATGTCTCTTAAATTGCTTTAATATATAGGTTTTTTTTCCAACTCTTCTTTTTCCTTCTGCGCAGTTTCTTCTTTGAAGCTGCCTTTGCCCTTTAGTTTCCCACAGTCCAGATCCTGCATTTCTGAACGTCTACAGATGGGAAGTATCCAAACACCTAATAATTTCAAAGAGATTTTTTTAAAAAAGATTGTATTGGTTTTCTATTGCTGCTTTAATAAATTAGCACAAACTTAGTGACTTAAAACCCATTTATGATCTTACAGTTCTGTAGGTGAGAAGTCCAATGCGAGTCCCACAGGGCTCAGATCAAGCTGTTAGCTTGATTCCTTTCTGGAGGCTCGTTCTGGAGAATTCATTCCCTTTGTCTAGCTTCTAGAGGCCTCCCACATCCCTTCTTCCATCTTCAAAGCCAGCGAGTTCTCTCTCTCTGACCCTTCTTCATGCTCCCTCTGACAGCAGCCGGGAAAGGTTCTCTGCTTTTCAGGACTCATGTGATTATGTTGGGTCCACCTGGATGATCCTGGCTACTCCCCCATCTCAGATTCTTTCACCTTAATTACATCTGCAAAGTCCCTTTTGCCATGTGAGGGAATATATTCATAGGATCCAGGGATTAGGACGTGGACATCTTAGACATGGGGGATATTATTCTATCTGTAACAATGATCCATCATTTTTAAAAATTCAAATCATTGTAAGATAGAATAATGACTAATAGAGTATCCTCTTGTGATATCATAGTGACTTGGATTATGTGAAAGAGTAGGGCAGATTTTAGCAGTTATGACATGATGGTAATTTTGTTGGTAAGAAACTACATGGTGGCCGGGCGTGGTGGCTCACACCTGTAATCCCAGCACTTTGGGAGGCCGAGGCGGGTGGATCACCTGAGGTCAGGAGTTCGAGACCAGCCTGGCCAACATGACAAAACCTCATCTTGACTAAAATTACAAAAATTTGCTAGGCGTGGTGGCGGACGCCTGTAATCCCAGCCACCGGCGGAGACTGAGACAGAATTGCTTGAACCTGGAAGGTGGAGCTTACAGTGAGCCGAGATCATGCTATTGTACTCCAGCCTGGGCAACAAGAGCGAAACTCTGTCTCAAAGAAAAAAGAAACTACGTGGTATGGTTTCTTCTTCTTTTTTTCTTTTTGAGACAGGCATCTTGCTGTATTGCCCAGGCTGGACTTGATCTTCTGGGCTCAAGTAGTCCTCCTGTCTTAGCTTCCCGAATAGCTGAGACTACAGGCACACACCACCATGCCCATGCATGGTTCTTGATTATTTATATTTTTGCAGTCAGCAGCATTGTATTTTGATCCTTGTCTCCAAGATAGCCATACCACCTCCCGTTAGAAATGCCTCTTCAGGACTTGGGGAAGCCCAGGTTGTGAAAGTGATTATTATTACCTCTGCAGCATATTGATTATCTGAATCTTCTGTGTCTTTGCATTGTGAAATGAAAATTTATTGCAGCACTTAAAGATGTGGAGAGAATTGCTAAGCTTCTAAAAATTATTAGAGTGGAACAGAACTTTCAGCTCTCTTTCTCCTGTGTAGTAGATGATCATCAGGTTGCTAAGTCAGATAATGAGTCAAGTTTGAGATTAAAGAGTGTTATTAGTGTATTTTTCATTCATCATCTGTGTCTCTACTAAATAAAGCAATTTTAGGAGTTTAATGACTCTTTTCCTAATGGAAACTGGAGGAATCTCCTTTCCTCTTTTTAAATGGTTTTATCTTTTAATCCACATTGACACTTGACCCTCGGTCCTATATATATAGATTATTCATCAGATGCATTTAGAATTTTACTATAACATCAGTCATCCTATAGGAGCACTTGGTTGAGGATGGATTTATCTTGGAGGCCATCCAGGAGGTTGTTATTAAAGACCAAGAGGACCTCATTATAAAGTGATTTTACTATAAAATGGTCCTTTTGAATGATCCCTAAAGACGGCAGGTTATTTGTATAGTTAAAAAAAGTTCAGAGTGTCAAACAATGTCACGAAGGGGTTCTTACCTCACACCGTTAGTTTAAATAAATTCCAGATGAATTAAAGAGCTAAGTTTAATGGTTTAATTCCATAAAAAGACTTGGAAAAAAATATAAGTAAATGTTAATGCAACCTTGAGTAAGACCTTTGTGATTTCTGCTTTTGTAGATATGCCTTTATGTGAAACAGTCATTTCAAAAACCCTGTAGACAAATGAAGCTGCGAGGGGTATAATGTTACCTTCATGTGGCGTGTTGCGTGGTGAACAAGAGTCATTACACTCAGCGTCACAGTGTTCTCAAAGCACCTGAAATTAGAGGAAGAAAATTTTTACAAAGAGACGACCGAGACCCTCAGTTAAAAAAATACATATTAAATTTTAAAGAAAAGATCTTAAGTGACTTGAGTTAAACTCACCTTTTTCTTTAAATTTCCAAAAACTCACTTTGCTCTTTAAATTTGCAGAAAGTTTCAAAGTAATACATTTTCATTTTTAAAACAAAAGCTGTTTTACTATACTTTGTTTTGTATCTTTTTTTTTTTGAGACAGGTTCTCACTCTGTTACCCAGGCTGGAGTGCAGTGGCGCGATCTCGGCTCACTGTGACCTCTACCTCCCACACTTAAGTGATCCATTCTTCTCTGAGTAGCGGGGACTATAGGCACATGTCACCACACCCAGATAATTTTTGTATTTTTAGTAGAGATAGACATTGTTGCCCAGTCTGGTCTAAAACTCCTGGGCTCAAGTGATCTGCCCGCTTCAGCCCCCTAAAGTGCTGGGATTGCAGGCGTGAGCCATTGCGCCCAGCTTCCTGCTTTTCTACTTAAGAACATATGAACTTCTTTCAACATCAAAATATATATAAACGATGTGATTTTCAATGGCTGTATAGTGTTTTACTATATGGATATACTATACATTTTTAAACAAATCTCTGTTGGGCATTTAGGTACTTTCTAATTTTTCACTGTTATGAATATATCACTCTGGGTCTAATCGGGAGAGAGAAACTTGACTGGGAAAGTTGAATGTAAATTGTTAACTATAACAGAGATTAGAGTAATGAGGTATTAGCTAACAAGAGGTCAGAATAACTCTGAAGAATACAGAACTAGCAGGGATAAGCTGCAGTCACCAAGTCTCAGCCTGAGACAGAGTGTCCAGGGAGGAGCCCCAGGCCCCCAGGGCTGAGAGAGGGCTCAGCTGAGGGTCCCTGAATTTCACGGAAGCCCCAGGGGTGCCCTGCTATCAGAACCTCCCGGAGATCTGCCCTCTGGGATGCTGGGGGCAACTCTTCATGGGGAAGAACCTCCATGGAGGCGCCTCTGTTATAAACCTGCCCCAGGAGGGTGTGTGCTGGGAGAAGTTGCTGGTTCCGGGTGTTGCTGGCCACTGTGCACTGAAGGGGCCAGGCACTGAAGGAGCTGCAGTTGCTAAAGGAGCCTGCCAAGAGAGCAGGCTGGAGCCAGGAAGCAAAAACTCTGACAAAGGAAAAAAATCTTTAAGGGGCCTTGGTTCATTTTCTTTTTAAAAATTTTTTTAAATTATTTTTATTTTTTATGTAGAGACAGAGCCTCCCTCTATCACCCAGGCTGGGGTGCAGTGGCGTGATCATGGCTCACTGCAGCCTCGAACTCCTGGATGATCTCACCTCAGCGTCCCAAGTAGCTGACACTACAAGTACATGCCGTCGTACCTGTCCAATTAATTAATTAATTTATTTATTTTTGAGATGGAGTCTCACTCACCCAGGCTGGAGTGCAGTGGTGCAATCTCAGCTCACCGCAAGCTCCGCCTCCCGGGTTCACGCTATTCTTCTGCCTCAGCCTCCCCAGTATCTGGGACTACAGGCGCCCGCCACCAGGCCTGGCTAATTTTTTTTGTATTTTTAGTAGAGACGGGGTTTCACTGTGTTAGCCAGGATGGTCTCGATCTCCTGAGCTCGTGATCTGCCCACCTCAGCCTCTCAAAGTGCTGGGATTAAAGGCACGAGCCACCACACCCAGCTGCCTGGCTAATTATTTTAAGAAAATTTTCTAGAGGTGAGGTCTTACTTTTGACCCAGGATGGTTTTGAACTCCTGGCTTCAAGTGAACCTCCTGCCTTGGCTTCCCAAAGTGTCTGGGATTACATGAGCCATGGTGCCCAGCTTGTTCCTTTTCATAGAACAGCCAAAGAGAGTGAATTTGGAGCTGAGAGGCACTAAGTTGATACCTGGCACAAGAAACAAATGTTTCAGGGAATATCCTTGTATATCTATCATTGCATGCTATCTGAATGTTTTCTTACATACATTCCTAGACTTAGAATTGGCAGGTAAAAAGGTGGTCACGGTCTACACTTGAGAAATACGGCCATCAGTAAAACTTACTCACCTATTATGTAGTATTTGGGAGCTTCTAGATAGTCACAATTTAATTAAGCTTAGATATTGTCATTCTTTCTAATCCTTATAAATCTGATAAGCCAAAGGAAGTTGTTTTTTGTTTTTTTAAAAAATTAGTAGCGATTTCAAAACTTTTATTTGTTCATTTTCTTTTTTATTGTGAAGTTCTTGCCTGTATCCTCTACTGATTAAAAAATTGGGATATGCTAGGCGCTGTGGCTCACGCCTGTAATCCCAGCACTTTGGGAGGCCGAGGCAGGTGGATCATGAGGTCAGGAGATTGAGACCACGGTGAAACCCCGTCTCTACTAAAAATACAAAAAATTAGCCGGGCGTGGTGGCGGGCGCCTGTAGTCCCAGCTACTTGGGGAGCTGAGGCAGGAGAATGGTGTGAACCCGGGAGGCGGAGCTTCCAGTGAGCCAAGATCACGCCACTGCACTCCAGCCTGGGCGACAGAGACTCCGTCTCAAAAAAAAAAAAAATAATAATAATAAAAAATAAATAATAAATTGGGATATTTAGTCTTTTTCTTATTGATTTGTACATGCTCTTTATATATTAAGTGTCAGAAAGTTTAAGTGTTCATGTTTCCAAATCTTACTTTGTTTTTCATATTTAAAATCTTAATTCTTTTGGAAAGCAGTTTAGTTTAAGGTGTCAGGTAGGTGTTTAATTTTTAAATTTTGTTCAAGTAATGTTAACTCTTTTATCTCTTTTTTCCTGACTGATTTATATATTAAGTTGTGTTACATGCCTGGGTATACTTATGGATTTTAAGTTGTTTTCTTCTAGTTTCTAGTTAGTTGTTTTTCTTTTTTCTTTCAGAACAGGACGCAGGCCTTGATGCCCTTTCTTCCATCATAAGTCGCCAAAAACAAATGGGACAGGAAATTGGGAATGAATTGGATGAACAAAATGGTAAGAATAAGTCTGAGATTGACCCGATTTTCCATTAACATAAATGCTAAAGGCTTGAGCATTCGTTGAATGAGTTTAATATTATACTCATTCATGTACATATTATACTCACATGTATAATATGTGAGCACATATACTCACATGTAAAGTGGTTTAATGTCAATGATTGTTACAGTTTAATGCATTGGAATGGGGGTTGTGGCAGATTTAGATTGTAGTTGTTAAATACTATGCAAAGAAATTTGGTTAAAAAGTTTTCCGTTCTCAGTAGCTACTTTTAACAATACTGTGTTTTATGATCCATTCATCCCAAGAGCTTTTCTTTTATGTGGCAGTGATACGCAGTTGCTCAGCACTTTGTACACTGAGGCTGTGTGGGCCTCATATCATCCCCACACCCGGTGGGGTTTGCTCTTCTTCGATCCTGTGTACCAGGCTTCAGGGCAGAAAAGGGTTTGAATATCTTTGTTCAGTGTTTGATGTGACAAGTCTGGTTGGAAAAATCTGAATTTGCAAACTGCAAGCAGGATGGATTGGAGAGAGTTTAAGATGTGGAGGCATCTGCAAGGCTCTTGTGCTTGAGGAGGGCCTGGATAGGTTGTAGGAGTGGGAATGGGGAAGAAATATGGGTGCACGGGATTGCCAGTGATTTTACTGTTAGGGACGAAGTCAGGGAACTTGAGAGGAGACACTGGTTTGGGGGTGAGATGGTAAGTCCGATTTGCATGTGTCTAATTAGAGATGCCGGCGAGAGATCCGAGTGGAGGTGTCCGGTTGGCAGTGGGAGATGTACCAGAGCTCAGGGGGAGGGCGGAGCCAAAGAGAAGAGATGGGAGCAGCTGTAGGGTAGAGGTGACGTGTGACAGCGTGGAGTCGTTGAGTGGCAGTGAAGCTGGCATTTACGGAAAGCCTCCACTATGTGCTAAGCGCTTTCATCTGTGTCATTTCATTTAATCTCCATACAACATCACGAAGGCGGCACCCTCCTCACGTGTGAGAGGCAAAACTCAGAGTGGCTTTGGGCCCACTGAGGCCACATCATTTGTGAGTGACAGAGCTAAACTCCAGCTCACGTCTTCTGATTCTAACGTGACTGCTTTTGCTGCTAAACCAGCTTCCTCTCTAAAGAAGACAAAGTAGGAAGAGAAAAAGAAAAGGTAAAAGATTCCATCTAAGGTTTTAGCTTTTAGTAATACTACCATGATGGAATGGCTTTCAAGAAAGGTTATCAGGTGGGCGCAGTGGCTCATGCCTGTAATTCCAACACTTTGGGAGACCAAGGCAGGTGGATCACAAGATCAGGAGTTCGAGACCAGCCTGGCCAACACGGTGAAACCCCATCTCTATTAAAAATACGAAAAATTAGCTGGGTGTGGTGGTGTGCGCCTGTAATCCCAGCTACTCGGGAGGCTGAGGCAGGAGAATTGCTAGAACCCAGGACGTGGAGGTTGTGGTGAGCCGAGATTGCACCATTGCACTCCAGCCTGGGTGACAGAGCAAGACTCCATCTCAAAAAGAGAAGTTATCATCATGTATGAGCAAGCATCGAAGCCCTGGGGATAGATGAACACCCGCTCTGAGGACAGGGCTGCACTTCTCAGAATCCTACAGCAGGCACTTCTGTTCTCCATCCTTGGGAAGAATAAGTTAGTTTATTCCCACAGTGCTGTTCCATTTATCTGTCATAAATCAATTCCATCTGTTTATCATGTCATAAATAAATAGGTTACTAAACCCAATGGAGAAGCCTTCTCTCTTTACAATTCTAATAGTTTCAGCACAGAGAGGACAACTTAGTTCTTGTCCTGATGGTACCAACATGAACAGGCCAATTTATGTATTTGCATATAATTCAGTTATTGGTCAGTTCCTTAAGTGATAGTATTGATAAGAAAGTAAGCTTTATAGGCCAGGCACAGTGGCTCATTCCTGTAATCCCAGCACTTTGGGAGGCCGAGGCGGGTGGATCACGAGGTCAGGAGTTTGAGAGCAGCCTGGCCAACATGTGAAACCCCGTCTCTACTAAAGATACCAAAAAATTAGCCGGGCATGGTGGCGTGTGCTTGTAATCCCCGTTACTCGGGAGGCTGAGGCAGGAGAATTGCTTGAACCCGAAAGGCAGAGGTTGCAGTGAGCCGAGATCATGCTACTGCGCTCCAGCCTGGGCAAAAGACTCCATTTCAAAAAAAAAAATAAAGGAAAGTAAGCTTTATAGAAAATCTGCCTATCTGATATGCAATTTGTTCCTCATCCCAAGGAAATTTAGCCTATTCAGTGGGTGAGACTAGAAGGGGCTCTGGCCACCAAACTGATGATCATGTATTGTGATATACGTGCAGGTAAGCTGCAGTGCCTGTGGGTGGATGGCTAACAAGTGATGGTGCATAATTTGATGGGATGATTTACTAAGTTCCCAGATGAAAGCACCGTTTCTTTGTCCAGCACAAGGCAATCACGCCACACGTCTTTATCTTGTCTTTCCTCTGGTTTAGTCATTATCATACTTTGCTACATATTAGAATCATCTGGGGTGCTTTTAAAACTCTGAGAGACCAGGCCATACCTGTGTTAGTTTTTTGTTGTTGTTGTTTTCATTTTTTTAATTTGATTTGTAAAATTAGCTTCCTCAGGTTGAAGTATGTTAGTTTCCTATTGCTGTTGTAACAAATTACCACCAGTTTTGTGGCTTAAAACAACGCAAGGCTGGGTGCAGTGGCTCGCGCCTGTAATCCCAGCACTTTGGGAGGCCGAGGTGGGTGGATCATTTGAGGTCAGGAGTTTGAGACCAGCCTAGCCAACGTGGTGAAACCCCACCTCTATTAAACATACAAAAATTAGCCGGGTGTGATGGTGGGTGCCTGTAGTCCCAGCTACTCGGGTGGCTGAGGCAGGAGAATCGCTTGAACCCAGGAGGCAGAGGTTGCAGTGAGCTGAGATCATACCACTGCACTCCACCTTGGGTGACTGAGCGAGACTCTGTCTCACCACACACACGCACACACACACACACACACACACACACACACACACTCTCACGCTGTTAATGTCTTACAGTTCTGTGGGCCAGAAGTTTGATGTGAGTCACACTGGGCTAAAACTAAGGCATGGGCAGGGTGGCTGTTCCTTCTGGACGATGTAGGGGAGAATTCGTGTCTTTGATTTTCTATCTTTGAGAGGTCCAGCCACATGCCTTGGCCCATGACCACTTCCTCCGTCTTCAAAGACAACAATAGGTTGAGTCCTTCTCACATGGCATCACTTCTACCTCTGACTGCTGCCTCCCTTTTTTACTTTTAAGGACCCATGTGATGGCATTGGGCCCACCCAGATAATCCAGGATCACCTCCCCATTTTGAGGTCAGCTGATGAGCACCCCATATTCCATCTATAAGCTTAATGGCTCCTTTGCCATTTAACCTAACATATTCACAGACACCAGGGACTACGATCTGGACATCTTTAGGGAGCCATTGTTCTGTCTACCACAGTAATTTTTTTTTTTTTTTTTTTTTTTTTTTTTTTTAAGACGGAGTTTCGCCCTTGTTGCCCAGGCTGGAGTGCAGTGGTGTGATCTCAGCTCATTGCAACCTCTACCTCCCGGGTTCAAGCGATTCTCCTGACTCAGCCTCCTAAGTAGCTGGGATTAGAAGAGCCCGCCACCACGCCCGGCTAATTTTGTATTTTTAGTAGTGACGAGGTTTCATCCTGTTGGCCAGGCTGTTTTCAAACTCCTGACCTCAGGTGATCCACCCGCCTCAGCCTCCCAAAATGCTGGGATTACAGGCATGAGCCACTGCGCCCGGCCTACCACAGTAATTTATACCAAGTGAATCACAACCTCCAGGGTGGGGCCCAAGCATCAGTAGTTTTTGAAGCTTCCCAGATGATTTCAAGGTGCTGCCAAATTTGAGAACCAGTGCCCTTGTTGAATATGCGGAGAATGTATTTAGTGCTGTACTTTGTATTGGTTCTCATACGCTCACATTACAGATCGAAACCCCCCACATGCACAGAAGCACATCCACATGGTGACATGTATATACACAGCATCACAGTCACCGTCAGAGGTCCTTCGACTCACACATTTTGCCCCCATCCCTTTTGCTGCTTCCTCCACGCCTCCCCTATCCTCATCTCCATTTCATACCCGGATGGCTACATGTGTACATATACACATAGGAGGTATTTTTCCATTCGTTGCCAATGCAAACTTGGTTTCCTCTGCGGTGGCCTCCTGGAGAGAAGGCAGCTATGCTGGTGGTTTGCTAATGTGCACATTCGCTCCTCGGAGATAGGGCAGAGTCAGCCATTTTCTGTCACAGGAACACAGACTCACTGAGGATAAAAAACTATATCCCTGCCAGGACCATCATCAGCTTTTATTCCTTTTGTTAGAGTGAAAAAAAGGCCGTGATAGCTGTAGGTGTTAAGAATGGGGTTGCAGCCCCGTCTGGAGTTTTATGGTGACCTGAGCAATAGGGAGTCAGGGGGGCTAGAAAAGGGCAGCACATTGACTGCAGATATCTGCATGTGATTGATCGGCCTGCTGAATTATTCTCTTGGTTTTCATTAAATGAGGAAAACAATAGGCTAGGTCATTTTGGAATCAAGTCTCGAAATCTTACTAACAAAATACGTTGTACTTAGAGCATAACCGCAAAGCTGAAAGGTTGAATTATCTTCAGTTTTGGAATTCAGTTTCTAATCTTCTCATAGAGAATTAAAAAGGGCCCGACCAACCCCAGTAATTACCCTGTTCCTCTGCCAGTGACCAAGCCAAGCGAGGAAACGGATCAGCAGTTAAGTGAAAATCCCAGTGATGACAGACCCTAATGGCCACTGACTAGGGGCGTGGCGAGTAGAGCGCTGAGTGGATGACGTCCCCTCTTGCAGCCACAAATTCTAGTGCTCTTCAGTTCCAGGTGGCCTCTATGGGTGGGAGGGCACACAGGGCTCATGACTGACCACCCAGCTCTGCTCCAGAACCCAGAGTTGTGGTTCTGGTCTCACTCTGTTGCCCAGGCTGGAGTGTAGTGGCACAGTCACGGCTCACTGCATCCTCCATCTCCCAGGCTCAAGTCATCCTCCCACCTCAGCCTCCTGAGTATCTAGGACTACAGGCCTGCACCACAGCACCCGGCTAATTTCAACTTATTTTTTATAGAGATGGGGGTCCGGTGCCCCTGTGTTGCCCAGGGTGGTCTTGAGTTCCTGAGTTCAAGCAATCCTCCCACCTCAGCCTCCCGCAGTATCGGGACTACAGGCTTGAGCCACCACCCCCAGCAGAGCTTCTTAGAAAGAACAGTAAGACAAGAAAATGAACAGAACTGGTTTTCTGAGACCTTTTGGTCTGAGCCACCGCAAAGAATCACACCACAAGGAATCACAGAGACACGATCTGATGGATGACGTCGCACGAAGAATAAATCTCCGCTGGTGCGTGCAGGTCTTTGCCATCCTTTTGATGCCCAAATATCCCAAATTGGCCAATCCTTTGGGATGTTTCCCTGACAATCTATGAGCAATTCGTTGCTTTCTGGAAGCATAAAATGTCCCAAGCTCTCCTTTTTTCCTCTATCCTATCCCTGGAATCTGCTGTTCCTTCAAGGATCCCTGGTTCCTTTGATTGGGAAATGCTGTTTGGAATCTAAGATCTCGGTGCATACTGTACTATACCCATTGCCACTGGGGTCTTGTTCCTTTTAGGCCCTTCATTATCATGATTCTTGACCTTGTATAGGTGACTTATTTCCTTCTCTCTGGAACATGTTAGGATCTTTTATTTATGAGCATGCCTCAAAGCAGGTATATTTTCATTCATTGTGTTGGAAATTCTTTTGTCATTCCCTTCCTTCTGTTTTTCTGTATTTTCTCTTGCTGCAACTCCTACTGGTCAGATTTAGAACTCCTGGATCAAGCCTCTAAGTTGCCTATTTTTTGTCTCTGAGTTACTATGTAGTTTTTTTTTGAGACAGAGTTTCACTCTTGTTGCCCAGGCTGCAGTGCAATGGCGCCATCTCGGCTCACCGCAACCTCTACCTCCTGGGTTCAAGTGATTCTCCTGCCTCAGCCTCCCGAGTAGCTGGGATTACAGGCGTGCGCCACCACGCCTGACTCATTTTGTATTTTTAGTAGAGACGGAGTTTCTTCATGTTGGTCAGGCTGATCTCAATCTCCTGACCTCAGGTGATCCTCCCGCCTCAGCCTCCCAAAGTGCTGGGATTACAGGCGTGAGCCACCGCGCCTGACCCACTATCTGGTTTACTCATTGTTCTCCTTTCTAATTTGAACAACAGCAGGCCTACATTTTTTACTGAGAGTTATTTCTGTTCTATTTATGAAGCAGAATAGGTATATGTATATATGTAATGGAAGCCAGGCCCAATGCTCCCCTCTCCATGAATGCCTTCTCTGTCTGCCCAGTTACTCCTTCCTCATGAGGTGAGTCACCCAGTCCTGTCGGCTGTGCTTGCTATATATCAGCAGAATCTGTTCATACTGGTTCCTCACCGCCCCTGTCGTCTGGGTCACTGTCATCCTTTAGCTAGATTACTGCAATAGCCTGCTACCTTGCCTCGTGTCTTACTTCCTTCTCAGCCTTTCTCTGCCTTGTTTCAGAGTGTTGTCTTCAGAACACAGATGTTATTACATTATTAGGTTTTTTTCTAAGAGACAGGGCCTTGCCATGTTTCCCAGGCTGGACTTGAATTCCTGGGCTTAAGCAATCTTCCTGCTTCAGCCTCCCCGCTAGCTGGGACCACAGGCATGTGCCACCACACCCAGCTACCTTATTTATTTTAAGTTGGTCTCCTGATGTCTTCCTGATAAAGTCCAGACTGGTTCTCAGTGGTCTAGTCATTGCATTCCCTGTCACTGGAATTACACACCCCACCATACCGACCCACTTCATCAGTTGCACCGGAATGCTAGGCCTGGCCTCTGATACTTTCTTTTTTTTTTTTTTTTTTTTTTGAGACAGAATCTCGCTCTGTTGCCCAGGCTGGAGTGCAGTGGCCTGATCTCGCCTCACTGCAACCTCCACCTCTCGGGTTCAAGCGATTCTTGTGCCTCAGCCTCCCGAGTAGCTGAGATTACAGGCACACACCACCACACCCGGCTGATTTTTTCTTTTTTCTCTTGTATTTTTAGTAGAGACAGGATTTTACCATGTTGCCCAGGTCCCAAACTCCTGAGCTCAGGCAGTCTACCACCTTGGCCTCCCAAAGTGTTAGGATTACAGGTGTGAGCCACCACGCCTGACCCTCTGATGCTTTCATTAAGCTTTTCCCAGTGCCTAGAACACCTTCCGCCTCTGCCAATTACTATTCCTCCCTCTCTGCTCCCTCCTTCAATCCTTCATACATCTTGCTTTAGCTACTGTCTTATATATTTTTTAGCTTAGGTTGGGCACCATTTTCTCTAAGAAATTTTTCCTTCTTTTGTGCTCCCCTAGAATCCTGTATTTCCCCAGTCATAGCATCCCTCGCTCACTGACATTTACTTGTCTGTGTTCTCCACTGCACTGGAAGCCCCTCGAAGGGAGGCACTCTATCCTATTCATTGTTAGATCTCTAGTGCTAACTCACGTGGCAAATAGTGCTTGATGATATTTGTTAAATTAATGAATATGAATAAGGCTTCAGAAACTGTTATTTTACATGTTTTTCCAGAAATCAGGATCACCATAGCTACCTAAAGTGAACATGTAGAAAGTGTTTACTAACATGGTTGCTAAATTGCATTAAAGCATTTTGTTTGTTTGGCATTGACGAAGATGAGACTATTGCTCATGAAATAGCGATTCAGCCCCACTGTAGAAACTGGCAGACATAGGGCGATACCTTACCAAAGGGGGCCAGTCTCTTATTTTTGCCTAAAAGTACTTGCCATTCCCACTCTGCCTGTGCCCAAGATGCTGGATTATTGAGATCTTACAGTGTAGGCACCACGGGCCAGGCGGGCGTCTCCTGTCTGCTTTGTGTGCCACACCGGGAACCAGAGTGACCAGGAAAATCACTTGTCTCTATAGCGTCAGTCCTGGAATTGAGGAGACCAGCGTGTCCTTTGAATGTGCTAGAAAATATGACTGTGCTCCTCAAAGGATAAAATACGACTGTGCGCCTCCAAAAAAGGATCAGATAAAGCTTCCGCATAGACATCAGTGAATTACCATGGTAAGGGGCTGTTAGAACTGCTCAGCTGAATTTTTATGTTGAAAAATTAGAAGAAGAGCGTGGTAGGCTGAATAATGACCCCCAAAGATATCCTAGTCCCGATCCCTGGAATCTGTGAATGTTGCCTTATATGGCCAAAGAGACTTTGCAGATGGGCAGAGTTCAGGTTGCCTGGATGGGTAGATTATCCCGGATTATCCCAGTGAACCCTAAGTGCGATCCCAAATGTCCTTACAAAGGGCAGGCAGAGGGAGTTTGACACGGAAGAATCGGACAGTGCAGTGACTGAAGCAGGATGCTACGCTGCTGACTCTGAACACTGTCCTTTAAAGGAAATATGGAATGATTTGAAGTGGAGGGAGTTCCTGTGACTGCTTGGCAGGTGGAACGTGAGCAGGGAGACACCCTCATCCACAGCCCAGAGCTGTAACCCAGAAGAGCTATGCTGAGGACTTTGAGTGCATTTCCTGGTGGCATGAGGCACTTCATGGGTCAAGCAGGCTTTTAGAAATTGGCATAGGAGGCCGGGCGCAGTGGCTGACGCCTGTAATCCCAGCACTTTGGGAGGCCAAGGCGGGCAGATCACAAGGTGGGGAAATTGAGACCATCCTGGCTAACACAGTGAAACCCATCTGTACTAAAAATACAAAAAATTAGCCAGGCATAGTGGCTGGCGCCTGTAGTCCCAACTACTCGGGAGGCTGAGGCAGGGGAATGGCGTGAACCCTGGAGGCAGAGCTTGCAGTGAGCTGAGATCACGCCACTGCACTCCAGCCTGGGTGACAGAGTGAGACACTGTCTCAAAAAAAAAAAAAAAAAAAAAGGAAAAAGAAATTGGCATAGGAACCTAACACCTGCCCCCTCCAAATGTGGAGTATAGACAGACATTGATGTCAGGTGAGGAAATGGTTTTCTCTATGTGGCTGTGTTGGTCTGAATTCAGGTTTTCTTTATTGAGGTTTCATTCAGTGCACTTTGGCTGGCTGCTAGGATTCATGGAGTGGCTTCTCAAGTCTGCATTTCATTCACAAATAAACTTGCAAATTGCTTTGTCTCAGAGAATTTTGGACTGGAATGAGTTTATGAAGTCATCCTTCTCCCCTACCCCAAGCCATCTTTCCATCTTTTGGAAGGACTCCTATTTAGTGATCTGTGACCTAGAGAGTCACCTGTACTTTCTAAGATCTTCCCGGAAGTTGATGTGCAAAGTCAGCAGCAATGGCAGCAGCTCACCTTTCTCCTGTCCACATTTGTACACATATGTTTGAACGTTTTACTGACTAGCTCTGTAGCTGTCCTTTTTCTAGATTAAATAAACTTTTTCTTTTCCTAATAAGAAAAAGCTTTAATAAACATAGTAAGGTATTTTTCCTAAATCCAAAATAACATATTTGCTTCCTCAGTACATTCTCCAAATTGTTTATTCGCTAAACAAATGTTGAATGCCCATTATGTGCTAAGCACTGTGCCAGAATCCACATATACAGCCGTGGCAACAGACATGGCTCCTTCCCCTCCTGGAGTTTCTGTTCTCATCAGGGAGGCAGCTGCTGCACAGATACTGCACAGATACGCAGTTAGAGACGGTGGTAACACAGGGACCCATTCGAATGTGGAACAGGAGAACTGGCATAGTTTGAGGGTTAGAAAAGCCTTTCCTGGGAAAATGATATTTGTTTTTCTTTTTTTTTTTTTTTTTTTTTTTTTTTTTTTGAGACGGAGTCTCGCTCTATCACCCAGGCTGGAGTGCAGTGGCGCGATCTCAGCTCACTGCAAGCTCCGCCTCCCGGGTTCACACCATTCTCCTGCCTCAGCCTCCCGAGTAGCTGGGACTACAGGCGCCCGCCACCTCGCCCGGCGATTTTTTTTGTATTTTTTAGTAGAGACGGGGTTTCACCGTGTTAGCCAGGATGGTCTCGATCTCCTGACCTCGTGATCCTCCCGTCTCGGCCTCCCAAAGTGCTGGGATTACAGGCTTGAGCCACCGCGCCCAGCCTGGGAAAATGATATTTGAACAGATTGAAAAGGATAAACAGGAGTTACCTGTATGAAAAGCAAAGGGAAGACCCTTGCAAATAGAGGGAAGGGCATAGGTGAAGGCCCTTTATGCAAAGGAGCATAACATGGTTGAGAACCTTGAGAGAAGGCCAGTCAGTCAGTGTACCCAGGGTCTAGAAAGCAAGGGCAGGAGAGGGGCCAGGACAGCTGGCAGGAGGCGGGGATCAGGGCTTGTGGTATCGGCATGACCGTCACTCTGTGCTACAAAGTAGAGTCAGTGGTTTCAATGTAAAATTACTTAATTTGCTACTTACCGATTCTGCAATTTTGTCTCTATAATTTACTGAAAATCAGGGAGACATAAAATTCTCCCATGCATATAATTTATATATATATAATTTATAACATATATCTATACTTAAATTTAAAATATATGAATATATACTTAATATATATTTGTATATATAATACATGTATATTATGCATACTTTATCTATAACATACATTCCCAGGCTGGAGTGCAGTGGCACGATCTCGGCTCACTGCACCCTCTGCTTCTTGGGTTCAAGCAATTCTCCTACCTCAGCCTCCCAAGTAGCTGGGATCACAGGCGTGTGCCAACATGCCCAGCTAATTTTTGTATTTTTAGCAGAGACGGGTTTTCACCGTGTTGTCCAGGCTGGTCTCGAACTCCTGACCTCAGGTGATCCACCCACCTCAGCCTCCCAAAGGGCTGGGATTACAGGTGTGAGCCACCATGCCTGGCCTATATACAGTATAGTATATATTAAGTATATTTATTTTTTCATTGTCCCACAGCTGATAGCGTATCTAAACTGAAAGAGTTAAGCCACTTTTGGGGAGAAGAAATAGCCATATTGGCAAGGGGGCATTTATCTGTTCAACAGGTGTTTACCAAGTACCAGCTGCATGTGTGGCTGGCCCCCTAGATAGTGAAAAACAGCAATAACAACTAAAAGTCCCTTCCTTTATCATTCCTACAATCTAGTGTGGGGAGGGAGACATTAAACAAATACATCTCAAAATAAGGCATTTTATCGGATTTTATTAAGTACTGTCAAGGAAAAGGACAGGAGGCTGTGGAAGGGATGGTGAGGAAGAGGTGGCTGTGACTTCAGTAATGGGCCGAAGGGAGCTGATGACGAGGTGGCCAGGGAAGAGTTGCAGGGAAAAAGGGGGATATCTCCTGTGAGATCTCAGAGGCTACAGAGAACTTTGCAAGCTGGAGAAATCAAAAGGCTTTATATTTCTGTATAAATGTATAATGTGGCTGGAAAACAGCAAGTCACAAGGATCATGTATGCAGATGAAGTTGTGGAGGAGTCACGAGCCAGGGCGTGGAGGGCTTCGCAGTGTGAAAACCTCCCAGGCCCTGAAAACGATAAGGGATTTACATCCTAGGAAGGACTTTGTTTTTTTTTTAGTCAAAATCAGTATTTCTCAGTCAGCATTACATTTATGCGAATAGTAATTTAGAACAGGACTAGGGCTCCATGCTAATTTATACTGTTTCTCCTTTTCATGTATGCAAAGGACTGTAAGTCGGCCTTCAAATAGCATTTCTGGGCTGGGTGCAGTCGCTCGAGCCTGTAATCCCAGCACTTTGGGAGGCCAAGGAGGGCGGATCACCTGAGGTCAGGAGTTCGAGACCAGCCTGACCAACATGGCAAAACCGCGTCTCTACTAAAAATACATAAATTAGCTGGGTGTGATGGCACGCACCTGTAATCCCAGCTACTTGGGAGGCTGAGGTCGGAGAATCGCGTGAACCTGGGAAGCAGAGGTTGCAGTGAGGCGAGATTGCGCCACTGCACTCCAGCCCGGGAGGCAGAGCGAGACTCCATCTCAAAAAAAAAAAAAAAAGCACTTCTGCGTTCTACAAATATGGATATTTGGTGATTTTATTATCATTAATTTCCTTATATTTTATAATTGCCATTGATTTTTTTTTTCTTTAATCCATTGTTTCTAAATTTCCAAACTTGCATTTTAAACCATCTTCTTCTTCTTGATTTTCTCATTCAATTGCATGGGGATGGGAGAATTATGTTTTGCATGATACCAGTTCTTTTGAACTTGTTAAGGTCTTCTCTGAGGCTTGGAAACAGCTCCAAGTTTGTAACTGCTCAATGTGGGCTTAAGAGAATGTGTGTCTCTAGTCTGGAGGAGACAGGGTTTTACATACATTTATTAGGTCAGGCTTGTTCATTATGTTGTTTACATCTTGCATATCTTTGCTACCTCTGTGCATCCTCTATCAGTTTCTGAAAGAGATGTGATACAGCCGGGCGGGGTGGCTCACGCCTGTAATCTCAAGACTTTGGGAGGCCGAGGTAGGCGGATCACAAGGTCAGGAGATCAAGACCATCCCAGTTAACATGGTGAAACCCCATCTCTACTAAAAATACAAAAAATTAGCTGGGCGTGGTGGCGGGCGCCTGTAGTCCCAGCTACTCGGGAGGCTGAGGCAGAAGAATGGCGTTGACCTGGGAGGCGGAGCTTGAAGTGAGCCGAGATTGCGCCACTGCACTCCAGCCTGGGTGACAGAGCAAGACTCCATCTCAAAAAAAAGAGATGTGATAAAATCTCCTTCAAAGTTTGTGAATTAAGCAATTGTTCCATATAATTAGGTCAATTGGTTTTTTATAAAATACAAGGAAACGTTATTAGGTACATATATGTCCACAATTATTTTATTTTTGGTGGTTATATTTTTTTAACATCCTGGAAATATCTATCTCTGATGCATCTCACCTTTAGGCCTATTGATCTGATCTGATACTAATTTTACAACATAGGCTTTCGTTTGGTTACTCTTTACCTAATAATTATCAAACTTTGTGGTCTAGGCCCTTTATATTCTTTTTTTTTTTTTTTGCTTTTGAGACAGAGTCTTTCTCTGTCACCCAAGCTGGAGTGCAGTGGCACCATCTCGGCTCACTGCAACCTCCATCTCCTGAGTTCAAGTGATTCTTGTGCCTCAGCCTCCCAAGTCACTGGTATTACAGGCGTGCACCTCCACATCCTGCTAAGTTTTGTATTTTCAGTAGAGATGGGGTTTGGCCATGTTGCCCAGGCTGGTCTCAAACTCCTGGCCTCAAGTGGTCTGCCCACCTTGGCCTCCCAAAGTGCTGGGATTATAGGCGTGAGCCACCATGCCTGGCAGGCCCTTTATATTCTTAAAAATTGTTGAATTCCTAAGAGCTTTTGTTTATGTGGGTTATATCTGTTGATATAATGCCATTAGAAATTAAAAGAGACATTTTAAAGTATTTATTTACTTTGAAATAACAGTAAATAATCCATTATATGTTAACATAATTTTTATGAAAAATAGCAATATCTTCCAAAATAAAAAAAATAGAGGAGTCAAATCACATTATATTTTTACAAATATCTTTTATGTCTGACTTTATGAAAGATAGCTAGATTCTCATTTTTGCTTCTGTATTCTATCTGTTGCAATATGTTGTTTTGGTTGATGTATGTGAAATACATGTTACACATAAATGTAGTTGAAAAAAGCAGGAGTTTTTTTTTTTTTTTTTTTTTTTTCTTGAGACGGAGTCTCGCTCTGTTGCCCAGGCTAGAGTTCAGTTCAGTGGTGATCTCAGCTCACTGTCAGCTCCGCTTCTCGGGTTCACACCATTCTCCTGCCTCAGCCTCCCGAGTAGCTGGGACTACAGGCGCCTGCCACAAATTCCCAGGAGGGTCTCGATCTCCTGACCTCGTGACCCGCCCACCTTGGCCTCCCAAAGTGCTGGGATTACAGGTGTGAGCCACTGTGCCCGGCCAAAGCAGGAGTACTTTAATAACCTTTCTGGATATTGTAGATATTCTTCTTTGATACTGCACCAGAATTTGACAAGTAGTAATTTCTTAAAGTTTAGTCACAATGCAGAATTGGAAACCATTCCAGTTCATGTTTTCTGCTCTCTCCCATTACAGGCTATTGGTCTGCGTTGCACTTCAGATGAATCTTTTACCCGTGTGTGATTTTGTAACATCATGCATTGAACATTTGGAAAATATTGGTTTACTGAGTTAAGCAGATCTTCCAAACGTTGACACATTTTATTATATGATATTAGAAAAAAGTCACACTGATCTCATCGGGAACGCCTTTCAGTATTGAGAAGCTTCACGTTTTTGGTGGCAGATGTAATTTCCACTTGAAAACTCAAATTTTATTAGCAGCAGCTGACACTGTCGATTGTTTTCTTCAAAGCCACGGGCTATCTCCATTCATTTACAAGAAAATGTCAAGCAAATATCTAAGCTTTTTAGCTTCCAGTTTTGTCACTCTTCTCTTCCACCTTTTTTGACTTTTATGTCTTTAAAACAAAACCTCCATGCCATCATTTTCAGGGACTTTACAGGAAAGAACAGAGGCTGATGAATGAGTGTATTCAGAGTTGGATCTTTAACCAGAAGTGTATTTGAAGTGTACTGTCAAAATCATTTGTTCTTATTCCACAATGCCCTTTTCTTGCCTTACAGATTCTATTCCTTTCTTGATCATATTGAGAATTTTAAGCAGTTAAATTCTTTTCTGATCTTGCTATTATTAGAAAGTTACTTGAGATGGACTTTCCCTTCGTTGTTTTTGCCTACGTCCCTCTCTCATGTTGATTTTCATCTACTTTGTAATTTTTCTGTCTGTGAGTTAGATTTCTGTATGATTATATGCATTTTATCTCCTGCATTATTTTCTGTAGAGGGTCCCACAGTGGATCCTGGATCATAGAATCACTCCTGTGGTACAGTTTCATGGTTGCTACTGCTAGTATCTTATGGGGACCATTGGTTGCAGACCAATTTTAATATTAGTTTCTTGGATTTGGTGAAAATTCGATTCGTTAGCTTTAGAGAGCACTGGCTGTGACACAGGTTCTTCTGGATAGCACTACTGGTTTGGAAGTTATAGATTCTGTTGTTCTTTTAGTGAACTCCTCCCCACCCCACCCCCACTTTTTTTTTTTTTTTTTGAGACAGAGTCTAGCTCTGTCGCCAGGCTGGAGTGTAGTGGTATAATCTCGGCTCACTGCAACCTCCGCCTCCCGCGTTCAAGTGATTCTCCTGCATCAGCCTCCTAAGTAGCTGGGATTACAGGCGTGCACCACCACGCCTGGCTAATTTTTGTATTTTTAGTAGAGATGGGGTTTCACCATGTTGGCGAGGCTGGTCTCGAACTCCTGACCTCATGATCCGCCCACCTCGGCCTCCCAAAGTGCTGGGATTTTAGGCGTGAGCCACCGCACCCGGCCCCAGCTTTTTCATTTAGAAAAATAGTTGAGAGACTATATTCATCAGGATAAGTTAGGTTGTTCTGTGGCAACAAATAGCCCCCAAATATGAACAGCTTAAAACAATAAACATTTTTAAAAAATCTTTAAATATATATCCATTATGGTTCAGTGGTGGCCATAATTACTCAAGATCCCTGGTAAGAGGGCAGCCATCATTTCAAACATTGCTGGATACTCTGCCAGAGAGTAAATGAACTCTAGGGGTCTTGTCCCAGCAATTAAATACCCTGACTCAGAAGTGACATGTTAATTTCATTCTCAGCTCATTGACCAGCACTCATCATGTGCCTTCATCCCACCACTGGGAGGTATAACCCTACCAATACGTTTGTTGAGGGAGGAGGGGGACTGGAAACGTTGGTTGAATGGCACCAATGAATATCACAGTGATAATATTTAGTAGTGAAGAGCCAGACCACCTCTGGTACTTTCTAGCTGTGTGACCTTGAGCCAGTCAATTTTTCTCTATCCTAACTTTCTTGTCTATAAGATGGGGATTCATAGTACAGGTTGAGTATCCCGAATCTGAAAATGTGAAATCCCAAATGCTCCAAAATCAGAAAACTTTTGAGCATTGACATGAGACCACAGGTGGAAGCTGTCATATATAAGAACTCAACACAAACTTTCATGCATGCACAAAACTATTGCCAATATTTTCCCTTCAGCCTATGTATATAAGGTGTATATGAAACACAAATAAATTTTGTGTTGAGACTTGAGTCCCAGCCTCAGGATCGTTCGCTATGTATAGCAAACGTTCCAAAATCCACGATCCCAAGCGTTTCAGATAAGAGACACTCAGCCTGTACCCATGTTACAGTGTTATGAAGATAAAAGAGGTTGATAATGTGTGAATCTCTTAGAATAGTGCCTCAAGCATTCTCAGCACTGCAAAGCTGTTTTCGTTGTAAACTGTGTTCACAATACAGACTTCTTGGTTAAAATGATAGACTGAGCTGATGGCTGAGCCTCCCTACTCCTCTTTCCTTTTCCATGGAAATGTTAGATAAAACATAAAAAACAAACAAACAAACAAACAGTTTTAGGCCACACGCAGTGGCTCACGCCTGTAATCCCAGCACTTTGGGAGACCGAGGCGGGCGGATCACGAGGTCAGGAGATCGAGACCATCCTGGCTAACATAGTGAAACTCTGCCTCTACTAAGAAATATAAAAAAAAAATTAACCTGGCGCGGTGGCGGGCGCCTGTCGTCCCAGCTACTCGGGAGGCTGAGGCAGGAGAATGACGTGAACCTGGGAGGTGGAGCTTGCAGTGAGCTGAGATTGTGCCACTGCACTCCAGCCTGGGTGACAGAGCGAGACTCTGTCTCAAAAAAAAAAAAACTTTTAATATTCTTAGCTGAGCTTGAAGGCAACAAAGGGAGTTCTCCAGGTGCCACAAATGAAGAAACTTACCTACACCAGTGAGTGATTGAAGCCTCATGACCCTCAGAGATAACCAAGCCAGATATGTAGCTTAGGGACCTGCATTCCCACACCCACGTGGAGATGGGAGTTGAGGTTATGGGGCCTACGCATTGCAGGCAGCTGAAAGTGGGCTTTCCAAATAAAGCTAGAAGCTGGGAAATGACAGCTTTATGGGAAAACTAGTTTCCCTCTTCCCCACCCAAGAATGGGATACTCAGGCCACCCACCTTGGGCCACAGCCACCCCCACAGATTTAACATGCATACCTACGTTTACATTTTTCTAACAAAGTCTAAAGAAAATAAATACCTCGGAATAAATCAAGTTTAGAATTCTTAAACTTCACTTTAAACTCTTCGTCTTCTGTTTTGTTTTCAACTGAAGCCGCCTTTTTTTTTCTATAGTCAGGATTTTATTTACATTTACCAACATGTTTTACTGACTGCTGTTATAATTGCTGTATCCATTTCATTACTCAGCTCTTCTCACTGAGTTTTAAAATTTTAAGAATGATAGCTTTAAACACCAAGAAGTTTTAATGTTCATGATTGCTTTTTTTTTTTTTTTTTTTTACACAAGTGTGTTTATAAGGTTGTGCATTTTTTAATCCTTTGAATGGTACTAGTTAGAACTTTAAAAAATGGTAAGTGTTTTGGCTCCTTTTGTTACTTCTGTTTCTTCTCTAGGTAAGTTTTGGTTTGTTCATCTTAGTCTTTCTCTTTATGCTGCTGTGGACTGAATTATATGTCACCCCCCAAATTCAAATGTTGAAGTCCTAACCCCCTACTACTTCAGAATGTGACTTTATTTAGAGATGGGGTCTTTATAGATAATTAGGCTAAAATGGGGCCACCGTGGTGGGCCCTAATCCAGTATGCCTGGTATCCTTTTAAGAAGAGGAACCTGAAGCCGGGCACGGTGACTTGTGCCTGTAATCCTAGCACTCTGGGAAGTCGAGGCAGGTGGATCTCTTAGGCCCAGGAGTTTGAGACCAGCCTGGGAAATACAGGGAGACCCAATCTCTATAAGAAATAATAATAATAATAATAATAATAATAAAATTAGCCGAATGTGGTAGTGTATGCCTGTGGTACCAGCTACTCAGGAGACTGAGGTTGGAAGATCACTTGAGCCTGGGAGGTCGAGGCTGCAGTGAGCCACTGCGCTCCAGCCTGGGCAACAGAGTGAGACCGTGTCTCTCACAAACACACACACACACACACACACACACACACACACACACACACACACACACACACAAAGGCACATGGAACAAAGACACATGCAGAGGGCAGGCCACGTGAGGACACGGAGAAGACAAGCCAAGGAAAGAGGCCTCAGAAGAAATTACCTCTGGCGGGGTGTGGTGGCTCACGCCTGTAATCTCAGCACTTTGGGAGGCCGAGGCAGGCAGATCACCTGAGGTCAGGAGTTTGAGATGAGCCTAGCCAGCGTGGTGAAACCCCATCTCTACTAAAAATATAAAAATTAGCCAGGCGTGGTGGCGCATGCCTATAATCCCAGCTACTCGGGAGGCTGAGGCAAAAGAATCGCTTGAACCCGGGAGGTGGAGGTTGCAGTGAGCCGAGATCGCGCCACTGCACTCCAGTCTGGGTGACAGAGCAAGATTCCATCTCAAAAAAAGAGAAAAAAAAAGAAAAGAAGAAATGACCTCTGCTAACATCTGTACCTTGGACTTCTAGCCTCAAGAATTGTGAAAAAGTTAATGTTGTTTAAGCTCCTTAGTCCGTAGCACTTTGTTCTGGCAGCCATTACAAACTGATGCACATGCTTTGGGCTTTTCCTCACGTCTGCTAATTCTTCATTGATTCTTCATATTTATGAATGAAGGACCACGTTGATTCGTATAGGAAACTGCAGTAGGCTTTCTTTGTATTCGGGTAGGTTTCGTTTCGTTTTTTGTTTTTTGAGACGGAGTCTCGCTCTGTCGCCCATGCTGGAGTACGAGGAGAGCGATCTTGCCTCACTGCAACCTCCGCCTCCCGGGTTCAAGCGATTCTTCTGCCTCAGCCTTCTGAGAAGCTGGGATTACAAGTACGCACCACCATACCTGGCTGATTTTTGTAGTTTTAGTAGAGACGGGGTTTCACCGTGTTGGTCAGGCTGGTCTCGAACTCCTGACCTTGTGATCCGCTGACCTCAGCCTCCCAAAGTGCTGGGATTACAGGCATGAGCCACCGTGGGTGGCCATTTAGGCAGGTTTATTTACCCACAAGGCTTCTTTCTTGAGTGGGAAGACAGGCTGTGACGTGTACTCTGTAAATGGGCAAGGTATGCCAGTCGACAGGTTTCTTTCTAGGATATACAGTTAGGTAAAAGAGGGCACAAGCAGATTCAGGACCATTTGCTATTACAAAACTAATAACATAAGGAGAACTCTGACCTTGGGGTGACATCTTTTATATGTTTTATTTCTTTTTACCCCTGTGTCTATCCCAGAGGCTCTTGTTTGACTCATTGTCTAGCCTGGACACCAACTCCATGGGCACTCTGCAGGCAAACCTTCCTCTCCAGAGAAGGCTGTTCTGGGGGCTCCAGCTGGGAGCAAGTACTGCAGACTGCAGTGTACACGGGGCAGGGCTGTGGGCAGACTGGCTCAGCTGTTCTGTAGACAGCTCTCCACTCAGATGCCCTGATTCCTGCCTTATAACCACTTCTTTGTAGGCCATCCTGTGACTGCCAATAGCCATTGACTCTAAGCTTGGAGCCTCTCCAAGGTTCTGTCAAAAAGAAAGAGCTGTTTATCTGCAGCCTGATATATTTCCAGTTGTGTTTCACCCGTTCCCCACCCCCAGTTTTGGCTTATTGGTCAATACAGTCCCAACTCTATTCTTCAAGAGAGTCTCCAAAATGATGTCTTCATTGATAACGCTTCTTCGTGTCTTCAGTGCCCCCATGGATTTATTCTTTCAAAAATATCTTGACTGCCATTTCATTGTGCTCTTTGGAATGAAGGAGGCAACCATGTGTGCTTTCTCTACTGTTTTGAGCTCAAAGTCTCTCTCTTTTGCATTTTTTACCAGGTCATAGGATCTATAGAAATCGTTTTGCTAAAACAGCTGGTGTTCTGGAGGCTTCAGTAACACAAGTTTGTTTGTTTGTTTGTTTTTCTATAGAGTCTCGCTCTGTCGCCCAGGCTGGAGTGCAGTGGCATGATCTCGGCTCACTGCAACCTCTGCCTCCTGGGTTCAAGCGATTCTCCTGCCTCAGCCTCCCGAGTAGCTGGGATTACAGGCATGCGCCACTATGCCCAGCTAATTTTTATATTTTTAGTAGAGACGAGGTTTCACCATGTTGGCTGTGCTGGTCTCGAACTCTTGACCTCGTGATCCACCCACCTCAACCTCCCAAAGTGCTGGGATTACAGTCATGAGTCACCGTGCCTGGACACAAGTTTTTTAATATAGTCCGTGAGAGTTGTTTTCTAGGGTTTCTGTAAGTTGAATGATATCTCCACGTTATCATCTGATATGTTCACAGATGAATTTCTCTAGTGATGAGACAATATAATTAGAGATACAGAAGGTGGTTATTTTTCATTCACTTATGGCATTAAATACCTAGGAGTGTAAAGTCAGGTTTTTTCTGGAACATTCATCATTCAGCTATAGGAAGGGGCCAGATTACAGTAACAGGGGCTGATGGGAAAGAGAAAGAGAGTGAGTATGTTATTCCACCAATTGTTCAACATCAACGGGGTATCCAACAATTCAATTCTGACATTACCCAGAGTTAGCGTCAGACTCCACAGTTTTAAGGACTTGATCCCACAAGACCGTTCCAACTTCAGATACCAGCCATTAACAGCAGTAAAAGTGCCTGGTATCCCCAGGCACTTTTGTCCAACTGGCTATAAAGTGAAGGGTTCCCTGCCAGGCGCAGTGACTCATGCCTGTAATCCTAGCACTTTGGGAGGCTGAGGCAGGCAGATCACGAGGGCAGGAGATCGAGACCATCCTGGCTAACACGGTGAAACCCCGTCTCTACTAAAAATACAAAAAAGTAGCTGGGTGTGGTGATGCGTGCCTGTAGTCCCGGCTACTCGGGAGACTGAGGCAGAAGAATCACTTGAACCCGGGAGGCGGACGTTGCAGTGAGCCAAGATTGCACCACTGCACTCCAGCCTGGGTGACAGAGCGAGACTCCGTCTCAAAACAAGAAACAAACAAACTGAGGGGTTCCCATGACCCCCCTTCAGGATTTGATAACTTACTAGAATGACTCACTGAATTCAGGAAAGCACTGTACTTACTATTACAGTTTTATTAAAAGGATCCAATTCAGGGACAGTCAGATGGAAAAGGCATAGTATAGAGGGCAAGGTATAGATAGAGGTTGGGGTGATGGTACAGAGCTCCTGTGCCCTCTCCATGTACCATTCTCTCCTTGTCCTCCAACTCCTGCCACAGCACACTGATGTGTTCACCATCGCAGAAGCTCCCTGAACCTTGTTCAAAGGTTTTTATGGAGACTCCTTTCCATAGGCATGATTGATTACATCATTGGCCACTTGACTGACTGACCTTGATCTCCAGCCTCCCTCCTCTCCCTGGGGCATCTTTGGGAGTTGGCCTGAAAGTTCCAGCCCTCTACCCATTGGTTTCACTAGCCCTTTCTTGGAAACTGTCTAAGAGCCTACCATGAGTTATTATCTGATGTGTTCATAGATGAATTTCCCCAAAGAAATTAGCCGGAGTCCAAAAGGACTCATCATGAATAACAAAAGATGCTTCTATCACTCAGGAAATTCCAAAGGTTTTTGAAGCTCTGTGCCAGGAACCTGGGGTAAAGACCAAACATATGTATACTTGGCCCTCTGTGTCTGTGGGTTCCGCATTCATGAATCCAACCGAGAATCAAAAATTTTTCTTTTTTAAATGGATGGTTGAATCTGCACTGAACATGTACAGACTTTTTTCTTGTCACGATTCTCTAAACAATACAGCATAGCATCTTTTACATAGCATTTGCATTGTATTAGGGATTATAAGTAATCTAGAGATGATTTAAAGTTATATGGGAGGATATATGTAGGTTATATGTAAATGCTACACCATTTTATATATGGGACTTGAGCATCCGTGGATTTTGTCTATGGAGGGGGTGGTCCTGGAACCAATCCCCCAAGACACCAAGGGATGACTATATTTTTATTATATTACAGTAAGGAAATCAGAGTCTTTGAATCTGCTAACTGTGTAGAAAAGATCCTGAGACACGGCTGGGCGCGGTGGCTCATGCTGTAATCCCAGCACTTTGGGAGGCCGAGACGGGCAGATCACTGGAGGTCAGGAGTTCAAGACCAGCCTGGCCAACATGGTGAAATCCCGTCTCTACTAAAAAAAATACAAAAATGAGCCAGGTGTGGTGGTGGGCGCCTGGAGTCCCAGCTCCTCGGGAGGCTGAGGCAGGAGAATCGCTTGAACCCAGGAGGCGGAGGTTGCAGTGAGCTGAGTTTGCGCCATTGCACTCCAGCCTGGGCGACAAGAGCAAAACTCTATCTCAAAAAAATAAAATAAAAAAGATCCTGAGACACATGCATGGTGTTTCTCCTGTGATTTTGCTGCTAGCTTTAGCTCTTATGATGGGTTTGGCCAGCTTTGAGTCACAAGGACCTTTTGCCCCTTCTGCCCTAGTTCCTCCCTGACTTCTTTCTTCTAGGCCCATATACTGATCTTGACCCTGGCCACACAGCCAGGCTGAGAAGCCATCTAACTAGAAAGGGATGAGGGTTTTCCAAAGGAAAAGCTGTGGAAACACTTGTCAAGGAAAAGGCCATCTCTCTTCAGGCTCTGGGACAGCTGGCCTGGGTGACTCACCCAGCTTCCTTTCCCCTGAACTTCATTCACCGCTGTTCCTATTTGACCTCCAAGAGGGAGGCTACCACAGGCCCATCCAACTGTAGCAGCTGAATTGGAGAAGGGACTTCAAAAAAGCAAGCCAAAAAGAGAGGCCAAAGAGAACCTCAAAGGAACAGCCAAAGTAATCACAGATGCAAAGAGCAGGTCGCTCTGGAAGTTCTGGAAGCTCTACCTCTTGCCACTTTGGCCCTAATCATACTGTTTCTCCTCCTCGGTGCCTTTGCAGGAAGGGGAAACTTGGTCTCTCCTTGGAGGCTATGGTGGGGTCCCCAAAACAACCTCCAGGTTTAGCGATTTGCTAGGAGGACTCAAAGGATTCAGCTTATACTCACCTACCCACTAAAATGTACTTAAAACCCCCAAGTGAATACTAGCAGTACTCCCGCATTTACTCAGGGACGTGGATAAACTGGCAAAAGGTTTGACTCACCCCACAAGCACGTTCCCAGCCGAGGTCGAACAAGGTGATGCTCTGACTTTTGTTTCGGCCTCAGAGAGGGATGAGCGGAGGATGGACACTCTGGCTCTGGGGCCAGACAGGCAGGCTTGAATCCCAACTCCGGCTCCTCTTAGTGGGACAGTCTCAAGCAAGTTATGTAACACTTCAGAACCTTGTTTTTTCTTTTGGAAAAAAAGAAAAGAATCTACCAGGATGAGCTGTTTTTAGGATCTAATATTATAATCTGTGTGGGGTATGTATAGATAGATGTACATGTCTCCCTCAGGAACATCGGTTGAGTCTTTGCTAATTCAGGGTTCATGGTGACTTTATGAAACATAATTACTGTGACTAGCGGGAATTGACTGTAGTTATCCTCATGATTACGATTTATCATAGCAAAAGGATACAAAGCAAAATCAGCAAAGGGAAAAGGCTCCCAGTTGAAGTCCTGGGGAAACGAGGTGCAAGCTTCCAAGCATCCTTTCCCAGTGGGATCCCACAGGGTGCACAGAATTACGCCAACAATGAGTTGTAACAGCATGTGCGACATATTACCAACCAGGAAGGCTCATTAGCAACTCTGTGCCCAGGGATTTTTGACGGTGTTGGTCACCTAGGCACCCTCTGTCTAGCATGTACCCAAATTCCAGACTCCCAGAAGGAAAGCAGGTATTCAGCATGAAACAGAGCATTGATACAGTTTAGGCACAGGTTGCCACTCTTATCAGTTAATAGTGAGTCCCGCCCAAAATCCAAGCTCCCGGATGCCAGCCAGGGAAGGGCCACCTTGGCAGCAGTGCCTTGTTAAGGAAAGCAGTTAGAGCCGAGCGCAGTGGCTCATGCTTGTAATCCCAGCTGGGAGGGCGAGGTGGGTGGATCACGAGGTCAGAAGTTCGAGACCAGCCTGGCCAAGATAGTGAAACCCCATCTCTACTAAAAATACAAAAATTAGCCGGGTGTTGGCGGGCACCTGTAATCCCAGCTACTTGGGAAGCTGAGACAGGAGAATTGCTTGAACCCAGGAGGCGGAGGTTGCAGTGAGCCAAGATCGCGCCACTGCACCCTAGCCTGGGCGACAGAGCAAGACTCTCAAAAAAAAAAAAAAAAAAAAAAAAAAGCAGTTAGATGTTAGGCCTGCTATGTTAGCTTTTTCTGCACAGAGGCCTACACCAAATATAACTTATTTATCATGTTACTTTTCCTGTGTTTGGAGAATCAATGAAAGAATGAGAATGCTTGATTCCTGAGAAAAGTAGATGCATGCTCTTCAGAAGGAAAAGGATACAGAAAGAAGGTGAAAGCTGCTGAAGACAAATTGTAGCTCTTCAGTTTCATTCATTATTGAAGACCTTTAGCTGAGCTTGGCTCCTCCTCAGAGTTCTCTGAGAATGTGCTTCTCAGAGTGGAAGTTGTTTAGCATATGGGGTGGTGAAAAGGACCGAAGAACTTTGGTAATAAAAACCAAAGCGGCAGGAAGGAAGTGGTCTGATTAGAACCAAGTGCCTGAGCAGGGAAAGACAACATAAGAAAGGGACTAAAACTGCCGAGCCGTTGTTTCAAGTGATTTCAAATCCTTAAAGGAGCTTGAACTGGAAG